>NC_050581.1:121689900-122047400 GCF_011100635.1 Trichosurus vulpecula | reverse complement strand
CTAATTTAATCAAGGAAATAAAGGCCATACTCTTCAAGGGCACTTGGTTGAATAAGTGCTAAGAGCCCATCTTGACTGCCAATACAAGGAGGCAGGTAAACAAATAATTATGACACAAGTGAGTGTAAAGTAAGCCCAAAAAAGTAGTATGAAAAATTAGAAAAAGGTGAAATAACTTTCATCTGTGGGATGGTGGTGGTGGTGGTTGTTGTTCAGTCATTTCAGTTGTGTCCAGCTCTTCATGACTCCATTTGGCATTTTCTTAGCAAAGATACTAGAATGGTTTGCCATTTCCTTCTCCAGCTCACTTTACAGATGAAGCAACTGAGGCAAACAGGGTTAAATAACTTGTCCAGGGTCGGTCACACAGCTAGTAAGTGTCTGAGGCTGGAACTGAACTCAGGAAGATGAGTCTTCCTTACTCCAGGCCCAGAACTCTATCTACCATGCCACCTACATGCTGGTAGTGGTTGTGGGGAGGGCTAAAACTTCATGAAGAAAGTGGTATTTGATTTGGCTCTTCAAGGAACAAAGGGAGACAAAGTGGAATGGGAGTTAATTTCAAGCTAAAGGATTGATTGTGTGATCAAAGTCACAAAGTCAGGGTCAGAGCAGGACATTTTGAGTAGACCATAGAAGGAGTGAAAGAAAATAGTAAGCAATGAAGCTGGTATGGTAGGCTAGAAGCAAACTATAGAGGGCCTTGAATGCCAGCATTCTATATTTGACTCAGAAGGCACAGGGATGCCATTGAAGGTTTTTTCCCTCCCTTAAGTGCAGTTTTAACCACAACATTCTTAAGCTCATGAGACCTCAGTGGCACCCCCCACTGTCCTTAGGGAAAAATACAAACTGTGTCATTTACAGCCCTTCACAATCTGGCTCCAGGTCTAATGCACTTGCTGTTCCTTTGTGCTATACACACATTCCATCTTCTGCTTTGTCTTTGCCCAAGCTGTCCCTGCTGCCATGCTTGGAATGGTCTACTTCCTCTCAACCACCTCTTGGAACTACTAGCTCTCTTTCAAGTCAAGTACAACCTATTATAACTGAGAAAAAGAGGATGGGTTGATTTGCACCTTCCAATCATGCATATATGTATGCACATACTTGCCTGCACTCATGTGTGCTTGTGTACCCACGCGCACACACACTTCCTGGACTTATTCATGAACATGTGTCACGCTAGTACAATGTTGGCAGAATACTTTTTTTTGAGAGAAAGAATTAATTCACTTCCATATTTGTATTCTCAATGTCTAGTATAGTACCTGGTACATTACGGCTTTATAAGGGCTTGATAAATGCTCATTAGCTGAGTGAATGATATTACCAGAATGTCAATTAAGATTACTTGGCCATTCATATATCCTACACTTAGAGCTGATAGGGATCTTGATGTCGTCTGGTCCACCGCCCAGCCCCAGCCTCATTTTACAGATGAGGAATGAAACCCAGAAAAGTTGTGATTGGCCCATGGTCACATATATAGTTAAGGCAGGGCCAGGATTCAAGCCTAGGTGCTCTGACTCTAAACCCAGCACTTTTCCCAATATACTAGGTAACTTACTCTAGGAGTCAAAGTACAAGAAGATAGATTAGTTTAGTAGCTAGGTGAAAAGAGATGAGGGCCTGACTGAGGGTGATTGCAGGGAGAGCAGAGATACAGGATACATGAGACACTGCGAGAGTAGAGAGAGAATATGGCAAGAGGTTCAATACGAGGGTTCAGGGAAAAGAAAGAATAGCTAGGAATCCTAGAGTATTGAGAGGATGGTGACAGCATAACAACAATAACATAATATTATTAGAGAAAGGGAAAAAGGAATGTGTGGGATTAGATGTCTAGGATCCTTTTGAATTCAATTCAATCACATTTACTAGGTGTCCACCATCTACACAACACTGCTAGATAAAACAGAAATATGTCAAACAATAACTATGTGAAAAATGTAAAAAAAAAAAAAAAGAAGTCTAGGTGGTAAAGTGCTAGGAAAAATTTAAAGAGGAAGATAGGCTTAACAGGAAAAGCAGTAGTATCCCAAGTGACGCATGAAAGAGCAGTTTCAACAGGTGGGGTGGAAGACTTATGTTCAGGTATAGGTGATGGTATAAGCAAAGGGACAAAGATGGCAGGGAATGAGATGACAGTGGGGGATTGAAAGTAGCCCAGGTTCGGGGCAGCTAGGTGGAGCAGTGAGTAGAGCACCAGCCCTGGAGTCAGGAGGACCTGAGTTCAAATCTGGCCTCAGACACTTGACACACAACATACTTACTAGCTGTGTGACCTTGGGCAAGTCACTTAACCCCAACTGCCCTGTCATCCCCCCTTCCCCCCAAAGTAGCCCAGTTTGACTGGGATGTAGAGTATGTAAAGGGGAATAGTATGAGATGAGGTTGATAAAGTAGCTGATTATAGCAAGCCTTGAATGTTAGAATAAAGAATGTATGCTTTATTTGGCATGTGATGGGGAGTCACTGAAAGTTTTGGAGTAAAAGAATGATGTAAGTTGTAAGTCTACCATGTCAGGAAACTATATTAAGGGCCATTCTACGCACTCAGATACCACCAGAGGATGCCAGAAACTCACGAAAACAAACAGGTTGTCTCACTAATAATCTAAATAGTATAGGAGCACTAGTTCTGGGATTGATGGGACTGTCCTACTTCCTTCAAAAGCATCTTTCACTGCTCAGTGTAACCTGAATTTTGTGATATATTACTCAAAGTTCCCTGAACACATTCTTATATGGGAATCTCTGGAGTGGGATATACCAATGACTAAACCCATGACTTCAACCCTTCAAAGGCCACTTCCTGCTGAATACCTCTTGATAGGTCCTACAGAATCAAAGTGGGGTAGAGAGAGGGTGACAGGACTCTTTGGCTCTTATTTTGGCAGTTTCCAGTATGTTTTCCTGCTTCTGGATAGTTAAAACACTTCTCCGGAGGCTGTTCCATGAACAAAACACACCATCTCTCAGCTTTGGGAATTCTCTCTGGCTGTCCCCCATGCCTGGAATGCTCTTCCTTCTCTGCTCCAACTACTGACATCTCTCACTTCCTTTAAATCCCAACTAAAATACCATCTTCTACAAAATGCCTTCCCCAATCCCTCTAACTTTAGCCTCCTGTCTTTTAATTATCTCCTGTGCCTCCTATACACAGTTTGCTTTGTATATTTGTTTACATATTGTCTCTCCCATTAGACTGCATGCTCTTTGAAGGGGCTGACTTGTTTGCCTCTTTTTATATCCCTACCACTTAGGACAGAGTACCTGGCATACAGTGAGCAATTAATAAATGTTTATTCATTGATTTTCTTATGTATTCCCAATCCCATTGTACTCTCACATAGCCCCAAAATCAGACAATGGGAGAGGACTGAGCTGGGTGACAAGAAGAGAACTATTTTATTTCTCCCTTTCCCCCTCAATTCAAGACCAGAATATTGATTAAATTAACAAAATGTTATTGAGTGCCTATTTTACAACCACGTACCAGGCATTGTGAAGGAGATAAAGAAGTAAAAGGCATAGTTACTCTCCTCAAGGAGTTTACAAATGAACTGGGAAAAAAATTATAAACATGCTAAAACAGGGAGGAATGATCACTGTGAGCTGGAGATAGGAAAGAAGGTTTCATGAAAGACTACGGTTTTCAACAAATTTATTCAACCCCCACTCTGTGCAAGAAGCAGCAGCATGGAAGAGTGGACACATCATTCTACATCTGGAATCAGAACCACTTGTTTTCCATTCCCACCCTGGACACTTACTAGAAGTGTCTTACATCGGTAAAAGTATTAACCTCTTCATCCTTGGTTACTAAGACTTATTTGCTAACGGATATGATCTCTGTAGGTGCAAGGAGTTCCCACATTAAGAAAATTACAGATTCCTAACTATGCACTATGTATCAGTGCTGGGAATACAAAGATGAAAACAACAGTCCCTGATTTCAAGGGAGTATGGATGAAACATTTATGCAAATAATTATGATACATAAAATACAACTTACAGCTGGAGGTTGGAAGGAGGGAGTAATCCTGACCAGTGGTGTTAAGCTCAAATAGAAATGGATCCCTGAAGGTACATATTGGCTTAAAAAACCACATACTAACATTATGTTCTATTGCATTTCTACTTATTTTATTAAATATTTCCAAAGTAAATTTTAATTTGGCTTCAGGTCACACTCAGACCAAGGTGGAGGTCTTTGACATCTCTGATCTAGCCTTTGGAGAGAAGAAAGAGTAGGAAGGGGGAAATGGAAAAGATAGGCAAAGGCAAACAAGGTATGTTCAGGACTCTCTCATGTAACTATTCCTAAGGTAAAAAGGCCAGTTATTAAATCAAGAAAATAATTGCGGCTCTGTGTTCACTAGGCTCTACCTATAATTCCATTCAACAGCTCTGATGCTAGCGATTTACCCCCCCAACCAAGCACAGGATCACAGATTTAGAGCTGACAGGGACTTGGAGGGGAGGGGCCTCAGCTGTAGCCTGGCAGAGAGGTTACAGAGCTCACCCCCAAACCAGGAAGACAAAAATTCAAGTTGTGTGACCTCAACAAATTCTTTAATCTCTTAGTGCTCCCAGGAAAATCTCTAATACTAGAAAAAGCAGATGGATTGGGCAGAGGTCCTGGAGTTCCTCCCTCAGTGGGAGGCTCCCTACACTAATGAAATAACTTTGCCAAATGTCCCACTAAAATGCAGGCCCACAGTGGATCACAGGATTCAGAGATAGAAGGAACCTTCAGGAATTATCTCATTTGACCTCTTCATTTCACAGATAAGCAAACTGAAATGATAATCATCATAACAATATAGATAACATTTGTATAGCACCTACTATGCACCAGGTGCTATAGTAAATGCTTTATAAATATCTCAGTTGAAACAGAGGGAAGTGACTTGCCCAAGACCAAGAGATCAGGGTAATAATCAGATGAGAATAATAATAAAAGACATAGTATTACAGAGGAAACAAATTATACCGAAACAAAAATCTATTTTTTCCCATCCATGTTCACAGACCTCCAGAAATCTATCCATGGACTCCTTGGAACCTTAGGTTAAGAATGCCTGACACAGAAAATAAATAGCAGAACTAGGATTTAAACTCAGGTTTTCAGGAACATAACCCCTGCTTTTATACAAAGGAAAAACAAAAGGCTGGTCTTAAAGAATGCTTATGATCTTGTGAATGGTGGGCTGACTTCAGCATCATGGATAAATAACTCTTAGAAAGGCACTAATACATGGGGTTCCCACAACGCCCCCGGGGCTCAAAGTGATGGAGTAGAAACAAAAGAGAGTGGGAAGCACCTAGATTCCATGTAGTTAGCACTGGCATCCTCGCAAAGGGAGCTGATTTACATCATCCAGATATGCCCAAGCCAAAATAAAGAACCAAAACATTGTATGGCAGGGGGGAAAAAAGAAAAGGAAACTCCAAAACAGAACTATAAGATTTCCAGGTAATTCCTTCCCAGTTCCATCTGGGTTATACTCACCATACTTCTAAGTGAAGTATAACAAGGGAGAGAGCTAAAAGGCTGTTTACTTTTAAGAAACTAGTCATTCCTTCAGGTCATTCAACAGTCTAGGATCCTCCCACTCAGCTCTAAGTAAGAGGTAATACTTAATAAATGTTATGTTACACAATTCATTTGTGTATTGCTTACACTTTCCTCCTCAGCCCACTTTTGTTAAATTTCCCTCCCTTCTGAGGAAAGGCCATCAAATTCCTCCTCCTCACAGCTGCTAAATATCAGACACCTCTAGATATTCAGAGCCTCCAAAAAGAGGGGGATGACCATTACCAATTAGCTGCTTTCACCTAAATTTGCAATCTGGCTGCCAACAGCTTTAAAACATAAACTAAACTAATGTTGTGCGGGCCACATTCCAGTCTTAGCATGTGCTATATCTTTCTTTATGTTCTGCCTAGTTCAATCCTAGTTTCTTCAACCCTAGTATTTAAGACCTCCATTAAACGGGAACCCGCTGATCTGGGCCATCTCTAAGGGTTAGGTATAGTTTTTTTCCTTACATTGTGCTGAAATATGCTGGGGTCCCTGTAATTTCCACGGATACTAGCGTACTCTGGGGCCAAGAACAAGTTTCATTCCTTTTCTGCTAAAGTCCTTCAAATCTTATCTTCTCCAGGTGAAATCTCTCCAGTTTCTTCAAATGACTCTCATGGATCACAGTTTCCAGAACCCTCATCATCTTTGCTAGGCTGGCAATGTTCTTCACAAAATGTGGTACCCCAAACTTACTATCGTACTCTACATGTTTTCTGACAAGGGTAGAATACATCAAAACTAGCACTGTATAATAGGCCACTATCCCATTTTTTGATATAGCCTAAAATTTGGGAGATGCCATAATTAGGCTACTTATTACAGTCCAGTGTACAAGACACAGCACTCTTTCATAAGAACTGTTATGTAGACATGCCTCCTCAATTCCTATTCTTGTGCAGCTGATTTAAAAAAAATTAGCGTAGGACTTTCCATTCATTTTATTTAATTTTATCTTATTATTGAAGCAAATTGTTCTAGTCTACTGTATTTTTTACCTTATAATCCAACATATCAGCTATTCTTTGTGTCATCTGGAAATCTGATAATCACATTATCCTTCATCCATAGAAATCACAGAAAAAATACGGATATCAAGGACAGATTACTGGGTCACATAACTAAAGACCTACCTTCAAGCTGACATCAACCTATCAATGACTACTCTTTAGCTCCAGTCATTAAACTAATTATGACACCACAAAACCATACTACCATCTGGTGCACATCTTTCCATTTTGTCTACAAGATAATGTAAGAAACTGTCAAGTGCTTTGCTGAAATCCAAGTGTATTAATTCTATGGCATTCCACTCATCTACTACTAGTCTACTAACACTGTGCAAAAAAAGGAAATGAGGCTAGTCCGAACTGATTTGGTTTTTTGTTTGTTTTACAATTTTTATGATGTCTTGTTTTTGTATCTTCAGTTCTAAATATTTCCTTCCCTTCACCCCTACATCAAAGCAAGCCATTCCTCACACTAAAGAATAAAAAGTGAAAACCAAAAGCAGTTTAGCAAAACTGACCACCACCTTCCTCTGACAGCATACATACTGCTACACACACACAGTCCACCTCAGTGAAGAAGAGATGGTGGCAAGTTTTCTCATCTCTTTTTCAGGGCCAAGCTGGGTCATTCTAATTACACAGCATTCAGTATGGGTTATTGTGGTTGTTCTTTTTTTTTATACTAATGCAGTCATTGTGAATATTGTTTCCTGTGCCTTTCCATACTTCTCTGAATTCTCCATGCTTGTTGTTTCTTCAATCATATTCACAAGGCACAATTTTTAAAATTCATACTTCAGCTTATGGCATCTACTTTGTTTTCAAATCTTTGTCTCAAGAACAAGTATTGCTATATGGAGCCTTTCTTTCTTTGACATCTTTGTAAGTACATGCCTAGCAATAGGTTCTCTGGGTCTCAGAGTATGGTTGTTTTAGTCACCTTTTTAAAAGCATATTTCCAAACTACTTTCCAGAATAACTGGACCAATTTATAACTCCACTAAGGTTATATTGGTATGCCTCCCTTTCTGAAGAATTAACACTAATTATTCTCATTTTTTAGTCATCCTTGCCAATTTGCTAGACAGATGTGCAGCAAAATCTCAGTTATTTTGATTTACATTTCTCTTATTATTAGTGATTGAAAGAAATCTTTCATGTTGCTAATAATTTGCAAGTCTCATGATTCATGGGCCTGTATATTTTAGAACCTTATCAGAAATATCTGATGACAAGAATTTTTCCCCCATCAAGAAAAAAAAGAAAAACAAAACTAGTGTTACAAATATGTATAGTCTTAGCAAAACCAATTTCCACATTGGCCATCTCAAAAAAAAAGTCTCATTCTGTATTTTGAGTCCTTCACCCTTATATCAGGAGGTATACAGTATGTTTCATTACTAGTCCTCTGGAATTCTAGTTGGCGATTATACTTGTCAGAGTTCCTAATTCTCTCAAAGTTGTTTATATTTTACTATATAATTGTCTTCATATAATTTTTCTCCTTTTTCTGTTCACTTCAATCTGCCTAAGTTTATATAAGTCTTCTCAAGTCTCTTTAAAACCACAGCTTCATCATTTCTTAAGGCACAATAAAATGCCATCACATTCCATAACTTGTTTAGCCCATTCCCCAATTCATGGGCACTCCCCTCAGATTTCCGTTCTTTGACACCACAAAAAGAGCTAGAAACATTCTTAGAGTGTGTTTTGCTTACAACTAATCCCTACCTTAATTTTCTCTTCCTCTAATTTCACCTTTCCCTATTGAGTGAAATGTATTTCTGTACCCAAAGCTGTGTGTATATTCTTCCTTCTTTTGACCAGTTTAGAAGAGTGCCAGCTGCTCCCTCCCCATTCTCTCCTTATTTGTATGGATGTAAACTTGTACACTGTGATTATGTGAGATAATTTTGCCTAACCTTCCCTTCCCTTCCCTTCCCCCTGCCTTCCACTGTATTCCTCTTCTCTTTCCATTCTTCTCTTAAGATCATCAGGACATGACAGAACCATTCCCGGGCCTTGCCTAATTGGACTCCCTGTATGAACCCTGATATCAGATGATAGGGTTCAGAGGGAACACATATATCATCTCCCTCTATTTGAATATAAGCAGTTTATCCTTTAGTAGCTCATTATTAATGTTTAAAAGAAAACTGCCCAGATCTCTCAGAATCAGAAGGCAAAGTGGAAATAAAAAGAATCTACTGGTCACCTGCTGAAAGAAGCCCCCAAATGGAAACGCATTAATGTTTACTTTTTTATGTTTCTCCTATTCCTGTGTTTTAACTGCAAAGTTTCTACAAAGCTCTGGTCTTTTCATCAGGAAGGCTTGGAAGTCCTCTATTTCATTTTCCTCCCTGGAGCATTATACTCAGTTTTCCTTGAGTTATTCTTGGTTGTAAGCATATATATGTTGCCTTCTGGAATACTGTATTAGGCTCCTTCATAGCTGTGCCTATTAAATTATGTGTGATTGAGGGCAGGGGCTGTCTTTTTTTGTATTCATATCCCTAGCATTTAGCACAGTGCTTGAGACAGAGTAGGTGCTTGATAAATTCTTACTGACTGCAGTGATCCTAACTGTGGTACTTGAATTCTTTCTTTCTGGATGCTTCAGGATCTTTTCTTTAACTTGGAAGCTCTCAATTGTGGTTATAACATTCCAGGGAGTTTTCATTTGGGGACTTCTTCTTTCAGGAGGTGACCAATAGATTCTCATTTTTACTTTGTCTTCTGATTCCAAGAGATCTGGGCAGTTTTCTTTTAAAATTTCTTGAAATATAATGTCCAGGCCTTTTTTAAAAAATAATTTAAGAATCTAATGATTCTTAAATGTTTTCTCTTTGATCTATTTTTTAGGTCAGTTGTTTCTGCTATGAGGTAACATATTTTCTGCTTTTTTTTTCAGTCTTCTGACTTTGTTCTAATATTTCTTGTGTCTTATGGCATCATTGGCCTCTATTTGGCCCATTCTAATTTTTAGGGAGTTTGTTGCTTGGCCAAGGTTTTGTGCCTCTTATGCCAAGCTATTAATTCCCTTTCCAAGTCTTTCTTCCATAACTCTCCTTTTTCCTCTAGAGTGCTCATTTCATTTATAAAAACAATTTTAAACTCTTCAAAAAAAAAACCAGCTATTGCTTCATTCATCTCTGCCAGGAATTCTAGTTGAATTTGTGCCCAAGCTATGTTTTTCTATAAGGCTTTGCTTATAGATATTTTGGAGTAGTTATCTTCTGGGTATGTGTCTTGTGTGTCCCAGTCACCATTTTTGGGGCATGGGGAGGTTGCCCATTCTTCTAGCCTGTTCCTGACTCTGGACTTGATATTAGAGCCCAACTCTGCAACACTTCTGGAAGGAAGGTCTGGGCTGGTTCTTTTGCTGCTTTCTTTGGGTAGTGAGTGATATGTTATTCTAGGCTCTCAGGGATGGTGCAGGCTGGGGACTGGCAAGCTTTCAGTGTTCACACTGTGGTCTAATTCAGGGCAAAGTCTGGTTGCTGCTTAGTCTGAGCTCTTCAAGTTTCTGACCTGGGTTTGGGTCTGAGCAACTGTAGACTACTGCTAGACTCAGCCATTATCAGCTAGCTGGGAAGTTCTGCTAGTTCTGAGTGACATAATTTCAGGCTCTTCATTGGTCTGCCACTCCTGGTCTTATTATTCCTCTGCAGGCTTCAGACTGGGCTAACAGCTGGAGCTGAGACCCTTCTCTGCTCCTGTGTTTTGCGCCATGCTACTGCTGCTTGCTTCTAAACTTGCCCAGGGACTAAGACTGTTTCCTACCACAGAACATCCTTGGGTGCATGCAGGTCCTTTACTCAGTCTACTCTTGATCTGTGACCCCAAACTGAGGATGACAAAACTACCACTTGGCACCTATTCCCCCGATCTTGAACATGATGCACAGTGCCCTACCACAGATCTGGGACCTCCTCTTAGCCTGGCACACAGCTTCTCTCTCTGTACTGTAGTGCTCGGCTAGATGCACTCCTGGTCAGACCCTGTCCCTGATGTCCACAGACCTTTTTATCTGTCTTTCTATGCCGAACTAGGCTGGACAAATGACTCACTGTGACTTTTTCTTGGATTTTCCCATCAGGATTTGGTCTAGGGCATTTTTGACATCTGTTTGGAGCAGGCTTTTTTGGGGGAGAGGGAGGAAGAGTTGCAGGAGCGTGAAATTGGGATATACATAGCCACCTCCAATCCCAAGGCACCTCTCCCTATGATTCATGATATTTCAAAGATCTCTGACAACAACAGTTCAATAATCATATCTGCCAGAAACCTGGGTTATATTTTGACTAGGCCTGATGACTTTAGCTCACTGGTGGCAGTTAAGTGTTTGCTAATATTTCCTTTCTCCTAGATTCAGGAACCCTCTAGGTTTTGCCCCTAATTAAAGAGGAGAGCTCACTTTCATCATCTAAATAATAATAATCATTGGAAAACAAAGTAAAAAAAATTCTCACACTTCATTTGGAATTTGTAACAATTCAGACACAGCATGTGAAATTCTTACTGCAAAAAATGCTCAAAATAAAATAAGGGGAATACATTTATTAAAAAATTTTTAGTTGAAGGACATAAATTCTTCTCCAATGTATCTCTATCTTCTGAGATGAATCCTATGATTCCCCACATACTCACATGCTTTCAAATCTAGTCATTATATGACTCCTTTTTGCTAAAGGATGTTTATGAAAATTTCATGTTTATGACATAGTCCTTCAGGCTCTGATTTGTAATTTTTCATTACTTCATATCGTTTATTAGTAACCAATTATATCTTACTTTATAAAAGTACCATACTTTAATAAAATTACTCTTCTTTTTAAAAAATTATATAATTCACACTTTTCACTAAGTGAAATTAGACATATTCAATATTGTAAGAGTTTACTTTTACTGTACTTTGTAAATACCAATACCCCAAGTCATCCCAACAAATACCAGTATGAAACCTAAACCCAACATCCTAATGCTTTTGCTTTTCTCATCCACCAAACATGATATAATGCTACTAAACGCAGAAGATAAAATACAACTTTTCCTGTAGATGGGGAGAGTAAAGTATAAAGGGGGGTGGGGGTGGGGAAAGATTTCATCATGGAAAAGAAAAAGGGGAGGGTAACCAGAAAAAAACCTGAGCATTTATGGTTAGCTATAACTGGTCATGTTTCTTCCAAGTCTGTAATTAGATGAAACAGTCTCTTTTGGGTCCTAAATGCTCATGCGCTTTAACTCTGGCCAGGCCCCACTGCTCCGCATGTTAGTGACTAAGGAGACCCATATTACATAAATGCTTTAAAGAGCACTTATGTAAGCCTCTGCAGGAATGCACTTATGAACACCAACACCTCAAACTCCAAGAGGCAAGCAGTTGTCTGCTATCACAGACAGGGAACTCCAGGCCACTTATTTTGGTTACTAGGTACAATATTTCTAGTGCCCCATACACTTTTTGATTTTTTAAATATCTTTTTGGTTTAATTTTTTTTTCACTCTGAACTTAACACACATACACCAAGTGCATTTCCATGTAAAATATAGAACACAAAAAGGACTATATGTGAAACTGTGAATCTCTATTCCATATTGCTTTTTTAAGCATATAATAAATTCAACCTGTTATTTTCAAAACTGTCCTGCTTGGCTGCATTTCCTTTTGTTCTCATCTGTACATTTTTTAACCTCTTTTTTTTTAACCCTATCGACTAGCCCTGCTTATTTTTTCCCACTTTTCTCCCCAAACTGAAAGGAAGAAAAATAAGATCCTTATAATAAATATACACTGGCCATATCTGAAAATATGTCTCTCTCTGCAGAGAGGCTGATCACTCTCTGTCAGGAGGTGGATAACATATTCACCTTAGGTCCTGTGGAGGCATGGCAATCATTCTGTTCGGTCATCTCTTTGATTAAAGTCTTTAAAAACATTTTTTTAAAAAATAATGTCCTATAAATTTGTTTTGGCTCTGCTTACTTCACTCTGTATCAATTCATACTTTCCAGGGCTCCCTGAAATCATCTCTTTCAACACAATGGCATTCTATTACATTCACACACAATTTTTGTCCAGCCATTTCACAAATGATAGGCACCCTCTTAGTTTTCAACTCTTTCCAGTATCATCTTCCCTCTTGGTCCCCCCGCCCCCACTTTCCTCTTCTAAAACCCACAGGAAAGAACCAATCTATCCCCAAGTTCACTGTATTGTTTTTTAATTAACTCTCTCAATACCCTTTGAAGACATTAAGGTTCTGAAGGGATACTTGTTTTTTCTTCCCCATTAGAACACAATCTCTTTCAATTGCTCAAACAACTTTTATCTTTCTAGATTTCTTTAGACTCTTGTGTTTACATTTCAAGGTTTGAAAGCTCTATCCTTATACCAGGAATGCTAGAAAGGACTCTATTCTACTAAAAGTATATATATTTTTTTTCTGGTTGTAGGATTATTCTCAGCTTTTCAGGGTAACTTATTTTTGGTTGTAAGCCTACAATTTTTGCTTTGTAGAATAATATATTCCAAGATATCCTCTCATTCAAAGTAGAAGCTGCCAGGTCTTGCATGGTTTCTTAGTACCTGAATTTCTGTTTGGCTCTGTGAGGCACTGTTTCTTTGATCTACAATCTCTGGATATTGGCTGTGACATAACTGGAACTTATCCTTTTAGAACGTGGTAAGTGGATTCTTTCACTTCGCCCTCCAGTTGAAAGAGAACTAGGCAGTTTTTCATTTTGATTTCTTGAAATACAGTATCCAGGCTTTTTAAAAAAATTACCCAGTGATTCTTAAATTATCTCTCTTTGACCTGTTTTCCAGGTCGGTTGTTTTTCATATAAGATATTCAATCTTTTTATTTTGTTTTGCTATGAAGTCAATTATTTTCTATCTGGTCTAGTGTAATTTTCAGGAGTCTATTACTTAGGTAAAATTTACCACTTTATGTTCTAAGCTATTTATTCTAGTTTCAATTCTTTCCCCCAGAGCTTTTTTCCTCCATTTTTTTTTTATCTCTTACTTCCTTTTTTCTAGGCATTAATGTAGTTCTTGTGGAAAATTCATTTTTTCCTTAGGTCTCTATTTGCTGTTTTAATCCAGTTATTCTCTTCTTACAGGCTGGATTTTTGGATATCTTTGGATCTATTATTAATTATTCTTTATAACAGCCTGAATCATCTTGTGTTTACTCATCTCTTGAGCCTTACTTTACTCCCTTTCTTTAACTGGGAATTTGTTCCAGGGCCAGGATATGCTTCCTGTGCTCTACTGAGGGAGATGGTCAGCACTGCTTGGTCTCGGCCTTGGTAACTGGGTTCCTGAGTGTACTTGCTCTTTCCAAGGATTTCTGAGGTTCAGAATGCTGGATCTTTAGGGCCAGAAGGTTAAAGACCTTGGAGAGTCCCTGGACCTGAGGTGTCCTGGTCTGAGTTATGTTGTAACTATACTGGTTGCTTCTGTTCCTGGTCACCTCTCTAAGGATCCTGGTATGAGTTTCTGACCATCCTAGGGTTTCTGGGGGAGCCCTCTGTTATAGTTACTTCCAAATAGAAAGCTCTGTTGGCTACAAGTGAATTTGGCTCATCTCTGGTATCACTGGAAGGTTACTGTGCTACTGTCTTGTTTGCCTGAGTAGAAACACTGGCTTTTCTGGTGCATTCCCTTTCCTATTGCCTACTGTAGGCTTCTGGCTAACTTTTTGTGTAGTTACAGGGTAGTAGAGTAGTTTCTCACTGGATTTCTTAATCATAATCTACATTTATTTCCCCCATCACAAATGGGATAAATACATGTCATGTCACAGAAATATCCCTAGAAGAGTCAGGATATTTTCATTCTAGTCTCAGGCATGCATAGACTAATGATTGTTGGCGAGCCACCTTATTTCTCACTTTCCTCATTTGAAAGGGAGGGAGTTGGACTAGATGACCTCAAGTCCTTTCCAGCTCTTAAAAAAAATTCATGATTTTATGAACTATACTACTAACAACATCTGCCTCCTATCCTAGCTAGATACTAGAGAATATGATGACTCCGAGTCAAAAAGGACTTGCCAAATGTACTCCCTTCACAACAGTGATACATGCTAACAACATCTTTATAACCAAGCATGTTATTATAAAAAAAAAGAATAAACTAGTTATCATTAAGCATTAAGAAGACTGAATAGAAGAAATGCTAGGGAAGGTAGCCTAGACATACCAGATATTAAACTGTACTATAAAGCAGCAGTCATCAAAACTACCTGGTACAGACTAAGAAACAGAGTCGGGGATCAGTGGAATAGCTTAGGTACACAAGACGCAGTAGTCAACAACTATAGCAATCTACTCTTTCATAAACCCAAAGAATCCAGCTTCTGGGCTAAGAATTCATTATTTCACAAAAACTGCTGGGAAAATTAGAAAATGGTATGGCAAAAAGTGGGCACAGAACAATATCTTACATCATATACCAAAATAAAGTCAAAATGGGTTCATGATTTAGGAATAAAGGCTGATACTATAAGCAATTTGGGAGGGCAGGAAATAGTTTACCTATGAGATTTATGGGAAAGCGAAGAATTCATGACACAACAAGAGAGAGAGAGCATTACAGAATGCAAAATGGATAATTTTGATTATATTAAATTGAAATGTTTTTGTATAAAAAAAAACCAATGCAACAAAGATTAGGAGGGAAGCAGAAAATTGAGAGAAAATCTTTACAAGCAATGTCTCTGATAAAGCTCTCATCTCTAGAATATACAGGGAACTGAGCCAAATTTATAGGAATACAAGTCATTCCTCAATTGAGAAATGGCCAAGGGATATGAACAGGCAGTTTTCAGAGGAAGAAATTAAAGATATCTATAGGATATGAAAAAATGCTCTAAATCACTACTGATTAGAGAAATGCAAATCAAAACCACTCTTAAGTACCACATCTCTCCTGTCAGATTGGCTAAAATGACAAAACAGGAAAATAATAAATGCTGGAGAGGATGTGGGAAAATTGGAACATTGTTACATTGCTGATGGAGTTGTGAACTGATCTAGCCATTCTGAAGAGCAATTTGGAACTATGCCCAAAGGGCTATAAAAAAGTTCATACCCTTTGACCCAGCAATACCACTTTTAGGGTTGTATCCCAAAGAGATCACACAAGTGGGAAAAGGACCCATATGTACAAAAATATTTATAGGAGCTCTTTTTGTAGTAGAAAAGAACTGGAAATCAAGGGGATGCCCATCAATTGGGGAATGGCTGAACAAGTTGTGGTATATGAAGGTAATGGAATACTATTGTGCTATAAGAAATGGGGAAGATACGGATTTCGCGATAACCTGGAAAAACCTACATGATATGATGCTGAGTGAGTGGAGCAGAATCAGGAGACCATTATGCACCGCCACAGATATATGGATTCTGTGATGACTAACCCTAATAGACTTGGCTATTCTCAGCAATATAAGGTTCAAAGACAACTCCAAAGGACTCATGATGGAGAGAGCTATCTACATCCAGAGAAAGAACTATGGAGTCTGAATGCAGATTGAGGCATACTTTATGCTCGCCTTTGTTTTTCCCTTTGTTTTTTTTCTCATTTGTTTCTTCTTTCTCATGATTCATTCCATGGGTCATATTCTTCTTTACAACTTGACTATTGTGTAGGTGGGTTCAAGGTGAAGTTAGATGTAGAAGATATATTGGATTCCATGCCATCTTGGGGAGGGAGGCGTGGGGGGGGGGGTTGGGGAAGAAAATCTGGAACTCAAAATCATGTGGAACTGAGTGCTGTAAACTAAAAATAAAAAATCTTAATTAAAAGAAAGAAAGAAAAATAAAATAAAATAAAATTTAAAAAAAAAGAAGACTGAATAGGGCCGGTATCAATTAAGTTCAAAGTACAAATGGACAAACTCACTATGAGAGAATGATATATTTGGAGCAAAACTTGGGTTTGAATTCCTGCTATTTATTACTTCTGTAACCCTGGCAAATCACTTTCTCTTTTTTGGGCTCCGGTATCTTCATCTGTAAATGAGGGAGGTTAGAATTAATGATCACTAAGGCCTCTTCCAACTGTAAATCATATGATCCATTAAATGACTCCTGATAGTAATAATAACAGCAGCAACAACTTGATATAATGCTTTCAAGTTTTCAAAGTATATATCATATATTATGCCATTTGGTTCCACAAAGTAATGCCTATAGGAAAGATTTTAAAAAGTGATTTAAATGGAAAAGGTTTATCAGAGTAGGAAATGAAAGTGATTCACAGAAGGATTAATGATGGAAATATCTGACATTAAATACAAGGAAAGGCGATATTTTATCTAACATTAAAATTATCTATGATTGACTTGGCCACAACTCATGTAAAATGTTCTATATTCCTAAAGATATCAGAAACTTGAGAAAAGTTAGGGTAAAATTACTCAGAAGGACACAATAATACACTGCTCATGAAGTAATAAAGTGGCCCAATTGCTCTGGAAAACAATTTGGCATTATGTAAGTCACTACATTTTTCCCATCTTATGACTTGGAAATTCCACTACTCAGTACATATCCCAAAGAGCTCAAAGATAGAAAGAAAGGGTTTAAAGATAACAAAATTCCCATTTGCAGAAGTACTTTTCTGTTATGGCAAAAAAAAACTTTTTAAAAATTAAGTGTGTCACCATAAATTAAGAAGTGTGTATAGAAGGGGAGAGGAGTTGTGATCTACAAATGTGATGATTAGTATATTGACTATGAGGAATTCAGAGAAACATGATATGTTATAAAGAATTACATAAGCAGAAAACAGGAGAATGAAATACATGATGGCTACAACAACATAAAAAAATACTAAAAGGCAGGCAAATTTAGACTAATTGCAATGACAAATCTTAGTTCTAGAAAACATTTTATGAAATTCACTCCTCTACATCTCAATAAAGAGGTGAAGAACCATACTATCAGAATGTTGTTGATGTAACAGACTTTTTTTGGTTGGTTTTGCTTACATTCTTTTGTTGTGGCTGGGATAGTTATATTAAAAAGTTATAGTAGTATAATAAAAAGTTTGACATTTTTTTAATTAAATGAGAGCTGAGGATAGTTAAGGTAAGTGAGTGAAATCAGTGGCCCATTTGAAACTGAGGATTTTGGTAAAAGATGCCTCAGCTTGCTAGTTTTGCTTTTGATAGGTCCTACAGGACTCCAGTAATGTATTATCTACACTGTCCAGCAAAACTTTCAATGCTGGTCCAAACAGGTTGGCATTAAAAACATAAGCAAGTACAAAAAGGCACAGGCAAAACTATAGAGCCTGAAGATCACAAGGCAATGATGGCTGGCAGAATAGAGGAATATAGGGATAGGAAATAACATAAAATAACACTTTAAGGCCTGGCTGTGGGAGGAAGGAATGTTTCAGGTTTTTGTCATTGAATCTCCAAAATTCTGACACGTAGTAGGCACTTCATGAATCGTTCTTGATTAACACATTTATTAATCACCTACTATGACTTATTAAGAAAACTGCAAACAAGGTCTTCCTTGGCATAATCAACATTCAAGTCCCAGAAAGAATACCAACAAATCGGAGTGGCTAGAAAATTAGCCAAAAAAAAAAAAAAGACACCAACAAAAGTCCAACTAAATAAGGCTCAGCTCCAAAAGTACATAATGACCTGTTCAGAGAAATAAAAAAATCCTAATTATAGATCCTCGCTGGGAAGGAAGAAACCTAGAAAGCAGGAATACCAGAGGAGTCCTGGTGAGCTGTAAATGACTTTGTAACATGATCTGATAACAAACGGGATCAATGCAATTTTCAGCAATACAATAAAAGGATTTTTTCACCATAGAGGAAAAAATGTAGCTCATCTTCTTCCACTCAATTCTAACCAAACAGCAAGGCTATAGGATACCTTAGCATACTTCCTGGAAATAGATAAATGGAAAGCATTTCAGGGGTGAGAATTATTAAAATATCCATAAAAATTGAGGGAATTAAATGTGAATGAAAGCAAGCATACACGTGGGTGGAAGAAAAATAAATCTAATGTAGGAGAAAGAACATTGGATGTCAAGTCATTAGATCTCAATTTGAGTTCTATTTCTGATACTTACTAGATGATAACCTTGGACAAATCATTTAATTTCCTTGAGTCTGTTTTCCTGGTGTGATGAGGAAAATATTACCTTATTACTTCTATTTCACAGGTCTGCTGTGAGAAACATGCTTAGTAAACCTTAAAAACATCATGGAAATATAAATTGCTGTTCCCATCATCATCATCATCATCATTGTTGTGGTGTTGATGAATTCTAGAATGCTAGAGCTGGAAAGAGCCATAGAGTTTAGAAATATGTGATCTTGTTTGCCTTATTTCAAAGATCAGGAAGTGCAGATTTAGAGGTCAGACAACTGTGTGTAGGTCCCTCTCTCCATCATCCCAATATTAACCTGAAACTTTCTAGCAGAATTCCAGTTTCAATGTGAATCCAACACACCTCACTTCACCTCCTCTTATGCTCAAATAACTCAAACACCAATGGCTCCAATGACTGGGTCTTCCATCCCTTCTCAGAAAATTACCCCTAATTTAATTTCCTCTGGATGAAATATATGCTCCATAAGGGAAAGGACTTAAGTCTTATAACCTTCCCCCAAAGGCCAGCAGAGTACACCACAGAGAGTAAACACTTAATAAATAGTAAATGAATGAATTTCAAAGCTCATACTTACACTAGGACAGAAGGTATATGGAGAGTTTATCATGAGAAGGACATGTAAACAGAGGGAAGCAAAAATCAAACAACTGCAATTTAATTATTGTAATTCTCTTCTCAACTTCCTCCATCGTATCACAGCCATAGCCTGAAAGGAAACTCACTAACTCCATGGAGGCTCCATAAGAGCTTTAGAATAATAAAGTCAGTTGGAAGCACCCTTAAAGAGTCAACTTCTCATTTTGCAGATGATGAAATGGAGACCGAGGGGAAAAAAGATCACTTGCCTAGAATCAAGGTTAGGGATGAAGATCACTGAATTTAGAGCCAGAAGGGTACTTAAAGATCATCTATTCTAATCTCATTTTAAAGATGAAGACTCTGAATCCCAGGAAAATGATTAGTGGCTTCATAAAGACTACACTCATAAGAAGCAACAGAACCAGGCTATGAAACCAGGTCCTCTGATTCCAAGTGTGGCTGCTTTCTTCTGTACCCCATTACCCTTCCTAAGAGAACTGCTATCGCCTTGCCTCCTTGGATATTGTTGATATAAGATGCATAGAGTTTTAAAAAAATTCATATACAAGATAGAATAAAATGCTCAAATTAGGAACCCCACTGGGGAAAAAAAAATCCAAGTTGTTTTTATATAACAGTGGTATGTGCTGGCCAGCCTCATAAACCAAGAACTCAAATTTCATTATATTATTCACACATTCATCCAAATGAAATGAAGTTATAGATGTAAAACATATGTAATAATTCAAGTATTCAAATAATTTTTCTACTCTATGATTTATATAAGAAAATTGAAAAGCAGTTTCTTTTTTCAACCTCAGTTTCACTAGAATTATAATTATTTGTGTTAGAATCATCACTTACTGCAAAAAGTCATCCATAACCTCTCAGCTATGTGAAATTGGAAAAGTAAATTCCCCTTTCTAAGCCTGCAAAATGGGGACAATATTTGAGAGATTATTATCTTTGTCTTGACTGCCTCAGAGTTGTGTTGGTATAATAAAACAATGGATGTGAAAGTGCTTTGTAGACCACTAAGTTTTTTTTTTAATTTATTTAACATATTTAGTTTTCAGCATTGATTTTCACAAGAGTCTGGATTACAAATTTTCTCCCCATTTCTACCCTCCCCCCCACTCCAAGATGGCGTATATTCTGGTTGCTCTGTTCCCCAGTCAGCGCTCCCCTCTGTCACCCCACTCCCCTCCCATCCCCTTTTCCCTTCCTTTCTTGTAGGGCAAGATAAATTTTTACACCCCATTGCCTGTGTATCTTATTTTCTTGTTGCATGCACAAACATTTTTGTTTGTTTTTGAACATCTGTTTTTAAAACTTTGAGTTCCAAATTCTCTCCCCTCTTCCCTTCCCACCCACCCTCCCTAAGAAGTCAAGCAATTCAACATAGGCCACATGTGAATCATTATGTATAACCCTTCCACAACACTCATGTTGTGAAAGACTAACTATATTTTGCTCCTTCCCAACCCATCCCCCTTTATTGAATTTTCTCCCTTGACCCTGTCCCCTTTCCAAAGTGTTTGTTTTTGATTACCTCCTCCCCATCTGCCCTCCCCTCCATCATCCCCCCACATTTTTTTTATCTTCTTCCCTCTTCTTTCCTGTGGGGTAAGATTCCCAATTGGCTATGTATGGTATTCCCTCCTTAGGCCAAATCTGATGAGAGCAACATTCACTCATTCCCCCCTCATCTGCCCTCTCCCCTCCTCCCACAGAACTGCTTCCTCTTGCCACCTTTATGGGAGATAATCCATCCCATTCTATCTCTCCTTATCCCCCTCTCTCAGTATGTTCCTCTCTCATCCCTTAATTTGATTTTATTTCTTTTAGATATCTTCCCTTCATCTTCAACTCACCCTGTGTCCACTCTCTCCCTCTCTCTCTCTCTCTCTCTATATATATAGATATACATACACACATAGATATATACATACATACACATTCACCCATATATATACATAAACATATATGTATGCATATTCCCTTCAGCTACCCTAATACTGAGGTCTCATGAATCATACACATCATCTTTCCATGTAGGAATGTCAACAAAACAGTTCACCTTTAGTAAGTCCGTTGCAATTTCTTTTTCTTCTTCTTTTTCTTGATTACCTTTTCATGTTTCTCTTGATTCTTGTGTTTGAAAGTCAAATTTTCTATTCAGTTCTGGTCTTTTCACTGAGAAAGCTTGAAAGTCCTCTATTTTATTGAAAATCCATATTTTGCCTTGGAGCATGATACTCAGTTTTGCTGGGTAGGTGATTCTAGGTTTTAATCCTAGCTCCACTGACCTCCGGAATATCGTATTCCAAGCCCTTCGATCTCTTAATGTAGAGGCTGCCAGATCTTGGGTTATTCTGATTGGGTTTCCACAATACTCAAATTGTTTCTTTCTGGCTGCTTGCAGTATTTTCTCCTTGATCTGGGATCTCTGGAATTTGGCAACAATATTCCTGGGAGATTTCTTTTTGGGATCTATTTGAGGAGGCGATCAATGGATTCTTTCAATTTCTATTTTGCCCTGTGGCTCTAGAATATCAGGGCAGTTCTCCTTGATAATTTCTTGAAAGATGATATCTAGGCTCTTTTTTTGATCATGGCTTTCAGGTAGTCCAATAATTTTTAAATTACCTCTCCTGAATCTATTTTCCAGGTCAGTAGACCACTAAGTTTTAAACAGAAACAGGATTTTTTTCTCTATACTACCATCCACATCTCCCTCATTTGCTTATCGTGGCCACTGATACACAAGATCAAGAAGATGGATCTCAGAGAGAATTTTTGAGGTCTTCCAAAAATCACCTCTAAAGTGGGTAGGTCCCACTGTTAAATTTCAAGCGTATATGGATCATAGATGGGGCACACTAGCAACCTGCAAAAAGTTCAAGATGATACACAATGATAACTACCATTATCTTTCCTTTATGTTCATGGATGACAAACTACTCTATGTTACCTATAGAATATCTTACTCAGGACTTTACTACAACCTGTCAAAAAAGAAAGAAGTCCAGTCAGCTGAGGGCATGTACTGCCAAAACAGCAAAAAGTATAAGTGAATTATTTGTAAAGACTGTATATAAACATGACCAAGCACCATTTAAAAACATCTGAATCTGCACTCCCTTGCTGCATTAGTATTGTTCAGCATTCTAAGGGTGGTTGTGGTTGTCTCTAAGACTAACAGCAGGTGACAGGCAGCGAACTAGAAAAGAGTAAGAATTCCTGGGGTATAAGTGGAAGATAGAGAAGGAGAAGAGTATATAATTACTAAGGCTGATGTTTTGAGGGATCTGATATTAAGTGTAAAATGGAATTTTTAAAAAGTGGCAGAACTTCTCAAGTTAATTCCTGGCTTTCTAATCCCTTAAAGGTGACAGGATCTCAGAATCCCTCCTTGCCAAAGTACAAACAAAAATCAAGTCTCAAAGCCAAAAGAACAATGAAAATCACTAAACCATTTCTTGTTTGCCCTCTCCCTAAAAAACAACTAGAAGCTCAGGTGACACAAGCTTCAGAATGACATAACTAATGCGAAAGGATCCATTGGATTCTGCACCACGGTATGAGAATTACTTTGGACGAGCAATAATTTTGGAATGGTTTCATTTTGGGACAGTAATGGTTATGCATATGTGCTCCTACTGTCACTACTAGGCTGATAACATCTGACCCTGACCAGAAGAAATTGAATTGAGCTGGTTTATCTTACCCACCTTGAGTTCCCTGTCAGTTAAGTGCTGAGTTTTAGGCCATACATAAGAGTTTCATTGCTCTCTTTTGTTGTGTTTTTAATTGTGCAGTTCTTTAAAAATGCATATCACTCCAATGAAATGTGCAAAAGTTGTAGCTCTTAAAAAGTACACTTCAAGGACCATTAGAGAGATTGCACTGAAGAAGTTGAATGTTTCAAGAAATACTCAAAAGCATAATAAAACAATTAGTTTTACTAAAGTGCAAAGGAAAGTGAGGTTGAAAACTGAAAAAAAAAAAAAAAAGAAAAGAAAATAACACCACACCAAGAACTGAGAAACTATTATTGTGAAGTAGCCTAATTTATCTCAGAAAAGAAGGAAAAGTTTTTGACAGACATGGAAGCAGAAAAGGTTATTATTCATTCTTTTATGTTGTAGCATAGGCTTCTTCAAGCTAGAAGAATAGTGAGAAGGCCAGTTAAAAAAAAAAAAAACTACCAACTGCTGTTATGAAGGCAAAAGTTGTCATGGGGCAGACAAAAAAACTGAAGTGCTGTAATTTTTACTCATGAAACTCACTTCTTCATGTGAGCTTATACCAAAACCATTGTCAGAAGTCCCGATGAGCCTGTAAAATTTGGACATCTTCACCAGACTGTACAACATTCACACACAAAAACATTTGGTTAGTTTTTTACTTACAGTGAGCCTGGAATTCTTATGTCTATTGAAGGAATAAAGAAGTTGGGCTGTTACAGAATTAAAGAAATTCCCAGAGATATAGCCTTGTATCATGTCACACCTTATAAAAGGCTAGGGAATTATCCAAGAAGTGAAAAAACAAAACAAAACATGCTTCAATGGCCTGGGAATTTGCAAGATTTAAATCCCAATGAAATCCTATGGGCAATGATCAAAGCTAGAATTTTTTAATGGGCTGTTTGTCAAAGATATGCCTAATGTCCAATGTGATAGATCTCTGAAAGAGAAAAGAGTAAGGGATAAAAGGGGAAATTCAGACAATATAACCATAAAAGATATCAAGTAAATCTATTAAAATATCTAATGGGATAAAACTGTGAGTTCATAATAAATTAAAGACTAACAAAATAGTATGAACTGAATGCAAAATTTTGCAAAATAATTGCAGCAAAAACAGGACATAATTGAACATTAAGTTTTTTTACACGTAAAAGATGTAAAGTTTACTGTATAGGTCAATACATTTAATTATTTTACTTTGCCCAAGTTAATTTACAGACTACTGTAATCTTTCCAAACTTCTGATGCTGAAATTGACTGCTAAGTCAGACACTATTCTCACACACCCCCATCTAAATGGCATTGCTCCCACTTTCATCCTCTGCCCACCTACCCAAAACACCATATCAAGACCCAAGAGAAAGCTAAATCCTACCTGGAAACTTCTGTAACTCATCCAAAAGTAACATACTGCAGCACCCAGATGACTGAAGCTGGTTCTGAGACAGAAGAAACTGCCTGTACTCTGACAGAAAGAGTTGCCTTTTCCCACATCAGCAATCCTTTTGGAATTACCTCCAAACTTACAATCAAGACCTGTTATCTCTGTTAGCAAAGCTAAATATTGGGATCAGCTGCATGTAGGTATTGGTAGGAGCAAAGGGAGAAAGGCAATAATCTCTTGGTAATTTCCCTCTATAGTTGCCCAGGAGGAGGAAGAAGAAGAGGAAAAAACAAAACTAGAACTAAATCCAAATGCCAAATATTCCTGGAAATGTTCAGAAATGCCATCTGAGATTGTACTTTCCCCACCTGGTGCTCAATACTAAAAGGAATAAAGCTGTACCAGAACTAACTCCATGCTGTTTGAGCAGGATCACTGTTATGTAACTGGTTAAATGCATCTGCGTGGTGCTCAGCTGGAGGCCTTACAAATAATGGTGTCAATCTGATCTCCCTTTCCCTGCCCTGCTTATAGGCTCAAATCAGTAGTACAGCCTAAGGTAGCTGGGGAAAGCAACCACCAGGTACCAAAGCAGCCCAGTTTACACTTGTTAGCTGATGATCCATAAGCTGGAAGATGACTAGGTCCATCCCAACAGAAGAGATTAATTTAAAAGGCAAAGTAATGAGAATGTGGATGATGGGGAAAGACCAGTCATCCTTTTTTTTCCTCATGGCTTAAGCTAAAGTTGGCATTCAGACCAGATCCTATTTACCCAGCCTGCAATCTACTTCACCTAGTGGCAGAGACCCAGAATATAACACAAATCCTCAGATAACTATTCAAACTCTACTGGGGCCCAGGCAAGGGAGGCTACAAGAAGAAACCAGGAGGAGATACAAAGGCTAATGCTACAGTGGTGGAGAAAAATGTGGGAGCAAAAAAGAGTTGAAAATAACTATTATTTCCCTTACATGTAATCTGAGGTGATAATTCTATAAAGTGTCCCTATTGTAGCTATTCTAACACAGAGGAAAGAAAGTAATATTAATTATGTGAATAAACAGAAAACCACCAAATCTCAGAGATGTAAGAGACCTACTACAAAACGTAATCCATGCTTGAATAAAAATCCCCTCTACAACAAATCCACCCAGGCTTTGCTTAAAAACAACCAGTATGAGAGGGAGCCCACAGTTTTCCTGGCAGTTCAATCCACTTTTGGAATTGTTAGGAAATTGTCAGGAAATGAAAGGAAGTTTTTCCTTATATCAAATCTAAATGTGCCTCTTTACAAATTCAATCCACAGCTTCCTGGGACTCAGCTCCTCAAAATACGGGAAGATAGCTATCATGGACCCCTTCAGTCTTCTCTTCTCCAGGCTAAACTGTCCTCAACGAATCTTCATATGGTATCGACTTTGAGGCCCTTCATTATCCTCTGTGATGCTCTCCAGCTTATCTATCTTTTTTTTTCAACTCATATGGCTAGTGCCCTAGTTCAACCCCTCCTCACTCACAATTCAAGTACTGAAATGGTCTAATTGGTCCCAAGTCTATTTCCTTTTCCAATCCATCCTCTATTCAGTGGTCAAATTGATATTCCTAAGGCACAAGTCTGACTATAACACTCCCCTGCTCAATAAACTCTTGGGGGTTCTCTATTACCTCTAGAATCAAAGACAAATTCTTCTGTTTGGAATCTAAAGTCCTTCACAACCTAGCTCCAACCTACTTTTCCCACCTTATTACATTACTCTCCTAATTGTCCTCTCTCTGTAGCTGACCAATATCTTGCCCTGGGTTTCTCTCCTGGCTTCCAGTCTCATGCATCATCAAATGCCCTAGTGGACATTGAAAACTAGATGTCTCAAAGGCACCTCAAACTTAACACATCCATAATAAAACTCATTATCTTTCCCTTCAAACCCATCCATACATATTCCAAACT
This sequence comes from Trichosurus vulpecula, assembly GCF_011100635.1. Classification (NCBI taxonomy): domain Eukaryota; kingdom Metazoa; phylum Chordata; class Mammalia; order Diprotodontia; family Phalangeridae; genus Trichosurus; species Trichosurus vulpecula. The sequence goes on along the minus strand of NC_050581.1, from coordinate 122,020,969 downwards.
TCTGTTTCTATTGATCTTCCTAAACCCAGACCTGACATTATAACTACCTATATTCTTTATTATCTCTCAGATCAAATACAAAACCCTTTTTTTGGAGTTTAAATTCCTTCATAACCTAGCCCACTACTTCCTTATCAGTCTTTACACTCTATTCCCCATCTGTCATATACTCTGTGTTCCAGTAACACTGGTCTCCTTGATATTCCTCCCACAAGCTATGCCATGTCCCAAATCTGTGCACTTTTACTGGCGACTCTTCTGCCTGGAATTATCTTCTTCTTCATCTCTGCCTCAAGACTTCCTTGGCTTACTTCAGCTAAAATTCTATCTTTTACAAGAAGCCCTTCCCTACCCCTTAATGCTAGTGCCTTCCTGCTTTTATCTTCAATTTATCTTGTACATATCCTGTTTGCACAGTGTCATCACTGTTAGACTGTAAACTCCTTGAGAGCAGGGACTGTCTTTTGGCTTTCTTTTTATCCCGAACATTTAGAGCACAATGTTTGGTTATCCCCCATGCCTGAAAGACTCTCTCCCTTCCTCTACCCATTAAAATATATTATTCACACCATAAATTACTCTGTCAGCCTGGGTCCCTCCTTAGTATAGTCACTTATGTCTCTCGCTAGTACTCCTCATTATTTTCTGGCTTGTTTATATTTTTATATCCCCATTACTTTCCTTCTGTAAAGTTCTCCCCAATGTGCTATCTGCTCATTGTATTCTTCCTTTCCTTGCCCACTGTACCTTGATCCTTATGTCATGATCTTGCACACACTGAGCACTGCTACCTGTCATGACAGTCAAAGCTCCACAATCCCTGTACACTCCCTCCTACCCCCTTCTCTTTTCTTTATTCTGATCTTGCCTGAAGCTTGCCTGCCATTAGCTGCTCCCTTTGGAGCCTGTTGTTCGTTTACACGTTGATGCTGACCAGGGTTTCTATATCTTTTAACAGAGTTGTAATCCAAAGCTAATTGTTGGGAAGCCTTCTACACAGCTACTTATTTCCAGGGGAAAAGAAATTTAACAAAATGTCCTTGTGAATAAGATAAAGAAATGTGGGTTGTATAAAAACCTGAAGTTAAGTGAATCCTACTATGGCTAAACCACTATACTGTCAAAAGAGTAAATTATTAGTTCTATGTCAATTTTAAGACAGGAGGTAGGTTTTTGTTAAACTGAGATAAACTATCCATTGGCCTTACCTTGTTCAACATCGTCATTAATGTCTGGCAATAAGAATGTAAAAGCTATACTTATAAATTCCATGTTGATAAAGACCTGTAAGGGTAAAATAATGATAAGCTGACAGAATCAAGAAATGAATTAGCTAGGCAGACAAGCATTTGTCTGAAACCAAGAACTTGATATTTAAGAGAGAAAAAAGTAAAGTTCTGAATTTCAGTTTTTAAAAATCAAATATGAGTTACAAAATGGGGAAGGATCTGTCTTGACAACAACTCATATGAAAAAATATGAAACATTTGACCAAGGGCTCAATATTATGCACAATGTCTAACACATAGTAAATGCTAGTTAACTGACTGAATGAGAAAGTGTGATTCAGCTACTTTAAAAGTTAAGGCAATTTTAGGCTGAATTTTAAAAATTAAGAATGATAATAAATAGTTCCACTACACAATGCAACTATCAGCACACATTTGAAGTACTGTGTTCAATACTGGACAATAAAGGAACACTAAATAGTATGTGTTTCAGGATAGTCACTGAGATAGTGAGGGGTTTAGAAACTATGTCACATAAGAAATTGTTTAGGGAGCTATAGATGATTAACCAGGTCAAGGAACATGGAGAAACAGTGGAATTAAGGAATGAAGAGAAAGTCTGTTACAACTTGGAAGAATAAAAAAGTTGTCTTTCTGTAATAACTCTTCCTCCCCTCCCCCACCCCCCAAAATCAGCCTCAGTTGAGGTTAGATAACAATTCTGAGATGGACTCAAGTCATCACAGCTGCATACCTCACACAAGCTCTGTTCAGCACAATGCCCTGCTAAACTACGGTGAATACCTCTCTGCAAATATCTCAAAGGCCATCATCACGTAGAAGAGGAGTACACTTAATAAATTATGGAATGGAAATTTTAAGGAAATTTTAATTTAAATTTTAAGAACAGATCTACAGAAACATTTTCTAGCCAGGGCTGCCCAACACTGGAATTGTTCTATGAGACAATAAGTGCCATGGTTTTGGTGGGAAAAAGCAGAAATGCTGTTTAGCAGGCATTGTGCTCAACAGGGCTTGTGTAAGGTATGCAGCCGTGATGACTTGGGTCCGTCTCAGAATCATGTTATCTAACCTCAACTACGGTTGATCTTTTTTTTTGGGGGGGGGGAGGCAGAGTTGTTTCAGAAAGACTTTTTTCATCTTCCAAGTTATAACAAACTTTCTCTTCATTCCTTAAGCCCTCGATATCATTCCTATTCAACCTTCTCAGCCAACAATATTATCTCATTCTTAACTGGAAAAAATAGAAGCCATTCACCAAAACCTTCCTTTCCTCCCCTTTTTTACCTCTCAAAACTCCTTAACATCACCCCATACTCCCTCCTTCTTTATGACTGTTTCTGAAAAAGTAGCCTTTATTTCCAAAACTAGCTTCTCTAAACCTATCCTTGATCTAATTTGCCCTCTCAACTTCTCTGTTGATTACATCCATGCTCATCCCTTCTTTGGTCTTGCAGATCTTCATTCTCTTCCTATTTACTTGTTCCTTCCCTGACACTTACAAATACACCCAGTCTCGCCCATCCCTAAAAATCCCTCAAAAGCATTTACTATCTCAAAGATATTATTGTGCATTTTTCCTCCATTTCCCAGCTAAAATCCCAGATGATTAGTCAAGACAAGTCAATAAGCATATATTAGGTGCTTACAATGTGCCAAGCACTGTGTTATGTCCTGAGGACACAGGCAAGGAGTTCACTTTCTAATAGAGGAAACAACCTGCATACAAATATTTATATACAAGATATATACAGGATAAATTGTAAGTAATCTCGGAGGAAAGACACTAACACTGAGGGAAAGGCTTCTTGCAGAAAGCAGGGTTATAGCTGGACTTGAGGGAAGTCAGGGAAGCCTGGAGGCAAAGCACTCCAGACATGGAGACCAGCCATGTCCCTGGAAATGGCTGAAGTCAGAAAATGAAGTGTTTTGTTTGAAGAACAGCAAGAAGGCCCACTGGTCTTATTCTGCAATCGGTATATGCTGGGGTGTAATGTATAAGAAGAATGGAAAGGGGTGTGTGGGGGGGAGCTTATGAAGGGCTTTGAATGCCAAATAAAGTCATTTACAATTGATCCTGGATAAGGAGCCACTGGAATTTGTTGAGTAGGGGGAGTGACATGGCAAGTGATTCGTTTTAGGAAAATCACTTCGGTAGTTAAACGAAGGATGTACTGAAGGGGACAGAGACTTGAGAAAGGCAGAACAATAAAAAGGCTATTCCAATTGTTCATGGATGAAGTGATGAGGGCCTGCACCAGTGGTAATGATGGGGTGCTTGTGCTTGGACCCTAATTCTAACAGCTTCTACTTGGGTGCCTGTGCATCCCAATTCCAAACACATCCAGTTCTCAAAACATATTCTCTCTCAGGCAGTCTCTCTAGCTAAACGGCAGCATGCCCCAGCTTATCTCTGCTTCTTCCTTAGTACACTGAGTCAAAACCGTATTTACTACTTACTGACCTTTCTAACATGTATCCTAGACATAGTATTTTGTCTAACAAGACACTAGATGAAAAACTATATAGAGATTCCCCTTTAGCCCTGACCAATAGTGAACTCAGTGACTTTCACAGTAAAAACCACATCCCTAGTAACCCCACTGTGGGCTATTTCCTAGAGAACTCTGGGTAATATGCCTGCGCAGTAGATAGTAAATGTTCCTTTAAGAACCAACCACTCCTTTACTACGCCTTAACCACTCCCTAATCCCACCCAAAAACACCTAACTGACATTTTCCCCCCCTTTAATCCCCTAAAAGCTTCTATAAAAATTCCCCCTGCACCTCTTCATGGTTGCAGGTTCCCTAAGAATTCTTGCCCACTGTAAAGCATAATAAATCTTTGCCTCCTTGACTTAAAGAATGCTTGGGTCCATGAATTCATTCCAGGTGGCCTCACCCTGGGAACTTTGGTTTGGGATCCCTGAATCCCTGGGTTTCTTTTGCCCCTCAACAGTAACAGTGTAAGAGTCTCAAGAGAAGGAGGCATATTAGACAGATGTTACAAAAATAAAATCAAGAGGTCTTGGGCAACAGATTGTGTTCCATTATGACCCAACTATGAGAGAAGGCTTCTATGGGGAGAGGGGGACACAGGGCTCCTTGTACTCTATTCTTTTCTCCCAGTTTGTGGTGCCTTGTTCACCTACTAAGGGGTGCAGCTGTAAACAAGTAGTCCCAGCCAGGGTGCCCCAGTTTATGGCTTAAGGAAGGGGACTACAAAAAGGTCGCTGGTTGGGTCAGGGCAAGCAAACTCAGTTATTTGAATATTCATCAGGAAAGATCATGCTGGCAGCAATCAGGGAGTAATGCACCAGTCACACTTTAATAAGGCACCGAGAGTACAGAGGCAGATAGTGCAGGGAATGGGGTGGAAGAGGGAGGCAGATGGCTTCAAGAAGAGACAGAGAAGGGAGAGAAGCACATTGTCACTTATATAACTGCTCATTAGAGTTTGGAGAACTTGGTCAGCATGGACTGTGGCAGATAGAATAGTGCTCAAAGCAGGGTTCAGGGGTCTCATTCTTACAAGGTTCTGTTAGTACCAGAAGGTCTAACTCTTCTTCAGGCATCTTGGGGTTTGCCCATTTTCTAAAAGTTATCATTGCCACCTTAGCCTTGCCTTATTAGATTAACTTTTCTCTGGTTTTATTTTGCATATCTGAGCCTGAGGGTCCATAACTGAGACAGAAGGGCCATTATATTGGAGCCTAGCTGGCTTCTCCTAATTTAGTACATAGTTTGTGGATGCGGCCTTAATTTGGGAGGCAGTTTTGGGCAAGTGGGTGCTATGTTTTCCTTTACAACCTTAATTCCAATTTCCTATTATGTTATACTGGTTACTCAATATACCTACTTACTATAGGTATGGGATGGTTGAGGGGAAACATAACAAGATACAATTTCAACAAAGATTAGCTATACAGGGTGAGAGATTGAGGAGTTGAAGATGATAACCTAGGTTGTGAGCCTGGAGGATAGTAGTGTCATCCATAATAAGGAAGCTTGGAAAGAAGAATGGGGGAGGGGGGAATCTAGTTTTAGACATGTTGAGTTTAAGATGTGTATAGGACATCTAGTTCAAGATGTCTAATAGGCAGCTGGAGCTTAGAGACTAGAAGTCAGCAAAGAGATTGGAACTGGATAAGTAGATATGAAAGTCAATAGCATAGACATACTCTTTCATGTATGACAGCTATCACCAAGGGAAATAATATAGAGAGAGAAGAGAATTCAAGATAGGGCCCTGTAAGACACTCATATTGTCTGGATGAATATCCATTAAAGGAGATTGATCTGAGAGACAGGAGAACCTGGAGAGTCAGGTCATGAAAACCTAGAGAAAAGAGAGTATTAAGGAGAAGATGATGTTGAAGGCATAAAGTCAGAAACCAAACTGTAGAGAATTAAGAAGAAAGTGAAAGGAAGTGGAGGCACTGACTGTAGATGGCCTTCTCAAGAAGTTTAGCCACAAAAAAAAGAAGAGATAATAGGACAACAATTAACAAGAATGGAAGGATGGAGTATGAGTTTTTGATGATGAAGGAGACATGGGCATTGTTGGCAATAGGGAAGTAGTCAGCGGATAGGGAGAGAATTAAGATAAGTTAGAGAATGGAGAATGGGGATGCTAGAGGAAACAAACTCTTGGAGAAGACAGGATAGAATCGAATAATTTGTGAATACTGAGGAGTTAACCTTGATAAGAAGAGTCACCTCTTCATGTGAGATGAGTGAATATGATAGTGGTAGAAAGCATCTGGGTGATGTGAAATGGGAAAGAGGGAAGAGGGAGCTCTTTATGAATGGTCTTAATTTTTTTGAGTAAAATATGAGGCAAAGTTCTCAGCCGAGAGGGTGGGGCAGAAGAAAAATGATAGGAAATTTAAGGTGGGATGAAAAAGTTTGCAAGAGCTGTAGTGGTGAGTGGAATAGTGAGTCAATGAGGGAGGTGTAAAGATTACCTAGTAGGAGTGAGCATAATTTCAGGTTATATAACATGTAGCGCACCTAGTCAGGAGAGTTGCATCATTTTCTTCAACCTTCATTCAGCAGCACATTTGTAGGCAGCAGATGGTAGGAGTGATTTAAAGCTGAAACTTGGCAGGGCACAAACAGCGATATGATACAGGGGTAAGAGACTCAAGAGAGGTGGACAGTGTAGAGTTGAACTGGTTCATGTAGGAGTAAATATGGGGGGAAAGGAGTGGATAGCTAGTACAAGAATAAGGGCTTAGAGGAGAAATGAAGTTCTGAGGGATTAGAGGTTACAATATGGATGAAGAATGTGTTTTGAGATTGTAAAGCAGAGGCAGAAGTAGAATGACAAAAAATTATTATCTGATAAGGGAATTTCAGTAAACATCAAAGCAGAACATTTGCCGATGATGGCAGGATCAAAGGTATGAACATCTTTGTGTGTAGTTGAGATGGGGTGGAGGAATAGGCCAAGGGAAATGAGTAAGTTGAGCAACAGGAAGCTTAAGGTATTTGAGGGAGTATCTATATATGTTGAAGTTTCCTAGTAAGAGGGTAGGATTTGGGGAAGAGAGAACAAATGAGTCAGGAAATAAACTCATTGAGGAAAGAAGAGTATACAATTGACAACAGCTACCAGAATTTTGATTGGGTGGAAGACATGAATTGAGTGAACCTCAAAGTAGGAAAGATAACTGAGTGATGGTGGTAATAGGGAACAAGTAGTATTCCAACTCTCACCCTTCAACCAGCAAACGGTGGAAAACAAGTGAAAGGGCAGCCTGTACTGGAAAGGATGCCCAGGGAAGCTGGGTTATTAGGAGGGAGCTAGGTCTCAGTAGAAGCCAGAAAATGAAGAAAGGGAAGAGTGAAAGATTTAAGATGAAAATAAATTTGTTGCCAAAGAAGCAAGCATTTGACAGCACAGTGTAAAAGCATGGGTATCTTTGGAGTGAGAACCTGAGGATGGAGTGGGTAAAGGGGAATGGGAACCAGGCATCAGGCAGTGGGGAATGGCATCTGAAAGATGACTCATAGGATGAGAGTGGGGATTCAGAATCACTGGGATGTGAAAGGTATAATCAGGAAGCTTGTTAATCATTAAGTGAAGATTTTTAGATGTTTTTTTTTGTTTTGTTTTTAAATCAGTTTTTATATTTCCTGTTTCTTATATCATAATAATATCTCACATATCCCTCCTCATCCCCTTCCCTGACAGCTATCCCATGACAGATAATTTTTTTAAAAGAAGAAAAAAAAAAGCACAACACTGAAAAAGTACAGAAACATGTGCAATGTGTAACACTTAGGGACCTTCCTCCCACCTCCACAAAGGGGTTGGTTGGATATGTCTTCTCCTATCTCTCCTGTCACATCCCACTTGATCTTTATAATTTTGTTATATTCACTTGTCACTTTGTGTATGTCATTTTTGCCATTTACATTGTTGTAGTTACTGTGTATGTTGTTTTCTTGGCTCTGCTTACTTCACTCTATATGAATCTCTGCATTCATCACCCACATCATTTCTTACAGCACAATAGCATTTAATGACATGCACCACAATTTGTTTACCCATACCTGGACTGATGGGCATATACTTTGTTTCCAATTCTTAGCTATCACAAAAGTACTGCTGTAAGTATCTTGGAGTAGATAGGGACGTTTTTCTTATCAATGGCTTTGCTGGTGTATGAGGCCAGTAATGGAACCTCTGGTTCAAAGGATATGAACAGTTTTACCACTTCACACCTCCACCAACAATGTATTAGCATGCCTATCTTCCTACAACCCACCATTTTTTGTTATTTTTGCCCATTTACAGGGTGAAAGGTAAAACTTCAGGGTAGTTTTAATTCGCATTTCACTTAGTATTAGTCATTTGACACATTCTTTCATTTGGCTGTGAATACTTTGCAGTTCTTTTGAAAACTGTTCATATCTTTCGAACATAATATGTTAGGGAATGGCTATTACATATATGTATATGCAGATATTTATGTTGGGGGGAGGGGAGGGAAGAGAGAGAGAAAGAAAGAGACAAAGAGAAAGAGAGAGTGAGAGAGAAAGAGAGAGAGAGAGAGAGAGAGAGAGAGAGAGAGAGAGAGAGAGAATTAGATAGTCTATCTTGGATTACCAAAGTCTTACCATAAAAATTTGATACAAAGATGTTTTTTTCTAGTCAACTACTTCTCTTCTTATCCTAGATTTATGTTGCCTGTGCATAAACTTCCAGTTTCAGGTAAACAGGGTTTTCTATTTTATCTTAAGTAATTGTCTCTATGTATTATTTGGTTAAGAATACATCTCTTATCAATAGCTGTGAAAGGTGTATGATCTGTTTCTTTTCTAATTTTTATGTTGTTATTGTTCAGTCATATCCAACTCTTCATGCCCCCATTTTGAGCTTTTCCTGGCGAAGGAACTAGAATGGGTTTGCCTTTGCCTTCTCCAGCTCATTTTATAAACAAGAAAATGAGGCAAACGAGTAAGGCAAATGAGACTGGATTTGAACTCAGGAAGATGAATCTTCTTGATTCCAAGTCCAGGGCTCTATTTACTTTGCCATCTACCTGACTAATTTTTTTTTAACAGTATGAGTTTTAATATTAAGGTCCATTTAGAATGTATTGTAGTGTGGGGTATATATAAGGTGTTAGTCTAAGCATAATTTCCATCAGATTGGTTTTGAGTTTCCCCAAAAATTCTGTAGCAGTTTTTATCAAATAGGGGGTTTCCCCTAGATAACTTCCATTTTCTACTTTATCAAACACTGAGTTATTGAGTTCTCTTATTTCTAAATCTCCCTTGACTAGATGGTTCCATCAATCTATCTATCTATTCATTAACCAACACCAACCAGAGGGTTTTGATGACTGCTGCTTTATAATATGGTTTGAGGTCTGAAAGTGCTGTTTTGTTTTTGGCCTTTAGGTCATTTCCCTTGATATTCTAGATCTTTTGTTTTTCAAAATGAATTTTGTTATTATTTTATCAAGGTCTGTAAATTATTCCCTTGGTAATTTAATTGATATAGAATTAAAAGTATAAATTAATTTTGCTAGGATTGTTTTTTTTAATATTGGCATGGGCTTGCCATGAGCACTTAATATTCCTCCAGCTACTTACATTGTTTTTTATTTCTTTAAGGAGCACTTTGTAACTGAATCTATATAACTATTTTGTGTGCTTTGGTAAGCTGATTTCCAGAGATTTTATGCATTTTGCAGTTATCTGTAATGGGATTTCCCTATTATTGCTTCTTGTGTTTTATGACTGTTATTTAGAAATGTTTTTGATTTTTGAGAATTTTTTTGCTATTGCCTCAATTAGTATCTTTGCTGATTCTCTAGGATTTTCCAAGAAAATCATATCAGCAAACAAGGACAGTTTTATCTTCTATTTACTAATCATTATTCCTTTAATTCTTTTCTCTTCTTTTATCACCATTGTTAGCATTTCCAGAACTGTATCAAATAACAGTGGGGAAAGTAGACATCTTTGCTTCACCCCCATATTTAGAAAAGATTCTAGTACATACCCGCAGCATATAATGCTTACTTTTGGTTTGAGATGCTTTTCATTATATTTTTTAAAGTTTCCTCTATGTCAATAGTTTGTAGGGTTTTTGTTTTTGTTGTTGTTGTTTTTTTTTTTTTTTTTAGCATAAAAGAGTGCTGTACTTTGTCAAGGGCTTTGAAAAAAATTTACCTAGATGATCACGTGATTTTGGATATTAGTTTTTATAGATTATATTGATTGTTTTCTTAATGTTGAACTATCCTTTCATCCATGGTATAAATCCCACTTGGTCATAATGAATGATTCATTGGATAAATCACAGTGTATTCTATTTGACAGGATTTTGTTTAAAATTTTTAACCAATGTTTATTAATAATATTGGCCTATAGTTTTCTTTCCATGTTTTATCTTTCCCTGGTTTAGGTATTGGAACTATATTTATCTCATAAAAGGATTCTAGTAGCGTGCTTTTTCTTCTCAATTCTTAGATTTGTGAAGTATGAGTACTAACTGTTCTTTTTTTGTAACTAATAATCAATTTTATTAATTATGGCTAGCAAATAATTATTTAGTATTTTATTTTTCCCCAGTTAGATGTAAAAACAATTTTAACATTTGTTTTTAAAATGCTGAGTTCCAAATTCTCTCCCTTCCTCCCTCCCTTACCCCATTGAGAAAGTAAGCAATTCCATATAGGTTATATATGTGTAATAATGTAAAATATTTTCATAAGTCATGTTGTGAAAGAAAACACAGACAAGAAAAAAACTCAAGAAAAATAATGTAAAAAAAAGTATGCTTCAATCTGTATTCAGACACCATCTCTGGGGATAGATAGCATTTTTCATCATAAGTCCTTCAGAGTTGTCTTGGATCACTATATTGCTGAAAATAGCTAAGTCATTCATGGCTGATCATCTTACAATACTGCTGCTACTTTGTACACGGTACGTTTCACTTTGCATCAGCTCACATATGTCTTTCCAGGTTTTTCTGAGAGCATCCTGCTCATCATATCTTATACTACAATAGTATTCCATCATAATCACATACCACAACTTGTTCAGTCATTCCCCAATTGATAGGCATCCCCTCAACTTCTAATTCTTTATCCCAAGAAAAGAGCTGCTATAAATATTTTTGTACAAATAGGTCCTTTTCCTTTTTGTTTTTTATCTCTTTTGGGATACAGACCTAGTAGTACTATTGCTAGGTAGAAGGTTTTTTATAGCCTTTTGGGCATTGTTCCAAATTGCTCTACAGAATGGCTGAGTCAATTCACAACTCCACCAACAGTATATTAAAGTCTCATTTTTCCCATGTTCCCTCCAACATTTGTCATTTACTTTTTCTGTCCTATTAGCCAATTTAATAGGTATGAGGTAGTACCTCAGAATTGTTTTAATTTGCATTTCTCCAATTAACAGTGAGTTAGAGTATTTTTTCATATGGCTATAGATATATGGCTGAAAACTTCTCATATTTTTTGATCATTTATCAATTGGGGAATGGCTCTTATTTTTATAAATGACTCAGTTCTCTATGTGTTTGAGAAATGAGGGCTTTATCAGAGAAACTTGTTTCAAAAATTTTTTCAGTTACTATTCCTCCTATACCTCCCACCCCCATTTATTCTATTCTCTCTCCCTTTTCACCCTGTCCCTCCTCAAAAGTGTTCTATTTCTGGCTACTCCCTCCCCCAATCTGCCCTCTCTTTTACCCCCTTCCCCCCTTCTCTTATTCCCTTCCCTTCCTACTTTCCTGTAGGGTGAGATAGATTTCTATACCTAATTGATGGTGTATGTTATTTCCTCTTTGAGCCAATTCTGATAAGAGTAAGGTTCATTCACTCCTCCTTACCTCCCCACCCCTTCCCTGCACTGTAAAAGTTTTTTCTTGTCTCTTTTATGTGAGATAATTTACCCCATTTTACCTCTCCCTTTTTCTTTCTCCCAGTACATTCCTCTCTCACCCCTAATTTTATTTTTTAGATATCATTCCTTCATATTCGGCTCACGCCTGTGCCTTCTGTCCACATATGCTCCTTCTAGTTACCCTAATAATGAGAAAGGTCTTTTGAGTTAGAAATATCTTCTTATGTAGGAATTTAAACAGTTTAAACTTATTAAGTCCCTTATGATTTCCCTCTCCCGTTTGCCATTTTATGCTTCCCTTGAGTCTTGTATTTGAAAGTCAAATTTTCTATTCAGCTCTGGTCTTTTCAGCAAGAATGCTTGAAAGTCTTCTATCACATTGAATATCCATTTTTCCCTCCGGGTAGATGATTCTTGGTTGTAATTATAGCTCCTTTGCCCTCTGGAATATATTCCAAGCCCACCAATCCTTTAATGTAAAAGCTGCTAAATCTTAGGCTATCCTCACTGTGGCTTCATGATACTTAAATTGTTTCTGACTGCTTGCAATATTTTCTCCTTAACCTGGGAACTCTGGAATATGGTTATAATATTCCTAGCAGTTTTCATTTTGGGATCTCTTTCAGGAAATGATCAGTAGATTCTTTCAATTTCTATGTTACCTTCTGGTTCTAGAATATCAGGGTAATTGTCCTTGATAATTTCTTGAAAGATGATGTCTAGACTCTTTTTTTGACCATGGCTTTCCAATAATTTTCAAGTTATCTCTCCTGGATCTATCTTTCAGGTCATTTGTTTTTCCAATGAGATATTTCACACTGTATTCTATTTTTTTTATTGTTTCTTGATTTCTCATAGTTATTAACTTCCATTTGCTCCATTCTAATTTTCAAGGAATTATTTTCTTCAGTGAGCTTTTGGATCTTCTTTTCCATTTGGCCAATTCTGCTTTTTAAGGCATTCTTCTTCTCACTGGCTTTTTGGACCTCTTTTACCATTTGGCCTAGTCTGTTTTTTAAACGTGCTATTTTCTTCAGTATTTTTTTGTGTCTCCTTTACCGAGCTGTTGACTTGTTTTTCCATGATTTTCTTGGATCACTTTCATTTCTCTTCCCAACTTTTCCTCTACCTCTCTTACTTGATTTTCAAAATCCTCTTTGAGCTCTTCCATGGCCTGATACCAATTCATATTTTTCTTGAAGGCTTTGGATGTAGGTGCTTTGACTTTGTTTTCTTCTGAGCATGTGTTTTGATCTTTCTTGTCACCATAGTAACTTTCAATAGTCAAGAGTTTTTTTTTCCATTGTTTGCTCATTTTCCCAGCTTATTAGTTGACTTTTAAGTCTTTGTTAAAGTAGAGGCTCTACTTCCAGGGTGAAAAGCATACTTTCCCAAGTTTCAGGGGGTTTGTGAACTACTTTCAGAGATACTTCCAGTATCTTTCTAAGTTTTCAGTTCTTCCAAGGTGGTATTATCTAAGGAGAGGTATTTACCACTCTCCTGGCCTTTACTCTGGCCTGTGAGAGACCACAAGCACTCTTTTCTGCCCTAGAACTGTGAGGAGGGTCCCCTCCTCCACTGTGGCTATGCTAGTGCTCCTCCTCACCCTGGGATTGCCACCCAGGACCTGGATCCAAGTATGGGCAAAGCGACAGAGTCCTGCCTCAGTACTAGCAAAAAGATCCCTGTAATCTCCTTCTGACCAGTTCAATCCCCTTACCTTCCGTGGGCTGAGAGATACAGAAGCAGTCACTACCACCGCTGCTGCTGCTCCTTCAGTCACTCCCAAGGCCTGCTCCTGGTTTGCTGAGGCCAGGGCTGTGCTGGTATGGCCTGTACTGGACTGCACTCCTCTATCAACTTGGTTCAACAGACTTTTTTCCTACTGACCTTCCAAGTTGTCTTGAGCTGGAAATTTGTTTCCTCTGTCTTTTAATGGGTTCTGCTACATCTAGAATTTGTTTAGTCATTTTTAAAGGTATTTGGAGGAGTCTGGGGGAGAGCTTAGGCGAGTCTCTGTCTTTATTTTGCCATCTTGGCTCTGCCTCCAACAGGGCCATTTTGCAAGTCAGGATGGCTTAGGGTCCAGAAAAATCTCAACCAAAAGGCAATTTTTTGCCAGTTAAGTGGGAAGAAAACCCCAGAAAATACCTTACATGAGTTTGGAGAGGGCAGTTCTATTCTGACACCAAGAGGTAAAATATGATTATTAACTGTTCTTTAAACATTTTATAAAATTCTCCTGTGAACTGATCAGGACCAGGAGTTTTCTGAAAGTATTCCTCTATTTCTTCTGTGTTTTTAGTTCTGTTAGCATATAACTGTGCAAAATGTTCTGATTCTTCTTTTTATTTCTTCTAGCTTTGCTGCAATTTCACTTTGCACATTTGCTATTTTGATTTGATTTTCTGCTCTTTTCTTTCAAAATCAGATTAGTTAATGGTTTATCAATTTTATTAATCTTTTCAAAGAACCAGCTTTTAGTTTATTCTGGAGTTTTTTCTTTCCAATTTACCTATTTCCCCTCTAATTTTTAATATTTCTTTTGTACTTAAGTTTATTCACTAATTTTCCAATTTAAAAATCCATATTCAGTTCATTAATGTTCTCTTTTTCTATTTTGATAACATATGACTGTAATGATATGATTTTCCCCCTAAGGAATGCTTTAGCTGTATCACAGAAATTTGGTATGCTCTTTCCTCATTTTTTACACAGTTACTATTTCTGAGATTTGTTCTTCAGTCTATTCGTTATTGAAGATTTCATTGCTAAGTTTCCATTTGGATCTGTCTTTAGTTTGTGGTCCCTGAAGCAGTTGCTTCTAATTGTATTATGGTCTATAAAAGATTTATTGGCTATTTCTGCCTTTTAACCTTTGTAATATCTCTGTGCCCTACAACATGGTCAATTTTTGCAAAAGTTTCATGTGGTAGAGATATATGTATACTATTCTGCTATTTAGCTTTTAACTCTAGTTTTTCCAGTATTTTGTTCAGTTCCACATTTTTTCCTTTTGATTACCTTTCTGCTAAACTTATATTTAAGACTCTTATCACTATTATGTTACTATGTCTTTTTGAAGTTCAGAAAATGTTTCCGTTATGAATTCAGATGCTAAAGAATTTGGAGCACTTAAGTTTATTATTGATATTGGTTTATCATCTATAGCTCCTTTCAGCACAATATAGTGTCCTTGTTAATCCTTTTTAATCTTTGTTTTCGCTTTGTCTAACAGCATGATGGCAACTCCTGATTTTTTTGAGACACCTGATACATAGTAGATTTTTCCCCATCCCCTTAATTTTTATTTTATGCATGTTTTTGTTTTATAAATGTGTTTCTTTTAAGCAGTAGGTTAGAGTTCTGCAAGGTTTTGTTTTCTTGTCCAATCTCACTCTTTTTCATTGTATTGGATTATTTAATCTGTCTATATTTAAAGTTATAAAAGTTAGGTTTATATTTTCATCCATCTGTCTCAAAGATTTTTAAAGTTATAATTTTTCTCCCTTTTCTGCTATAAATACAGTATTATAATCCTTTAATTATCTTAATCTTTTTTCAAGGTGGACTTGTTCCAACTGGTTCTCTTCCCCTGTCCTCTGATCCCCTCTTTTTATCAACCTTTAAGGTTTTATTTATTTGTTCCTCTCTCCTACTTTTATCTGATTATATATTTCTTTTTCCTTTTTTCTCCTCTCAGGTAGGTTCCCTTTTCCTCTCCTCCCCTTCAGCTAGCCCTGGTCATTAGTTTTTAAATTTTATGTTTTTGTACTTCTTTCCAAAAAAGGATTTCTCTCACGCTCTTCAATTATCCATCTTCTTTTTCTGTTTACTAGAGCCTCATTCTCTGATTCATGACATGATCTATATAATCATCTGGTCTCTCTCTCTCTTCTTTGTATTCTTTATACAATCAAAATTTCCAAGGTATCCATTCTAGGCTGTCTTGTGGGTACATTCTGCCACTGCCTTGTAGGGTTTATTTACCTCATGGATTCCCATTTTTCTGTTGTGCCTCACTCTCAGAACAATGTCAATTATTGTAGGTGTCACAGAAAAGGATGAGGCCCCCAGGCCTCATCCAGTGTGAGGTCCTCATTTCTCTTTACCCATAAGGGCATTCACCATTGGAACCCCTCCTACCTCCAAAATAAGGCCTCTTTCCTCTCCTCCTCTTTTCAATCTTTTCCCCTACTCCTCACCCCTTCCCCTATAGTTTCTTCTCTTTCTGAAGCCAAAAAAGTCACTTTCCCTTTATTGCTAGCCTTTTATTTGACCCTGGCACAGCACTCCTCTCCATAGCCCTGCTCCCCCTCCCCTCAACCCCTTTCATTTACCCTCTCATATTGTAATGTAGTTCTACAAAAGAAGCATTCACCTATAGGCAGGGTGTTGCCAGGCTCTGTCCATAATGTTGTCCCCTTTGTGCCTCTTTGCTATTACTTCTGCCATATTCCCATCATCACTCCTGTCTCCTTGTGTACTTTTAGAGAGAAGTCTCTTACTGGTCTTTGTGTTTTTACTCCATTGCTGTTGCTGCCTGCATGTGTTCATTCCTCTTGCAATTGTGTTCTTTGGGATGCTCAAGAAGCAAATAATCTTTTCAGATCTGGTTTTCTAAGAATGCTGCCAGCTCTTCCTTATTATTGAATATCCATCTTCTGTCCTATATAGTTAAGCTCAGATTTGTAGGATAGGTCACCTTAGGCTTCATCTTGAGCTCCAATGGTCTTCAGAACACATTCCTTCCTCTTTTATCTAGTAGGTGCAGAACAGTCTTGATTTATTTGACGATCCTTTCCTTTGTATTTGAAGGTCTTTCTCCTGATGGCTTATGGAACTTCTTGTTTCTGAATTGAACTGTTAAATTTTTAGCCTAGGAGATTTTTTTTTTTTTCTGAAGGCAATCAGTGAATTCTTTCAATTTAGGTTTCATTGTCTATGTTCAGAAGTTCGAGGCATTTCTCTTCTATTATTTCTTTCATTATGGTGTGAGGTTTTTTGGTCCTATCATTTCCTTCTGGGAGACCTATGATCCTTCAGTTGTCTATACACATCTTGCCTTCAGGATCTGTAATATATTACATATATATTACATATATATACATACATAACATATATTATATATATTTTGCTTGCAGAATGAGCATATTTTCTTTTAATGTTTTTTGTGTTGATTTTTTTGCTTTTCTTTTCTCAGCTGTCCCTTCATTTCTGTATATTTGCAATCTCAATCTATTGTTCTCTCTTTTGTTTCTTTGGTGAAGCTTGCCACTGTAGATTCAAATTTCTGCTCATTATTTTTTGCTGTGCTGGACATAAATTCTATTCTCCTAATTCTCATTTCTCTTTTAAACCACTATTGAACAGCATGTTGTGATTCCATGTTCTCCTCAAATTTTACAGGATCCTCCTCTAGCTCATCAAGTGCAGGATCATTTTCCTTCATTTTGCAGTATTTATTCATAGATGCCTAGCTTTAGAGGCCATATTTCTCCTGCTACTGGTTTTCCTGTTGATTTATCTGTTTATGTTCAAAGTCTTTGAGATTTTTTCTTCCTAAAGTGTTTGGTACTTTCAGTCTCCTCACCCCTCCCTAATCCCCTCCCCCGTCTGATTGTGGTTTCCTTGGGGGCTGGATCTAACAGTGTTCTCAGTCTTCCACACTGAACAATTCACAGTTCAGCAGCCTAGGTCTCTGCCCCAACTGACTTTTGGGTGATTAGAAATGACCCCAGCTGGGTGCTGTGTTCTTTACCTCAGGAGTGCTGCACAGCTCTCCACATGCAGTATCTCTTGTCCTGATGGCCTATCCTACTCCCTATTTCTCAGTTCTCTGGCCCAGCACCAGGAGTTCAGAGCCTGCCTTCCTTACCACTAAATAGCTCAGAGTACCACATATCAGAGCCCACTTTCCCTGGCACTGTAGGTCAGAGTCTACTGGCATAAGCAGTTCAGAGCCCACCTTCTCCAACACTAGCAATTCAGACCTTTGCAGCACTGGTACTTCCAGGTTGAAGCACCTGGTAAGCTTTTGCTCCTGAAGGGCTATGTCCAAGTTGGCTGTTGATGCCTAAAGCAAACTCCTTCAGCCTGGAGCCAGGATCTCTATGGCACTGGAAAGAAGGAGATGAAAATGGGGTGCGGTGGTGAGTTTTGATGAAAGCCTTCATTATGTCCATAGTTCTAGTAGTTTGGCCTCATTGGTCACTGTGTGGGAGGTAGAGGAGAGGTGCTGAGTGAGGTCAGGGCCAGTGAACATCAGTTTAGTTCTTGCAGGTGGGCAGAGGGGGTGCATGTTAAACTTTTGAGGGGCTTCTAGGTGTCCTAGACCATGAAAAAGCTGAAGTTGCTTTGTCTTTCACACATAATTTCTGTTTTAGAGAGGTTTCAGAGATGATAGGAAATCAGAGAAAATGCAGAGTCTGCCATGTTGTTGCTCACACAACTCAGAAATCTACTCCACATAAATTTTTGAAAATTTTTTTTGTTATAGTTTAAATTCTGAATTGTCTCCCTACCTCCCTCCCTACACCACACCTGAGAAAGCCACCATTTGATACAGATATAGATATAACCACATATACAATACTAATCATACTTTTGTTTATCAGTTCTTTCTCCAGAGGTGGATGGCATCTTCCTTCAATATCCATAATATTCAGAATAGCTTAGTTGTTCACAATTATTTTTCAAACAATATTGCTGTTATCATATATAACATTCTCTTGGCTCTGCTCATTTCACTCTTAATTATTTATACAAGTCTCTCCATGTTTCTCTAAAATCAACCTGCTCATTTCTTACAACACAGTATTCCATCACAATCATATATCACAACTTGTTTAGCTATTCCCCAATTGATGGGAATCCCCCTGCTTTCTGTCTAGATAGGAGTTTCAACGTACATAGGGTTTTGGCCTTAAGGTAGCATCTTTTTAGAGCTCAGGCAATTTAAGAAAGGAAGCAAGTAATTGGAAAAGAAGGAATTGTGTTACTCTCCTTTCCCCAAGGCAGCAAACATGCTGGAGACTTGATGGAATGATGCCTATTCCTGTAGCCCAGAAGCAGGAGATTGATTCATTGGAATGGCACTTCTCTTCCTATAGGAGGCTAGAGATGAGGTAGGATTTACTACATGCACAGCACAATGAAATGGTATCTGCTTTCCTTCCTCCCCAGGAGGTTGGGGATCAGAATGGTATGATGGAATGGCACCCTTCACCTTCTCACAAAAAAACTGAAAGGACTTTTTAGAGAAGAGACACAAAGAGAATTCTGGGAAAATGGCGGAGATCAGAAAATTATAGGCACTCCAACTTCGCTCCACAAAAAAGACAGAACATCACCTCAAAATGAATGCTGAAACAATAATTTTAGCAAAGTAATAGGAGATAAAATAAACCCACACAAATCATCAGCATTTTTATATATCACCAACAAAAACCTGCAAGAGATGCCCCAGGGAAGCTAGATGGAGCAGTGAGTAGAGCACCAGCCCTGGTGTCGGAAGGACCTGAGTTCAAATCAGGCCTTAGACACTGGACACACTTACTAGTTGTGTGACCTTGAGCAAGTCACTTACCCCCAACTGCCCTGCCATCCCCCCTCCAAAAAAAGAAAAGAGAGATGCCCCATTTAAAATAATTGTAGACAATAAAAAATACCTGAGAGTATACCTGCCAAAACAGGCCCAGGGAACTACATGAACATAATTATAAAATACTCTTTATATACAAATAAAGTAAGATTTAAATAATTAAAGAAATATTAATAGTTAAACAAAGCCAATATAATAAAAATGACAATTTTACCTAAATAATATATTTATTCAATGCCATTCCAATTAAATTACTTAAAAATTATTTTACTGAGTTAGAAAAAATATTAACAAAATTCATTAGGAAGAACAGAGGATCAAGAATTTCAAAGAAACTAATGAAAAAGAATGTAAAGGAAGGGGGCTCAGCAGTACCAGACCATAAACTATATTATAAGTCAGTAAATATCAAAACTATCTAGTACGGCTAAGAGGCAGAAAAATAGATCAGTAGAACAGAACAGACATATGATACATAGTAATTAAGGATTCTGGCAACCTTGTGCCTGACAAATGTAAAGATTTGAGTTCTGAAGATAAGAATTCATTGTTTGGTAAAAATTGTTAGGAAATGTAGGAAGCAGTTTGGCAGAAATAGGGCATAGGCTGGTATCTTTAACCATGTACCAGAACAGGGTCAAAATAGATACATAACCTAAAGGGAGATAGCACAAGAAAATTAAAAGAACATGGAACACATAACCCATAAGACTCATGGATAAAAGAATAATTTATGAATAAACAAGAGAGGGAGAGTATTGTAAAGTACAAAATGGATAATTTTGATTACATTAATTAAAAAGATTTTATACAAATAAAACCAATGTAGCCAAGATGAGAAGGAAAGCAGAAAATTAGGGATAAAATTTTAAGACAGTCTCTTAGACAAAGATCTCATTTCTCAAACATATAAAGAACTTTGTCATGAATATGAGTCATTCCCCAATTGATAAATGGTCAAAGGATATGAACAGGCAGTTTTCAGAGGAAGAAATCAAAGCTATCTACAATCACATGAAAAAATGCTCTACCTGATTAAAGAAATACAAAGTTAAAGATTCCAAGGTATTACCTCACACCTATCAGATTGGCTAAGATGACAGAAAAGGAAAATGATAAATGTTGGAAAAGATGTGGGGGAAAATGGAACACTAATGCATTGTTGGTGGAGTTGTGAACTGATCCAACCATTCTGGAGAATAATTTGCAACTATGCCCAAAGGACTATGAAACTACATACCCTCTGATCCAACAATATCACTACTAAGTCTTTACCCCAAAGAGATTTTTTTTTTAAAAAAAGGGAAAAGGACCTATTTGTACAAAAATATTTATAGCAGCTCTTTTTGTGGTGGCAAAAAATTGGAAATTGATGAATTGGGTGAGCAGCTAGGTAGCTCAGTGGATAGAGCACCAGCTCTGGAGTCAGGAGGATCTGATTTCAAATCTAGCTTCAGATACTTATTAGCTGTATGACCCTGGGCAAGTCACCTTAACCCTGTTCACCTCAGTTCCTCATCTGTAATATGAGCTGAAGAAAATGTCAAACCATTACAGTATCTTTGGCAAGAAAACTCCAAATAGAATTATAGAGTTGGACACAACTGAAAATGACTTAACAGCAACCATAAATTGGGGAATGGTTGTGATATATGATTGTTGCTACAAGAAATGACAAGTAGAATGATTTCAGAAAAACCTGGACTTATATGAACTGATGCAAAGTGAAATGAGCAGAACCAGGTGAACATTGTACACAATAATAGCAATTTTGTATGATGATCAACTGTGAATGACTTAGATATTCTCAACAAAACAATGATCCAAGACAATTCCAAAGGACTCATGATGAAAAATGCTATCCATCTCCAGAGAAAGAACTGATGGAAGTCTGAATGCAGATCAAAGCATACTATTTTTTCACTTTATTTTTCTCATGGTGGGTTTTCTTTTTGGTCTGTGTTTTCTTTCACAATATAACTAGTATGAAAATATGTTTTGCATAATTGCACATGTATAGTCTATATCAAATTGCTTACTGTATAGAGAATTTGGAACTCAAAATTTTAAAAAACAAATGTTAAAAATTGTTTTTACATGTAATTGGGAAAAAATAAAATATTCTTAAATAAAAAGTCAATGGTGCAAAATTATAAAGAACAAGCATGGTTTGAAAGAAGAAATATGAGAAGACACTCACATCTTACCCCTTTGGGGGGAGAGTCCATGAGTATTGCACATTATATATATTTTCAGACTTCATGATTTAATGATCAGTTAGGGTGATTGTTCTTCCTTCTTTTGTTTTTAATAACAACATTTGTTATACTGGATGGCTCTCAGGGAGGAAAAGTGATACTGGGGCGGGGGGAGGGGGACTGTAGTGACGTAAAAAAAACAAGGTATCATTAAAAATTTATTAAAAAAAAAAACTAAGTTGGTTTAAGTTCCTTTGCATCCATATCAGGACCTCTGGAACAGAGGTGTCAAACACATGCTGGCAGGCCATATATGGTCCACAATACTCCCAAGTGTGTCCTGAACCAGATTAAAATATAATTAGGAAGGTATTGGCGAAACAAATAAAAACACAATAAAACTTTAAAAGCTAAGTTAATATATGGCCCACAAGAATCCCTATGTATGGTTTAGTGGCCTGTTTCTATTCGAGTTTGACATCACTGCTTTAGATAATTCCTCCTTTTCATCATCATAATTGTGTCTCTATAACTCTGGTGTTTCATTCTTAAGGGCTTCTCATGACTCCTGAGCTGACTTCACCTACAGAATTTTAATTCACAAGATCCTACTTCTTTCTACTCTGAATTTTCTGAAATCTGCTCTCCCAAAATACAGAGTATATGTCAGAAGACTATTCTTGGTTTTCTTCTCTTTCTCTATCATAAACTCTAAAATGGAGCAGGCACTTCCCTCTAAAGTGCTCATCATTTCCACCCCAGCAACCAATTTCTGCCTGGTGAAGAGACTCACATTCAGAATAGAATTTCCTACATCACTTTCTTTCACAATATGACTAATACGGAAATATGTTTTGCATGATTGCACATGTATAACTTCTAGCAATTGCTTACCATCTCAGGGAAGGAGGGAGGGAGAGAATTTGGAACTCAAAATTTTAAAAAATGAATGTTAGAAATGTTTTTACATGCAAGCAGGAAAAATAAAATATTTTTTAAAAATTTCCACATCTTGAATAATGAATGGGCCAAATAAAAATCATAGAAACTATAATGGAAGAGAATAATCATGAGATGACATACAAAAATACCCAGTATTCAGCTAAAGCAGACCTCACAGGAAATATTATGTCAATGAGAACATACATGAACAAAATAGAGAAAGACAGAATCATGAACTGACCATGCAATTACAAACATGAAAATCAACAAACCCAAAATAAGCAAAAAAAGAAATCTTGAAAATCAGAAGAGAAATAAATTGAAAGACAATAGAATTGTCTGACAATTGACAATAAAACTGTAAGCTGGTTCTCTGAAAAGACAAACACAAATCAATGAACCTTTAGCTAACATAATTTTAAACAGAGAAGAAAATCAATTTACCTATTTGTTACAAGGGCTTTGTTTTGCTTTTAATATGAGGGGAGGGAGGTGAGAGGGGAAGAAAAGAAATTTTTGTCCATTAAAAATAAACTTTAAAAATTTTTAGAAATCAAATTACCAAAATAAAAAATGCAATTAAATCACAACAATGAACAAAAAGAAATATCATCACATATTATATATAACTGTATCCTAGTGGAACTGAAAATTTACAATAGGGGATTACCTAGAAAAATACAAAATGACCAAATTAACAGAAGACCAAATAGAGATTTTACATCAGGAAAGGAAATTGAAGTAGGTACAAAGGAATAATCATTGTATAATCCATATATTTATAGGAAAATTCTCCCAAATGTCTAGAGAACCTCTATTACACACATTATATTCTCAAAAAGTTTTTTTTTTTAAAAAAACACTCTACCAAATTCCTTTTCTTAGACAACTGTAGACCTACTACTTAAACAAGGAAAGAATAAGGCAAAGAGAACTATAGACCAACATAACTAATGAATATCAATTCAAAAGTTTTAAATAAAATCCCATCCAAAGTAAAATAACATCTTTTCTCATTGATTTCCTTAACTTTTGAAGGGTGAAATTATCATTAACATAAGTAAAGAAATCATTAGCTACTTTGCACTAGGAAAAGTCTACAGACACTATTCTCCTCCCCATCCAGGTCACTCCCCTTTCTTCCTCAATGAGTTTATTATATAGCTCAGTTTTTCTCTCCTCCCCAACTCCTGCCCTCTCATATTAGAAGACTTTCCCTAAAACACCCTAACCACTCAGTTTCACAGCCACTCACTTCTTATGAATACAATGATAGTCATATACTTGATTTTGCCACAAATGTACTCATCCACTAATGGATCACCTCCATGTTCAAGAATTTCAAAATCCCCTTATCCAGCCATAAGCTGTTGGCTTTTCACATCTCCCCTCTGCTTCCCCTTACAAAACCCGACTCTTCACTCACACTATCACTTCAAATTCCTTGATCCCTCAGTACTCTCTCAGGTCCTCTCCCTTGCACTAGCCATTCTCCTCTCTTCTCCCCATCTTGATCCCATGGTAAACCAATTCAACTCTACACTGCCCTCCTCTTTTAAATCCCCAGCCCCTTTATCATATCACTGATTAAGCCCCGCCAAGTCTCAGCCTTGGATCATTCCTGCCTTTTGTACCCTTCACTCGTACACACTTATTGAACAAAGGTGGAAAAAATCATGCAACTGTTCTGACTGGGTCTCTTACAAATTTATATTATACATGTATAACCTATATCGAACTGCTTGCCTTCTCAATGAAGGGATGTGGGGGAGGGAGGAAGGGAGAGAATTTGTAACTCAAAGTTTTTAAAGCAAATGTCATAAACTGTTTTTGCATGTAGCTGGGGAAAAATAAAAATAAAATACTTAACACACAGGCATGTGCACACACATACACACATAAAACACAAATTTATGTTATACAACTTCAACTGGGTCCTCACTTCTGCTAGGCAATCCTACTATGCCTCCCACTCTCCACAGCAGATCTCAACCCTCCTCAAACCTCCCATAGCTCCCACATCCCCTATTCTCTCAGCAGAGAACTTTGCCTCATATTTTACAGAAAAAAGTAAGGCCATGCACCATGAGCTCTCTTCTCCCCTCTTCATAATCTCATATTACTCAAATGCCTTTTACTACTATCTCCTCCTCATTCATCTCACATGATGAAATGGCTTTGCTCCCAAGGCTAACCCATCTATTTGTTCAAAAGATCCCATTCCATCTCATCTTATAACAGTTTGCCCCCTCTGTCACTTATTTTCTTTTTTTTTTAAATTAATTTTTAATATTAATTAAAAAATTTTTAGTTCCAAATTCTCTCTCTCCAGCTCCTCTCCCACTCATTAAGAAGGCAATCAATATGACACTCATTATACATGTGAAATCATGCAAAACATATTTTTGTATTAGCTATGTTGCAAAAAAAAAAAGAAAAGAAAGAAAAAGAAAGTGAAAAACAATCTGCTTCATGCTGCATTCAGAATTCAGCAGTTCTCTCTCTGTGAAGGTGGACTGCATTTTTCATCATTAGTTCTTTCGGAATTGCCTTGGATCCTTGTATTGATCAGTTGCCTAAATCTTTCACTGTTGATCACCATTACAATATTATCCTTACTGTGTACAATATTTTCCTGGTTCTGCTCACTCCACTATGCATCAGTTTATATGTCTTCCCAGATTTTTCTGAAACCATCTCCCTCATCATATAGCACAATGGTATTCTATCATGATCATATACCACAACCTGTTCAGCCATTCCTAATTGATAAGCATCCTCTCAATTTCCAATTCTCTGCCACTACAAAAAGAGTTGCTATAAATACTTTGGTACTCCTTGTATCTCCTTTTCCTTTTCCTTTGATCTCTTTGAGATACATATTGATGGGTTAAAAGGTACAAACAGTTTTATAGCCTTCTATCATCTATTTTCAATCTCTCCCTGTCTACTGGCTCATTCTTTACTGCCTATAAACAGGCCCATGTCTCTCCCATCCTGAAAAAAACACTCACTTGATCCTTCCATCCCAGCTAAATATCATTCCGTAACTCTTCTGCCCTTTGTAGCTAAAGTCTTCAAAAAGGGCATCTATAATAGATGCCTCCATTTTCTCTCCCCTCATTCTCTACTTATCCCCTTACCATCCAACTTCAAATCTTATCATTTCACAAAAACTTTTCTTTCCAAAGTTTTCAGTTATCTTTTAATTTCCAGATTCAAAGGCCTTTTCTCACTTCTCATTCTCCTAGACCTCTCTGAAGCCTTTGATACTGTTTATAATCTTTTCTATGGTACCTAGCTTGATGGATGTATATACTGTTCCCTGTCTCCCCTTTTCATTTAAAAGTCCTTTTGATTACATCTGAAATACTCCAGACAAATACATTTTTATTTGCCTTTTGTTGGGTACAGGCTTATCCATAACCAAAAGGGGCATGTCACTCCTATATTTTGAGCTATGTTCAAGAACTCTAAGTCCCTTTCTCATATACCACCATCTAACCAGCTATTCCATTCCAAATGGCAGTTTCAAACTTACTCTTCTCAAGCCCCTATGCAATCATCCTTACTTCTCAAAATTCAAGCCTCTGTCATGAGCTTCTTCTTTTCCCCAAATCATAATATTCCAATTCACCTCAGCATCATTCCCCCTACACTCTTTCTTTGTTCCAATCTAGGAGGATGAAGTGGCATTCTCCTTGCCTGTAGCAAGCCGTCTGCTGTTATCTTTGATCCCATGCCTTCCCATTTTCACCAGGAGATTGTCACTCTGATCATTTCCCCCTCACCCTGAATTTTTCAACCAATCCTTAACCACTCTCTCCTTCATTGTTGTCTAAGAACATCCCCAGATCTTCCCAATCCTTAAAAAAGAAAAAGAAAACTTCCCTGGACTCTAACATCCCCTTAAGGTGCTAGCCTATATTGCTCCTCCCTTTGATAGCTAACCAGAGAAGACAAAGCTCTCTACACCCATAGCCTCCACCTTTTCACAGTTCCCATCCCAGAAAGAAACGGCTCTCTCCAAGGTTATCAATTATTTATTACTAAATCTAATGACCTTCTTCCCATTGTCTAGATGATATTCCTCCACACAGATTACAATTCTCCTCCCTGCCTCTTCAGATCCTTCAGCTTATTGATTATTATGGTCGTCAAGTCCAACCTATAACTGAATAGGAATCACTTCTTCAATATTCTTGACAAGCAGTCATATTCCCTGACTAAAGACCTCCAGTGAGAATAAACATTTCCTAAACAATCTGAGTTGTCCCAAAGCATAATCAACTGGCTCAGAAGACAGTGAGGTCCTTTCCTGAAATTAGCTTCTCTGCAACTTGCACTCACAGAATGCAAACAGGCAGTATAGAAGTCCCAGGACTTTTGAAAGCTTTGATGACCATGCAATCCTATTAGTCACCTCCTATTTGCTGACAATCAATCACCTTGTGAAAGGACAGAATTGAAGGCCTATGGTTAGGCTGAAAAAAAGTTTCTAACCAGCTAATCACTGAGTATTCAGATCATCACATTGTAATGAAGGAATCTGGAGTAAATAAAAGGTCTATCACCACTTGGGCCAGTCCCCTCACAGAAGAGTCTGAAGAACTGAAACAAGGAGACAGCAGAATTACAAGAAACAAAACGCCCAACTGAGGCTTCACTAAGCATTCCACAGAGAAATCACTTACCACGAGAGGTAGAAGATGCCTTAGAGAAATCATTTAATCCAACCACTTCATTTTATAGATGAGGAGCTGGAGGCCCATGGTGGTGAAGAGATTTGTCCAAGGTCTCAAATCAAGTTAGAAGCAAAACCAAGTCTCCTAATTTCTGGTAAAGCAGAAGCTCTTTCCACTGTACCAGGCTGCCTTGTGTGTCCACAAAGTGGTAACAATATTTTCTAGTCATATCACCAAGAACTATTCGATCAGGAGGCAGTGGCAGTATGAAACCTATTTCTGTATTTGTATGTTAGAAAAATATTTTGCTGTGATCTCTCATTCTGAATTTTAAAAGCAATCCAACAAGAAATAAAATATCAAGAATTCTCTGGGAATAAAACATCTACTTTTAAATATGCAAAAACAAGAATGGGAATATCCCTACTCTCACCAAACCACTATTGCAAAGACACCGATGGATTGAAATATATCGGAAACCCCAAATACTTACCATTCTCATCAAGCAAGTCTTCCTCATCATCCCCATCATTGCCCTCCTCCATTGCCTCTTCCTCCTCCTCCTCCTCCTCCTCCTCCTCCTCCTCCTCCTCCTCTTCCATATCCTCCGGCTCCAAGTCTGGGTCCAAGTCTGGATCACTCCCTGAGATTGACTCGTCTGACATGGCTCCCAATAGTCCTCACTGTGCATTACCTACTCATGGTCTACAGTGGGACAGACCTATGGGGAAAGGAAAGAAAGCAAGAAAGAGCTCAGAATCCCCAATCCCAAGGCATCACAAGCTCATGATATCCTCCTCATCTAGGGGTAAAATGAGCCACCAGAATGAGGATTCAGGAAATAGTAGTTTCAGTTCCTCTCCTAATTCTATCCTTCATCTCAGTATCTATCATATCCTTTTATTTCATTTTTTAAAAAGATTTATTGCCTTTTATTTTTCTGTCAACACCTGTCACCCCGAATGAAACCTTTTGTTTTTCTCTTAAAATCCCTTCCTCCCACTGAAACTTTCCCAGTAACAAGTAAAAACATTTAAGCAAGGACTGAAGATAGTCGCTGTGAGCAAACATGACTGACAATGTATTCTACATTTCACATCCATAATTCCCACCTCTCTACTAAGAGGAAAGAGGTTGGTTTCTTTATCAACTCTCCATGACTGAGATTGTTCATTATAATTCATCAAGTTTCACTGCTTTTAGTGTTATCATTTGTATTATTGCATCCCTTTATCACCCCCTTTTAAATACTAAGTCTTATACATACATACCATGCCATTTCCTTTGAATCTCCCTACCTGGCTAAAGCTTATTACGTCTATCTGGGCAATTATTCCGAAGTTTGAAAAAAAAATTAACAGAACAGTAAGCAGGGAGCTGCCAGGCCAGATTTCCTAAAGAAACGCTTCCTAGTGTTACTGTTACCTGAACAGGTACTATACAAACAATGCCACTCAGACTTTGCACTCTTAGTCTCCATCCGGTACCTGTGAGGTCTTCCCTTAGATTTTTGCTTAAATTCTATTTATTTCAAGTCCTGTCTCCTCCACGAAGCCTAGACAATTCACTGTAGGTCTCAGTGATTCTTCCACTTTCTTTAGCACTAAACTGTGACTATCACTCTTGATTTTTACCATAGACTGATCTCTGTTGGTGCAAGTTCCTTGAGGTCAGGGATTAAGCCTTTCCTAATCTTTGTCCCTACCCTGTATAATGTTCTACATACAACAAGTGACTAAAAATGTATTTTGATGATGGTGGTGATGATGTTTTAATATCTGAGGGCAAAATGGCTCCTTCTACCAGGTTGTAAGACAGAACAGTACTTGACTTGATTATAAGATGTAAAGTTTTCTAGAGCCTTAAGAGAAGGCTAAGAAAGTTACTACTCAGTAAAGATACATGGCTCAAAAAATTAAAACCATACTAGAGTAACTTGGTATTCAAATCATAATAACAGTTGCCTAAGCATACACATTTCCTTTCCCTTTTCTATTGTTTTATTAATCTTTACTTTTATTGAGGTCATTTTTTTTCCTGGCCAAAAATAGCTGAGGTATACAGTCTTTTTATAAGGGTGTCACTTCCTATCACAACCAATACAATATGGCTGAAATATTTTAGGTTCAGATTAAATTTGAAACATAACTTTTGAGTTTCCTCAGGAAAAAACAGAAAAATTAGAACAAGTTAGATGAATCACTTTTGAGTTAAGTAAATATTTTAGGAAAAATAAAGACAAGTTTAGGACCCCTAAGATAAAGATAAAAATAACATAATAATTATGGATATGAGAGTGAATTATTTGGCCACAAAGATCATTTATTTAGTTTTTCAAGAGAAGCAAGCAAAGAACATCTGTGAAGTGATTTGGTAACAAAATATAATAATAATTACTTCCATAAAACATCTGTAAAACGCATTTAGGCAAAGAGATGAAAGCTTATCTATAAATACAAATTAATGTTCCATTATGTTCCAAACTTACAAAATAGATTTTTAAACCTCTTGGCATGGGTTCTATCATGCGTTTTGGGGTCCACTGTGGCTGTCAGAAAAGAAAAAAAACAATTAAATACTAACAGCTTTGGATGCAGAATCAGCTTTTACAATATTTGTATGACGATAAGAATTTTCTATGAACTGATTCATGTTTGGAACATAACGAATTACTTTGTTTTGTCAGCAATTACTCCAAGGAAGAGTAAATATTTTGCTTTCAGAGTGACTATGTTGGCTGACTGTGGAACAGATGATTGTGGACTAGATTTTAGGTAAAGTTTTAATTAGCCTTTATATACACATAATCTGAATGGTGATAAAATTTCAGAAGACATTTTGGTGTGCTGAAAATACTTTAAATTCTCTGGGCCTCAGTTTTATCTGTAAAATACAGGGGACTTGGTTTGGGCTAGAATAGATAATGTTCTAGGTCCCTACCAGTTTTTAAATCTTATGAATCAAGAAAACCAAGGCTTCTACATACTCCACAAGTAACAAAATATGCTTTCAAAGTTCTCCCAAGCCCAAGATCCCTTTTAGAGAGGTGCAAGGAATTTTTTCATATTATTAATAAACGTTTGATTATCCAGAACATATGAGGCTGCATAAAAGACGAAACAAACACAAACAAAATGACTTGGCCTTTCTCAACTAACCTGGGCCTTCAGATCCCGACTCTCAGCAAGGGAAACCTATCTTTTCTGAAAACAGTGGAAATATCCAAACTATTAGGCTGTCCTTTGCCTAGCAGTGCTAAGAGGGGTCTTTGAATTCATTCCATAATTTGCTTCTATACCTTACCACTTACATATTCAACCAAGATTATACATTCAATTGTTCTCCCTAGATCAAATGTTAGAAAAGCCAGGGTTTATAGATGCTGCTCTCTAAGATATCTAAGCAATTTCCACTAGTTACCATGCCAAATACACCCTACTGTCCCCTTTAGAGGATCATCCCTTTAACTTGAAGACCAAGAAAAGTGATAGTAGATGAATCTCACTTTCAAAAACCCCTGTTTCTCAACAAAATTATGTGAATCATATCCAACAGGATTAAATGCACTAAGGGAACTTGCTATGTAAAGAAAAAGACATTTTTCAACGGGTAGGAGGAACAGAATCCAGAACTGAAAATAAAATAAAACTGAATTTTTAAAAAATGAAATTAAGAAATGGACAGAGATTAAACCTGTAATTCCATTTACATGAATACCTCCTAGTGAAAAACTTTCTCTACTAATGCAGGTCAGCATCTTCTCTGGAATTTAAGAGCACTCAGAGGTTTAAGTCACTTGATGAGTTATTTGTCAATTATTTGTCAATTCACTACACCATGCTGCCTCTCATTTTCTAAAAAATTAATTACAGTCACACATCCATCACCTTTGCTTTATTATTCTTTTTATTTGCAGTGTTGTAGTTAGTATGGACATTGTTTTACTGGTTCTAGTTCATTCTGAATCAGTTCGTACAAATCATCCTTTATCTGAATTTCCTATCTCTTATGGACAATAATATTCCAATAAAAATATAAAATAAGATGATTACTATAATGCAAATGGAAAGAATCACCATAAAAAAATTAAAAATGAACACTGAAAAACTACAAAGGAGTCAGCATGGCTCAAAAGAGCCATGTGAGAGGACACTCTACATGAACCCTTTGCAGAAGTCAGATAGCCACAAATGTGGTATAATGTCCATATTTTTAGACATTTGCATATATTCATCAGTTTTACCTGTTTTTCTTCTTTTTTTGTCCTTTAAAACATAATTTGTTATATGAGGTGGCTCTCTGGAGGAGGAAGGAAAGATACTGAGGATATTTTTGATGTTGCAAGAAAAAAAATATATCAAATATTTTTTAATTAGATACCTATTAACTAAGGAATGACTGGACAAATTATGACATAAGATTGTAAGGGACTATTACTCAGAAGCATGAAATGACAAGAGACAAATCCACAGAACCCTGGGATAACGATGGGGGGGGAAGGGAGTGGGGGGAGGTGGAAGCTATTAAGGAAACAAGTTAAAATATGAAGAGCACGAAAAAAAGTTTAGAAGGAGTCCTGGATAAGCTATGTCCTTTTAAAAAAATAAAGCTGTAACAGAGATTCATGGTATCACACACAGACCTCTTTTTCTATTCTTCTATGTATGAGGAAATGTCTATTTTTGTTTTTATCTGTCAAATTCAAAATAATAAAAAGAATATTCTAAAATAGATATTTGACCTAAATGTAATAGGTCATGTCTTAATTAGAAGAGAATGAGATCAAATACCTTTAACAACTATGGTTAGGTGTAGTGTTTTTAACCAAAAAACAAGAGATAGAGGAGATCACGAAAGATAAAATAATTTATTACATAAAATGAAAAAGCTTTTGCAAGAACAAGATCAATGTAGTTAAGATAAAAAGTGATGCCTACTGGGAAAAATCTTTGCATCAGTATCTCTGAGGGTATGTAGCAAGATATGTATGTATAAGGACAAATATATAAGATCAAGAGCTATTCCCCAATGGTAAACTGGTACAAGGAGATGAACAAATGATTCTCAAAAGAATTGTCAGTTACCAAATATGAAATATTTCTTCAAACTCTGATAAGACAAATGCAAATCAAAACAATCGTAAGGTTTCACCTCACAGCTGGCAAAGTACAAAGACAAGAAAAGATGGAAAAAGTCAATGTTGAAAAAGTTGCAAAAAAGGTATACTAATATAATAAATACACTGCTGAAAGAGATATAAATTGGTCTAACCACCCAGGAAAACAATTTGAAATTGTGCTTAAAAAAAAAAAGTTATGAAAATGTCCATATTCTTTGACCCAAAGACTTTACTGCTAGACATACTCTAATGAGAGCAAAGACAAAAAGAAAGATCACATTTAGAGTAAAATATTCATAGCAGCATTTTTTTTAAAAGCAGCAAAGAACTAGAAATAAAGCAGGTGCCCATCAATTGAGGAACTACTTAAACAAATTGTGCAATGTGATTATGATGGAATATTATGGCATTCTTAAAAAAATAGAGAGAACAGAGGCAAGGCCAGAAAGAAACACAGAGAAGTAGGACAATTTTGAAGGCAACATGTTGAACTTATACTTAAAAACAAAAGCAAGCTGTACATAATAGGAATCAACAATTTCATACACAATTTTTTTTCTGTTCAACTATCTTTTTGGAAATACTCACTTTATTAGATATTTGTTAAGTCAGTCCAGAATAAAAAAAATTTAAATATAATTACTGCATTGAAAGAAACAATGACTATGAAGAACTCAGATGCAAGGGAAAACTTCCATAAAGTAGAAGCAGGAAAACATCATGATTACAATCATGGAAATTAAAAAAAAAGAAAGAAAGAAACAGAACACTGAATAATTATAATACCCAAACTGGGCTCTACAGAAGAGCTGAGAAAATGAACCTCACTCCTTTCTCTGCTGAGGTGGCGGGGGCGGGGGGGGGGGGGGGGGGGGGGGGGGGGGAAGGGGGGAGGTGTGATACAGAGCTTAATTATACTGTTAGATACAGCTAATGTGGTGATTGGTTTTGCTAAACTATTTTTCTCTTACTTTTGGTTCTAGGAGATGGCTTGCTGAATAGGAGGGAAAAAGAGATACAGTAGGAAGTGAAGGTGATATAAAAGCAAAATATATCAATAAAAATAAGACTAAAAAGTATTAAGAATGGTAAAATTCAATTCTGATAGGAATATGAAGAAATAGGTACTTACACTGTTAAGACTATAAATTGTCGGGTCAGCTACATGGCACAGTGAGTAGAGCACTGACCCTGGAGTTAGGAGGACCTGAGTTCAAAGCAGGCCTCAGACACTTGACACACTTACTAGCTGTGTGACCTTGGGCAAGCCACTTAACCCCACCCTGCCTTCCCCTCTCCCCCCCAAAAAAGACTATAAATTGTTTTAAATATCCTTAAAGAGAAAATTGGCAACATAAAGGAAAAGCTACAAAACTGATCATACCTTTTGAACCAGTTATCCTACCACCTATATCCTAAAAAGATGGTGGTATAATATAGTATAAAGAGCTCTAAATTTGTTGGTCAGTCAACGAGGAATTTATTAAGCACCTACTATGTGCCAGGCACTGTGTTGAGCATTGGTGATACAAAGAAAGGGAGGAAAATGCCCTTGAGCTCACATTCTAATGCGGGAGACAACATGCAAAACACTATGTACATACGAAATACATACAGTGTAAAGAGGAGGTCTCTTGCAGAAGATGGGCTTTCAGCTAAGTCTTGAAGGAAACAAGGGGAGCTAGGAGATAGAAGTGAAGAAGGAGAGCATTCCAAGGCACTGGGGAAAGCCAGTGAAAAAGCATGAAGTGGGAGATGGTGTCATGTGTGAGGAACAGCAAGGAAGCCAGTGTTACAGGACTACAGAAGACTGGAAAGGTATGAAGGCATCAGATTAAGAAGGGCTGTAAAAACTAAAAAGAATTTTATATTTGACCTTAGAGGTAACAAGGAGCCATTAATTTGCTGATTGGGTAGGGGTGGGGGAATGACAAAGCATGGTCAGACTTATGTTTTGGCAACTGAATGAAGCATGAACTGGAACGGGGAGAAACTTGACACAAAGAAACCAAACAGCAAGCTACAGCAAGAGGAGAGAGGTGAAGTGATCGCCATCCTTTATCAGGGTGGCAGCTGTGTGAATGGAGAATGAGGCACATGAGAAATGTTGTGAAGTTAGAAAAGGGAAAGACTTGGCAACATATTTGGATACATGGGGTGAGTTCTAATAAGGAGTCAAGGATGATAATAAACTTGGGCAACTGGGAGGACGGTGATACCCTTGACAGCAACAGAAAAGTTTAAAAGAAGGAAGCAGGATTTGGGGTGAAAGATACTAAATTCTGATTTTGGACATCTTGGGTTTGAGATGTCTAAATGACATCCAGTTCCAGGAATCCAAAAGGCAATAGATGATGGAAGACTAAAGATTAGAAGAGATGTGAGGGCTGGATAAAAAAGATTGAAAATTCATCTGCATAGAACTCATAGGAGCTGATGGGATTGCCAAACAAAACAGCACAGAGGGAGAAGAGAAAAGGGCCCAGATCTGGAGTCAAATGACCTAGGTTCTAAACCTGCTCTGGTCATTTACTATCTCTGAGAGTTTCTTCTAGTGAATTAATCCCTGTGGATTTCTCCTAGGTAAAATAAGGGTGTTGTACTTGATGAAATTAAAACATTTTTTCTAGCTCTAAATCTATAATCCTAAAATTAAGCTACCCAGGCAAAAATATTCATAGCTACTTTAGTATTTTTAAAATTTTTATTGATAAGCTTTTGTTTTTACTGCTCAAGTTGTCCTCTATAGTCTCCCCCTCCCATTTAACAAAGAGCCATACTGTATGAAGATTTAAAAAAAAAAGAGTAAAATTTGCAAAACCAATCATTACATTGAAAACATTTGCAATTTTCTACACCAGCGGACCTCCTATCTGTGCGAAGGAACGAAAAGGGTGTCTTCTTGCATTTCTTCTTTGTTTTTGTAATTTCACAACATTTATTTTCGATTATTTTGTGATTGTTGCTTTTTCCATTTACATATTTGTAGTCATTGTGTATATTTGTTTTTGTTTCAGTTCATACAAGTTTTTCCATTCTTCTCTGGATTTGTCAGTCATCATTTGTTTCTTCTTATACCAAAGTAATATTTCTTTATATTCACGTACCATATTTTGTTTAGCCATTCCCTCAATCAATAGGTATCTACTTTGTTTTCCAGTTCTTTGCTACCACAAAAAGTAAAGTTGCTTTATTTCTAATCAGAAAACTTGGCCTCAGTCAACAGGTCCAGTGGCAGGGAAAAGACTGAATAAATTATGGTATATCAAATGTAATCAAATATTACTGAATTGTGAAAAAGTAAAGAACAAAAAGAAACATAGAATGATTTAAATGAAATGATGCAAAGAAAGTAGAATTAAAACAGAAAACATATTGGTTATAATTATGTAAAAACAATGACAGCAGCAAAACTTTATAGCATATAAACAAGATTAGAAGAGATATGGATTTAAGTCATTGCTATTAATTTGTTCAAATACTATTTTCTTTTATCAAAATGTAAATTGTGATTTCTTATATTTTTTGAGACAAAGTTTATAATAAAAAAATTTTTCAAAAGAAAGACCTGAACAAATGCACAACATGAAGAGGTATGTGTTTGTCATTTGACCTTTTAAAGCTGAGCTTCTTAACCTAGGCTCCATGAACTTGTTCTTTTTAATATTTTGATATCTACATTTTAATAATTTGTTTTCTTTATAACACTATGTATTATATATACTTTATAATATTATTTTATTTCACGCATTCAAAAACATTATTCTGGAAAGGGGTCCATAAACTTTACCACACTGCCAAAGGGATCCCTGACACAAAATAGGTTAAAAACCCTTGCTGTAGAGGGAGTACCCACATATCAGTGAAATCATGTATCCATACAAGTATTAAAGTAGCCTCAACAGAAACAATGACAAGGAACTACCTAGAGTTAATATATTCAAGCCTCCTGACACGAAATGTATTCCTGAAAATTCATATTTTAAAAAAGCATTAATAAACCAAATCATCTCAGTTTCCCAATCTGTAAAATGAGCAGCCTGGCCTTGACATACCTCTAAAGTTTTATAGCACTCCCCTTAAGGATGCTTTTTCACAGAAGACAATATTTTCTCTTTATACCTCTTAATTTTCTGATCTATAAATATGGATATTCCCGTATTAGGTTTTCTCAAATCAGTTCATGCCTGTAGAATACCTAGGCCACCTGTATGTGTGTACAGTTTTCTTATGTCTGACATAAATAGCTGTCCTTCTTGGCTTTGCCAACACTTGGGCATTGATTTGAGCAACTCACTTGTCTATTTATAAACATAAGAACATACTCTGAGTTCCATTTCCCAAAACCATAAAATGGATGATAATGCTTGGTCACTCACCTTTCTCCCAGGGGTGCTATGAAGATTAATTGATAAGTAATAATAAAGAGTTTCTAGTTGTAAAGTGCTACACAAAGCCTAAGGAATGTTTTCTGTGTTTCCCAAGTGCTGTAATAAAGCCTGCCATTTGCTTCAAAGCAGCAATTCAATTGTACCTTTAAACAATTAAATGTACTTTTGCAATTGACTTAACAATAAAATGCTCCAAAGGTTCATAACTGAGAAGCCATGTAGCATTTTTTTTTAATTCACAAAAGGAAGAAAAGCCCCAGCTGGACAGAACTTTTGACATTAGCATGTTGTTGTTAGTTCTTTTTTGGGGGGGGGGGGGGAGGATTCATCTTAGCAGCAACTGCTTATATGAATTGAAAGAAAGCAAACAGGACCATGATGACTATTAGTGGGCTAAGTACCTCCAATTAAGTATTGATTCCAATCTCCTAAAACAACTGTCAGCCATCTATCCCCACTCCTCCTTCAATTCAATCCCTCAAGCTATACATTCTATTAGTAGTTGCTGTTAACTGGAGAAAATTGTACTCAAAGGGTTCTATCGGTGATTCACAACCAAATTATGAAGTCAAGGCAGGTGAGGGGGGAAGAGAACAAGCATCTATTAAGCATCTATTAGGTGCCAAGAACTCCCCTAAGAGCTTTATAAATATTTCATTTGATTGTCCCAACAACCCTGGGATTATCCTCATTTTACAAATGAGGAAAGCAAGGCAGATAGAGGTGAACCGAATCTCCCGGGGTCACATAGTAATTAAATGTCTGAGGCTGGATTTGAATTCAGGTGTTCTGTAGTCCAAGACCAGTGCTCTATGCACTGTGGTGCCCCCTAGCCATCTCAAAGAGATCAAGAGAAGGGAAATGGGAATGCTAGCACTCCTGAGATGGAGGCCTATGTCAGTACTATAAAACAACCATGGCTGGAGGGGAAAACAACACACACTCTCCTGCCCAACACTGTACCAAGAATAAACACCCAATGAAAAGCATCTCACTTCAAAGAGTGAGTGAGAAGTTTTACCTGGACAACATACTTACTAACTAGCTCCATAGTTAATTAATAGTAAATAATTTTGTAACCTCCATATTCAACAAGAAACAATAGCTTAGGGTTAAACCATCAGAGGGTTAATTGAGCCCCCAGGACTTCTGCAGAGAAATGATGCGCATTATTCCAAGCACATGGTCTTACAGCTGGTTTTCCTTCCCATCCCCTCAGTTCATTCCCAGGAGCTTCCTAGGATAGTCTTTGTTGACTAGGTCTCATTTGTGCTCCCTCTGGAGGGGATTCAGGTCTGACTGGTGAGGCCAAGATCAATGACAGAAAAATGATCAACAAGCAGACAGAAAATAAACATCAGCTTGCCTGCCCCACTTCCCCATGTAGCTCTGACCCAATTTTGAACATTCTACCGAGGGAAATAATAATAATCTATCCAGACCACAGCTATCTGTATTATTCTGTGGCTAGGTTACACAAACCTATCCTCACGTTCTCTCTCTTACAGCCATAAAGAGGTTTAACCACTGTATAGACTGTGTCTGAGACTCAGGCTGAACTCATCTAAATTATTTATTAGAAAGAAAACACGACATATGAATATAGGCTAAGAGAACTGGAAAAGAGAAAAAGAGCTTTAATAAAAGCCAACACAATGAACTGAGAGTGAACTAAGATGACAAAATGAGGGGGCTAGGTGATTATCACTAAAGTTCCTTTCATCTCTAAAAGCTCTAAAATTCAATCAACAAGCATTTATTAAGCACTTACTATGTGCCAGGCACTGTGCTAGGCACTAAAGATAGAAAGAAAAAAATGAAAACAGTCTATGCTCTCAAGAACTTTACATCTCAGAGAAACAGAATGTTTATATACTGGGGTAGTTGCAAAATAAATGCAAGGTAATTTAGTCGAATGAAGGTACTAGCAGTTGGGGGGAATCAAGAAAGCCTCCATGTAGAAACTTATGTAGGAGCTAAACTTCAAGATTAATTAGGGACTCTAAGAGGAGGTTTAAGAACAGAGGACATTCTAGGTATTGGGGACAGGCAGCACAAAGGCAAAGAGACAGGAGACAAAGTATCATCTCTGAGTAATAGCAAGAGGACCAATTTGGCTAGATCAGAGAATACATGTATAATAAAGCTGGGAATGCAGTTGGAGGCTAGGTTGAAAACATTTTTAAAAGGCAAATTGGGTTTATATTTGATCCTAAAGGTAAGAGGAAGCCAATAGAGTTTACTAATTAGTGCTTTAGGAAAACCACTTTGGCAGCTATGTGGAAGACAGAATGGAAAGGGGAGAGAGCTGAGGCAGGAAGACCAGTAAGGAGGCTATTTCAATAATCCAGGCAAGAAGTGATAACATGTTGGCTGTGTGACTGAAGAGAAGAGATGAAATGTGAAATACTATGGAGGAAGAATCAACAAAATGTGGCAATTAACTGAGTGTATGGAGCTGTGAGGTGGAGGGTAAGGGAGAGTGAAGAGTCAAGAATGATTCCAAGGTTATTTACCCGAATAAGACTAGAAATGTGGTGGTGCTTTCAATAGAAATAGGGAAATTCAGAAAAGGGGAGCAGAGAAGAAAGAGTTCTTTTCCTGCCTTGTTCAGTTTGAAATCCAATTCAAAATGTCCAAAATGCATTTGGTAATGCAGAACTAGAGTTTGAGGTGGAGATTAGGGATAGATAGAGAAATCTGGAAGTCAACTGAACAGAGATCATTAAATCCATGGAAGCTGAGAAGGGAGGGTGAGTGGGGATGGGTGGGAGGGGGGCTCAGCAAAGAACTCTGAGGAGTAGGAGAACCAAGAGTCACAAAAACCAAGAGAAGTCAAAATAATCAAACGAGAAGGTGGTTAACAGTATCAAGTGTCGCAGAGAGATCAAGAATGAGGACTAAAAAAAGACCATCAGAACTGGCAAGTAATAATTACTGATAACCTCATAAAGAGTTTCATCTGAGTGATGAGGTTGACAGTCATACTGAAAAGGGTAGAGAAGAAAAGGATAGAGAAGAAAGGTCAGGGAGATGAGAAGCCAAAATGGCAGAGTAGTAGGAACCAATACAATGAGCTCCCTGACAAAATTACTCCAAACAGACCTAGAAAATGCAACAGATGAAATTTTGTTGGTTTTTTTTTTTTGGAGGAGGGAAGGCAGGGCAATTGGGGTTAAGTGACTTGCCCAATGTCACAAAGCTAGTAAGTGTGTCAAGTGTCTGAGGCTGGATTTGAACTCAGGTCCTCCTGACTCCAGGGTTGGTGCTCTACTCACTGTGAAATTTTGATCGGGAAATAAAATGTCACAGTGAATCAGTCATTCTGCTAGCCTCAGTCAGTACTGGGACAGATGGAGAAGCCTAAGAACAATGGGAATATAATCAGGCAAAAAGCACATCTTGTAAAGGGAGAAACTGTGTACCACTACAAAGAGAAGACCCAGACCTGGGTACCTCCAAACCTATACAGGGTTACTGCAATCAGGACAGGTGCAAACTGATAATTTCTTACCCACTACCAAGTTCTAAGTCATAGATCAAGGGTGGACTTTGAAGTGGATCTGTGCCCATCCAGCACTTTCTCCCCTTCCCAGCAAGCAACAGGTTCAGAAGCAATCTGCATGTGATCTGATCTCAGGATCAGAATAGGGTCCAAGTTCTAGCTTCTAGTCCAATCTGAAGCTTGAATAAGAATAATAAAGGCAGAACTCTCAGACCAATGAGGAGCTTCAAGTTCTGTCACTCAGAACCAACAGAACATTGCAGCTAGCTGATAATGGCTGAGTCCAGTAGTAGTCTACTGTTACTCAGACCCAAATCCAAGTCAGAGCCAAACCCAGAGCTCAGACAAGGTGGGTAGCAATCAGACTTTGCCCTAAATGATACCACCTGGGGAACACTCAAAGCTTGCAGGTCCCCAGCCTGAGCCATCACTGAGGTCCTGGAATAACCTATCAGCAGCAACAGGACCAGCCCAGACCTTCCCTCCAGAAGTACACAGAGCCTGGCTCTAACTTCAATTCTGAAGTCAAGAAGAAAGCTGGAAGAATGAGCAAATAAAAAAATAATCCCATATTGAAAAAAAAAATAGCAGGGAAGCTCAATACACAAACCCAGAAGAAGAGAACAACTCCAAAACAAGTACGAGCAAAGCCTCAGAAAAAAACATAATCTGGGTAAAAATTAAACTAGAATTCCTAAAAGAGATGAAGCAAGAATTTAGAAAAGAATTTTAAAATGTTTTAATAAATGAAATGAGAGTACTTGAGGAAAAAAATGGGGGAAAATGAGAGCTATAGAAGAAAGAATTGGAAAGAAAAGTAGCAGAAAAGCACAACCTTGTCCAGGAAAAACAAAAAACCTCATTGAAAATTCAAATGGACCAGATAGAAGCGATTGACTCCATGAGACAATATGGAAAAATTAAAAGGTCAAAAGATTGAGAAAAAAAAAAATGCAAAGTATCTCATAGCAAAAACAGCTGACCTGGAAACTAGTCAAGAAAAATTTAAGAATCATCAGATTATATGAAAACCAAAACTAAAAAAAAGAGCCCAGACATCATATTTTAAGAAATTTAGGGAAAAAAAAAACAAACTGCCCAGATCTCTTAGAATCAGAGCACAAAGTGGAAATAGAAAGAATATACTGGTCACCTCCTGAAATAAGTACCAAAATGAAAACTCCCAGCAACATCACAGCTAAACTCTAGAGCTTGCAAGTCAAAGCAAAATACTGCAATCAGCTAAAAAGAAAGAATTCAAGTATTAAGGGGTCACGGTCAGGATCTAAAATGATTTAGCACCTAAAACTAAAAAGGAGCAGAGATCTTGGAATGCAATATTCCAAAAGGCAAAAGACACAGGTTTACAGCCAAGAAAAACTTACTTAGCAAAACTGAAATATAATCCTACAGGGGGAAAAAATGGACCTTTAATGAAATAAGAGGAGTAAAAAGAAACATAAAAAGGTAAACACAAATGATGATAAGGGAATAAAATAAGTATGAACTGCTTACGTTAAAATATGGAGAGATGATAAATGTGTTGTCCTCTCTGAACCCTACCAACATGTGGGGTCAAAAGGAAGTCTAATTATACAAAACGTCTAGTAGTGGTTCTACTATATCTTGATGATCTTATGAGAAGAATGGAAAGAGAGAAGAAGAATACACTGGAGAGACGGGAAAAGAGTATTAGAGAAAATTATCTCACATAATCAGGCTGGGCATTCTCATCTGAACTGGTCAAAGGAGGGAAGTATACACACACACACACACACACACACACACACACAGTCGGGTGCAAAAATACATTTCACTCAACAGGGAAATACAAAGAAAAGAGGAGAAGGGAGAAAGGGGAAATAGAAAGAGTACAGGTTAAGGGAAGGATTAATCTTAAGCAAAACAAATATAAGGATGTACAAAATATTTGTAGTTTTTTGTGAGATGGCAAAGAATGAGAATCTGAGGGGATGCTCATAAATTGGGTGATAGCCGAAGAAGTTATGGTACTTTAAAATGTAATGGAGTACTATTGTATTGTAAAAAAAATGAAAGGAATGGTTTCAGAGAAAGCTAGGAAGATTCATATGAACTGATGCAGAGTGAATAGAACCAGGAGAACAATTTATATCCAAAGACAAACAACCATGAAAGAATTTGGAACTCTGATCAGTGTAATGACCAACCAGTATTCCAGAGGACTGACTAAAGATGAAAAACATGCTACCTACCTCCCAAAAGAGGTGGAAAGACTCAGAGTGCAGAATGAGACACATATTTTTGGACATAGAAAATGTGGAAATCTGTCTTGCTTCACTATACATTGTTGTAACACAGGTTTTTATTTTTATTGCATTCTCAATTGGTGGAAGGAGAAGGAAAATCTTAGCTGGTTGAAAACAATAAAACATCTGCACACATATATATACACATGTGTATATAGATATATGTGTGTGTGTGTGTGTATATATATATATATATGGGGTCAAAAGGGATCAGACATGACTGAAAAATGACAAAACGACATTGGGAAGGAAGGAAAGTGAAGCCAGAGCAAGAGAGATGTCTTAGGAGAGTACTGAAGTGCAGAGGGACTGAGGTCACAATAAGGACAAAGAACAAGTATACACACACACACACACACACACACACACACACACACACACGCACACACGTATGCAACAAGTATAGATGTTCTTTTCCAGGAGTTCAGCTGAGAAAGGAGAGGTTTGGTAGGGTCAAATTTTTTTTATGTGGATAAGGGAGACATGGGCATTTTTGTAGAAAGCAAGAAAGGAATCAAAAAGGGAAACAATGAAGATTAGGGAGAAAGGTAACATGATTGTGGGGGAAATCTGATGCAAGGGGTGGGACCAGAGGTTCCTGTTGGCCTTGATGAGGACCATCTGTCCATCAGAGAATGGAGTAGAAGAGAGAGTGAAGAATGATTTCAAAGGGTTGTGAGATGTAGAAAAATGAAGGAAGAGTTCACATGAAATGGCCATTATTTACTCAGTAACATATAAGCCATAATCCATAGCTGAAAGGGTGAAGGGAGGGAGTGGTGTTGGCAGCCTAAAGAGAAAAGGTTTGGAATAGCTTCTGTAGGAAGTGTGATAAAGAATAAATGAGCAAAAATTAAAAAGACTGCCTTGCCACAGTTAGTGTCCAGTTAAGACTAGATAACAAATCTGGAGTGGACTCAGTCATCATGGACTTCCTCCAGATCCATTCAGCAGCAAACAAGTAGGAATAGAGGAGACAAATGATGGGAGTTACCTTGGAATGGGGCTCGGCAAGGCATAAGTAGAAATGGGACAAGGAATCTGAGAATACAGGACAGTATAATGTTTGATTACAAAGTAGAGATTGGGATTCCTAGCTAGTCAGGCAGGTCAGTTAATCGTGTTTGCTTCAATTCCTCATCTATAAAATGAGATGGAAAAGGAAATGGCAAACCACTCCAGCATCTCTGCCATGAAAAGTCAAAAATGGGGTCACAAGGGATCAGACACGACTGAAAAATGACAAAACGACATTGGGAAGGAAGGAAAGTGAAGCCAGACAAGAGAGATGTCTTAGGAGAGTACTGAAGTGCAGAGGGACTGAGGTCACAATAAGGACAAAGAACAAGGAAGAGTTATAAAAGGTTCTCATCAAATAAAAGAACTTTAAAATTCTTGATCATGGAACTAGACTACTTATGGATTACAGATCAAGATATAACTACCCCTGTGCATAGATGAGGTAGAAGAGAG
This sequence comes from Trichosurus vulpecula, assembly GCF_011100635.1. Taxonomy (NCBI): domain Eukaryota; kingdom Metazoa; phylum Chordata; class Mammalia; order Diprotodontia; family Phalangeridae; genus Trichosurus; species Trichosurus vulpecula. The sequence continues at coordinate 121,977,138 of NC_050581.1, read as the reverse complement.
TAATAGGTCATGGTAGGTTAGTTGACTGAGGAACATCATTATAAATGTTGAAGTCCTCTAGTACGAGGATAAGAGCATAAGGTCTGGCAGAGGAGAAGATTGTGAACCAGAAACTGACCTCCTTGAGGAAGAAGGGGAAACAACCAAAGGGCTGGTAGATAACTGGCACTAAGATCTGAACTGGGTGAGATTTTTGGATAGTATATCCTCAAAGGAGAGGCTGCTGAGTAATGGTAACAGAGAATCTGGATTTGAAAATGGAGATCAAAGAGTATTCTAAGAGATTTTATGATTAGAATTCCAACTATTGCCTTCTATAACTTCATCAGGTAAATGATTTGAGAGTTTAAAGGAATCAAACACCAAAGAATTAAGAGGCATTTTTGAAGCGGGGGCGGAGCCAAGATGGCAGCAGGAAAGTAGGGACTAGCATGAGCTCCCCCACCGAGTCCCTCCAAAAACCTATTAAAAAATGGCTCTGAACCAATTCTAGAACAGCAGAACCCACAAAACAGCAGAGGGAAGCAGGGCTCCAGCCCAGGACAGCCTGGATGGTCTCTGGGTGAGGTCTATCCCACACAGACCTGGGAGCTGGGAGCAGAGCAGAGCCCAGCATGAGCGGTGCGAACTAACCAGGCACGGACCAACCAGACCAGGAGCCAGGCGGAGCAGGCCCTAGCGCCCTGAATCAATGAGCTGCAGCAGTTACCAGACTTCTCAACCCACAAACACCAAAGACTGTGGAGAAGGTTAGTGGGAAAAGCTGTGGGAGTGGAAGGAGTTCGCAGTTCTGCTACCAGCCCCAGGGGCAGCGGAGGTGGGGCAGCTACAGCTGCAGTTGCTTCTGGCCCCAGGCCCACCTGGTGGGAGGAATTAAGTGGCTGATCAGAGCAGGAGTGCACAGCCTGCTGAAGATTTAAGCCCAGTCCGGGTTGGGGGTTCTTAGGGAAGGAGTAGTGCTGGTGTGGCACAGCTGGCACATCCCCCCCAAACGTGGAACACAGAACTCTTTAGTCTACAAGCAGTCATACCCCGCTGAAAAAGTCAAGGGTCAAGTTAGTTGGTTGGGAATATGGCCAGGCAGCGAAAGCACACCCAGATTCAGTCTCAGACTTTGGATTCTTTCTTTGGTGACAAAGAAGACCAAAACATACAGACAGAAGAAGTTAACAAAGTCAAAGAGCCTACAACAGAAGCCTCCAAAAAAAACATGAACTGGTCCCAGGCCATGGAAGAGCTCAAAAAGGATTTGGAAAAGCAAGTTAGAGAAGTAGAGGAAAAATTGGGAAGAGAAATGAGAAGGATGCGAGAAAACTATGAAAAACAAGTCAATGACTTGCTAAAGGAGACCCAAAAAAATACTGAAAAATACACTGAAGAAAACAACACCTTAAAAAATTGACTAACTCAAATGGCAAAAGAGCTCCAAAAAGCCAATGAGGAGAAGAATGCCTTGAAAGGCAGAATTAGCCAAATGGAAAAGGAGGTCCAACGGACCACTGAAGAAAATACTACCTTAGAAATTAGATTGGAGCAAGTGGAAGCTAGTGACTTTATGAGAAATCAAAATATTATAAAACAGAACCAAAGGAATGAAAAAATGGAAGACAATGTGAAATATCTCATTAGAAAAACCACTGACCTGGAAAATAGATCCAGGAGAGATAATTTAAAAATTATTGGACTACCTGAAAGCCATGATCAAAAAAAGAGCCTAGAAACCATCTTTCAAGAAATAATCAAGGAGAACTGCCCTGATATTCTAGAGCCACAGGGCAAAATAAAAATTGAAAGAATCCATCGATCGCCTCCTCAAATAGATCCCCAAAAGAAATCTCCTAGGAATATTGTCACCAAATTCCAGAGCTCCCAGATCAAGGAGAAAATACTGCAAGCAGCCAGAAAGAAACAATTTGAGTATTGTGGAAACCCAATCAGAATAACCCAAGATCTGGCAGCTTCTACATTAAGAGATCGAAGGGCTTGGAATGCGATATTCCGGAGGTTGATGGAGCTAGGATTAAAACCTAGAATCACCTACCCAGCAAAACTGAGTATCATGCTCCAAGGCAAAATATGGATTTTCAATAAAATAAAGGACTTTCAAGCTTTCTCAGTGAAAAGACCAGAGCTGAATAGAAAATTTAACTTTCAAAGAATTAAGAGGTGAATTAAATGTGAGGCAAAAACCACCCCAGGAGAAAGAACTATTTACAAAAACAGGAAAAGTAAGATCCCAGGAGCATAGATAAAAAGAAACTTAGAAGTTATCCAATCTAGGACATTTTACAGATGAGGCAACAAGAGTGCCAGATATATTATATGACCTGACCAAGATCACAAAGACAGATTCCAATTTTCAAAGCATTGAGCAGAATAAAGTCTTTTTTCCATTAAAAACAACAATCCTTAGTAAGGCAAGGTTTCTATCAGATTCATATGTATTATCAGCAAAACATACTATTTTTATTATTAAAAACACACACACACACACACACACACACACACTGCTTGCATCTCTACAGATAGGAAGTTTGGGAGCAATACAAGGTAAGTCTATTATTCCAAGAAACCAGCTTTATTTAGACCATGTGTCATGGATCCCTTTAGCAGTCTGGGTGAAGCCTATGGACTCCTTCTTTAAATGATACTTTTAAGTGAATAAAATAAAATACAAAGGCTTACAAAGAAAACCTATTATATTAAAATAACATTACAAAAATAATTTTTTAAAAAAATTTACAGACCAAAATTAAGAACTCAAGAATTAAGCTAAGTGTTGTCTGCAGACTTCTAGGAACTCTCCCATCATTCATATGGGAATCTTTTGTAAACACTGGGACAAGGCAAAGTAAAAAAAAAATAATGATAATATTAGTAAAACGAGAAGGAAGATTTTAAAGGGATGGCAACCATGGCTAAAAGTTAATTTGCATGGATAGAAGAACAAAAAGAGAAATGAGAGGACTGTTACAAAGAAAAAATCCTCAAATAATCACATAATTTTAGGGTTGGGAAGATCTCACTGGCCATCGAAGACAACCCATACCCCAAAAGGAACCCGCACTATGTTACATTTGACAAGTAGTCATCCAAAGTCTTTCCTTAAAGATCTCTAATAAGGTGGAGAAAGAAGTCACCACTTCCAGAACCTGCTCATTCCACTATGGGACAGCTCTGTTAGGGAGTTTTTCCTGACATCAGCCTAAATTGTTAAATTCCCACATGTAAAACAACAATTATTGTGGATATCTGCTTATGAAAACAATCTAAAGAAGGTATCAGATGCCCAAGAAAGTTTGCCACATTTGGACAGATTCCATCATAATACAAAACACAAAAATTGTTTCACCAAAATTCATCACGTACCTTGTACTATTTTCTATACTAAGGGTAAAAGGTTTGCTCAATACCATCAACACAACAAATCTTCCTTGTGACCAATGACATACATCTACTGGACTATAAGCATTCAGTCTGTGGTCATAGAATAGGGTTATTTTATTCTCTAGAGCTAACTATAGCTCATCTAGGAATTTAACAGAAATTTTGACCTCATTAACTCAAACTAACCCATTACAAAACAATTGGGAACCCCTTACCAAGACAGTCTTGTTTACTAGGAGTGATGAAAATGAATAGTACAAACTAGCACTTCCCAATATAAATACCAATCTCAAGGGAAACAATTTCAAATGTGGACAGGTACTTACTGGAGGATTAATAAAGTTCTAATATTCTGATTGGTCAGTCAATATATATCTATCAAGCTTCCTAAGATTCATTCTCAAATGGACATTTTTCCTAGGGCTAAGGCCAGAATAAAAATGTCTATCCAAAAAATGGAAGGGAAGAGAGCAATTAAGTGATGGGGAAAAAAAAAGACAGTGATAGGAGCTAATTCTTCTTCTATTAACTAGATAGTACATAAAAGGAGAGCTCAATTCAATGTTACATAAGACTCAGTTTTCACTCTGAAGATGAACAAAAGAAACTAGTAAAGTTAGTGGCAGCACCTGAAGATTATTATGCAACAAGGACTGGCAGTAGTAACATCCTTATTAATCCATCAATAGCTGAACACTCCATAGCATCTCCTGGTGTTCAGTCTTCATCCTCACATCATCATTTATCATTTAACAAAAGTTTTGGAACTCAGGAAAACACATAATAAACAATTTCAACAGGAAGATCTATTAACATGCACTACCACCCAATTTTAAATGTCTACTTTTAATTAAGTTCATCTGTATGTTTTTTGACACTTGCTTAGATGACATATAATTAAAAAAGCTGAAGTCTAATTAGGGATATCACATACGGACACAGACACACGCACAGAGAGAGAGAGAGAGAGAGAGAGAGAGACGCTGCAGTAGGGAAGATTTAGATTCATAGATTTAGAGCTGGAAGAAAGTTTGGAAGTCATATAGTCCCGTTGAGGAAACTTAGGACAAGAAAGGTAAAGTGAAGAATAACAGGAATTATTTCTTCTTAACTACATGGGGTACATACAAGGAGAACCAGGTTAATTCCTAGTCAGTGGGAGAAAAAAAGATGTCAGCATTTATCAAATTTTTCGGATTAACCCAGTATTCCAATGCTATCTTTCTTGAACCAGATGTAGAAAAACTTTGAAGAAAGTAACACATGTTAAAACAAATTCCAGAAAACAATGTGAGATTATATGAACTAGATTCTTTTGGGATTCAATACTCTTCCATTTAAAACAAGCCACCTTTCACTAAGAAAAATGAATGCTGTCCTTTAAAAATACCTATTTTCATTAAGCTGGAAATCCTGATGACGCATACGATGTTTTTGCAAAGCACCTGCTGCAGACTCTAGTGCTATAAGATGGAGATGGGAAGCAGGATATACAATGGCTCCTTTTGGCTCTATATTCTTAGCTTGGTCCTTGATTTACTCCTACTTATTCACATGTCAAGAAATTATCTATACCTATCCCTGAGATTGGGGAGGGATGGTGAGCAGTTTAACAAAACACTCAGAGAGAGGAGGATCATCAGCATCATTATCATTATATTTAACAGCTATCATTTACATAGAATTTTAAGGTTTGCCAAGTACTTTACAAATGTTATGTCATTTTATACTCATAACAATCCAGGGAGATAGGTACTATTATTTTTCCCCATTTTATAGAGATGAAATTGAGTCAGAGGCTAACATAGGTCACAGAAGCTAGTAAGCGTCTGAAGCTGGATTTGAACTCCTATCTTCCTGACTCCAGGTTCAGCACTCCATCAACCGTGTTACTTAGCTGTCTACTACACTGCCAGCTCGATGCGAAAAGTAAATGTAAATGACTATCGCAATATATAAATCCAAAGAAATAACTACTGTAAAGTCCTAAAATGTTGGTAATTACCTCTTTCATCTCCTTTCCTATCAGGATAGAATCTGGCTATTATTTTTAGCTCATTACACTCTGTTTTACTCAGTAGGTTAAATTCATCGTCTCAGTGTGTCCCTATAATGTATGGTGACCAAACTGCTCTTTCTTCACAGCCCAACAGAGAGAGAAGCTGAGTCATATCAGAAGAGTTTCACATGGTAGTTCTTACACATTCCCTCTATGCCTGTCTCTTAACTTGGGGCACTGCTGTTTAATCTCTCTAGACAGGTGTTTATTTCTGGTTAAAGAATCATGGATAACAAATTCTACATTTTTAGTTACATCTAACCAAGGAATTTAATACTAATGAGTTCTGTCTACACGAGAACAAAGTGCAGTGTTAATTGTTTCCTTATGTAACATTGAGACAAATGGTTTCAATACTTTTTAAACTATTCTTGTCTACAGATTTGCCCAGATTTCCAGAAACCAGACTTCCCAGCAACCTCAATTACCTCGTAAGGATTATCTCTGTGATTCATACTAGGAGAAGTCTGTGATGGGATCATAAGGAGTATGGTATCCGGAGATATCGTACCTACAAATGGTACCATAGACCTAGTTCTTGAATCAATTATTTATTTCACTTTCCATAAGCCAATCCCCTCAGGACTGTCTGTGCATGATAGGAAATGGATGACTTTACAATGATCTGGAAATAACACTGGGTTTGAGGAATCACCTGGGAGCATTACATATTAAATCATGGCTGGAAAGGACTCATGATTGGTTTCAGACTAGTTAGCAATCACTCTAACTGCTGCACACACACAGTGGGCCTTTTTCTACTCCTAAGAATGTTTCCCCATTATTGGGTTCCTCTTTGTACCTGTGGTGGCTATGGTTCTGTGGAGCCCCATAAGCAACAGAGGCCTGAAGGAGAACAGGCAAGTAGCAGTGATGGGAATGGTTTCCCCGGAGCCCAGAACAGGGGCCCTGAGAGATAATCTCTCCTTCCCTCTCCCTACCCCACTAGCCCTCCCAAGGAGATAAGCTTGAGCAGAGGCTGTGGGAGGAGAACAAGCTGAGGCTTGGGAGAGGTGTGGATGGCTGGAGCAAGGGCTTAAGTTGATAAGCCTGGCTCCAGAGGACTGTGTTAGAAGAGTGAATGTCTTTGAGATTATATTGTATGTGGAGTTTTGAAACAGGAGCAGAGAACAGCCTTCGTACAGACTTGGTAGGAGCAGTTGGTGAGGTGAGACAACAATCAGATGGCTGCCGACATAATGACCCAGTCAGAGCAAAGGACTGCCTGTGTGAGAACTTTGGAAAAGTGAGATGGACAGCTGTGAGCTAGTGGTGAGCTGCCTGCAAGTCGACTTTGGAAAGGTGAGAGCAGGGAGCTGCCTGCATCAAGATTCGGGCAGAGGCAAGGAGCTGCCAGAAAGAGCTGAACAACCACGAACTCAGGAGCTTGGAGTTCAGCCCTGGGGCAAATTGAAAACTTTGCTGCGAAGTGCTGAGTTTGCTTTTTTGCTGCCTTCTCCTGGGACTGTTTGGGATCCAGGAGGAAGTGCAGTTGTCTATGGTGGAGGGTGGAGTGCCTTGGACCCCCAGGGACCCCACCCTATTGGCTTTATTGCCCAGCCATCCCTCAGGACTTGGAAGTGGGGGCTGGAACAGTGTGGAAAGAACCGACCCCCAAGAGAACTTTATTTGGACGTTTTTGTTTTCATTGGGACTTTGCTAATTAAAGCATGCTGGTACCTGAGGTTACTGGGAGGAAGCCTACAAGGGTAGTGTGGGGAGAAGGACCCACCCTCAAGAAGGACTTTACTTGGACACTCTTTATTTACTAAAGAAGATTGTTACTTGCTAGGACCTAGGGGTGGGTCATGTTTGTATTGTAAACAAGTATTTGGGGATGACACCAAATAATATGTTTTGTTTTGTTGTGGATGATATGTTTTAGTTCCCTGATTGATTGGATCACAATGCATAATGCCTCTATTTGTTCTAGGATCCATGGCTATTTAGATTATGTAAAAACAAGTATCCTGGAAAGGGGTGGAGTGTATTGGCAATTAAGGTTGGACTTTTTTACTGTTTTCGCTTTTAGAAATGCTAAAGTAATCAAATACCTTTGATTAAGCCTTAATAGATGCAAAGCCCCAGGCCTTTTGCTAACTAGGTGCTAAGCCTCAGGCTCACACCTTTCAGCTGATTGGATGTGAATCTTCAGGCCCAAACAGAATATAAAAACTCAAAGGTTAGCATTTTGTCTGGAGCTCACACTCAGTGGAGGAGTATTGATGTGAAGACTCTGGGCAGCCCTTGTTAAGAGCCCCCCAGTTTTGAAGAAACCCAGATGTTTTGTTTGGGGGCTCTCACTCACGGGAAGAGTGGTGCATGACTCTGGGCAAGCCATTGTAACTGTGCTGCGCCCCCCCCCCACCCAGGTTTGCCAATCCAGATATTGATTTGTATTTGGTCAGTTTATTATGTATGTTTGTAATTTGTTTGTATTTGCTCTGAAGTTCAGGTTGCTGGCTTTTCCTCCTCAACTAAGTGAGTTATATATCTATGTTCAATTAAAGTGAGATTGTTAATCCCTTACTGTAGGGAGTTAGTGCCGACCCCGGGGCTGCTCGGACCCTAGCGCTTGGCCTGTTTCCTGGGTAATACCAGACAGGCTTAGTAGGAGTTGGAACGGTAGGCGCCTGGAGGAAAGACTTCCGTCCCTAACAGACCCCCTTAACAGCACCCCCCTCTTGCTCTGATAGTCATCCTTTCTCATGCAGGCAGAGTCCACCCACCAAGGACTCACAAGCCCAGTAGGAGGAACACAGTTGGCCACTACCTAATGCTCTTGAACCAGTGCCTAACACAAACATGCTTTAATTAATGGGAACTTCTTTGATACTTTACAAGGGCATCCTGCCCCGTGCCTCACATAGCTCATACAGTTCTGATAATCAGTTTGTATCCTGCCCGAGCCTTCCCAGGCCTCTTTAGATACTGTAGAACAGCACTCCCCTCCTGTTCCCAGCCTTCCCTGTCACTGTAGACTAGCACTCCCCTCCTGTTCCCATACTCCTATGGAAACCACCTTACCACAGCCCTAGTTTTCCCATACGCTTGTAGGCAGCATAGTTTACAATAAGCCAGATTCTTCCCTCCAGATATCGCTACTAATCTAAGTGCAACAATACATTACTGAAGCACATCTCTTTTCCCATGCTTTCATCCCCTTGAACACCTGCTTCTGCTTATGTAGTGCAAAACCCTATGAAACTGGATGTCTGCCAATAAATCGGAGTTATAACCATCATTGCGGGACGCCTCATCATTGCGTACTGAGATAGGGCAACTTGCTGGTCAAGACCCTAGCACCTTACAGTTACTTTCCTTAGTAAAGCAGATCAAAAGAACCTATGTTAGCAGCCCTTCTGTGTGCTGGTTGTTGTTGGTCTTTTACACAGCCACAGTAGCTACTAGCAAGATTGTTGCTACATCCCTAATGATCCTTTCAAATAAATATGTTGAAAAGAAAAACTGTGTAACCATAACATACAAACAGAAGGCTTACCCTCTTACCCATTTAGCTAGCATCCACATTACATTAACTCCAGCATGAGGCACTCATCTCCTTCCTGCTCACTCTCTCTGTGGTAAATGCCAGTGTATGGAAACCTGCATTGTCAATGAAATCAAAGATGCCACCAAACTGCATGTTTTACTCAGGTACTTGATTTGGCTTAGAGACTGACACAGAAATAGTTCTATCAGAGGAAAAGTATCAGGGGACTGGGCTTTTCCCCCCGGCTAATGCACATGAATGGCTAAATACTTCACCACCAGAACATTATTATATGTTCAATTAACAAGATACCCATCTACTTAAGACAATTTTTCTGTGACACAGTGGATTTCTACTAATATGGTCATATCCCTACTTTATGTTGAATTTGAGTTCCCCATCTAAGGCCCAGAGGACTGAAGTCTCCACATGTCTTCCTAGGCCACTAACCTTTTGCACACTCATTGAGGCTCAAAGAATAATGGACATTCTATCCTGAATTTGTAAAGGACAAAATAAATTTCTCCAAAATCAAACTCAGCTGAAACAGACAAGACCAACAACTCTGGGCATTCCTTGCTACTACTCTAGATAAAGAATGGATAGTAAAGAGCACCAGACCAGGAGGCAAGAAATTGGTTTCTAATTCTGTAGAGCAATTTAGAACTATGCCCAAAGGGCTATAAAACTTCGCATACCCTTTGATCCAGCAATACCATCACTAGGTCTGTATCCCAAAGAGATCATAAAAAAGGGAAAAAGACCCACATGTACAAAAATATTTACAGCAGCTCTTTTTTTGTGGTGACAAAGAATTGGAAATTGAGGGGATGCCCATCAACTGGGGAAGGGCTAAACAAGTTGTGGTATATGAATGTAATGGAATACTATTGTGCCATAAGAAATAATGAGCTGTTGAAAAAAGCTATCTGCATTCAGAGAAAGAATTACAGAGTCTGAATGAAGATTGAAGCAAATTATTTGCTCTGTGTGTGTGTGTGTGTGTGTTTTGTTTTGTTTCTTCTTTCCCATGGTTCATTCCATTGGTTATAATTCTTCTTTACAACATGACTAATGTGAAAATATGTTTAATGTGAAGGTGTATGCAGAGCACATATCAGATTACATGCTGTCTTGGGGGGGGGGGGAGGAAAGGAATGGGAAGAAAATTTGGAAATCAAAAGCTTGTGGAACTGAGGTAAACTAAAAATAAATTAATTTATTTTTAAAAATGATGAACAGGCAGATTTCAGAAAAGCATGGAAAGACTTACATGAACTTATCCTGGGTGAAATGAACAAAACCAGGAGAATATTGTACACAATAACAGCAACAATGTGTGATGATCAACTATGACAGACTTAGCTCTTCACAGCAATACAATTCCAAAGGACTTGTGATAGAAAATGCGATCCACATCCAGAGAAAGAATATGGAGTCTGAATGAAGATTGAAGCATGTTATTTTCACTTTTTTTGTTTTTGTTTTTTCTTTCTTGTGGTTTTTCCCTTTTGTTCTGATACTTCTTTCATAACATGACTAATGTGGAAATAGCTTTAACATGATTGTACATGTATAACCTATATCGGACTGCTTGCTGTCTTGCGGAGAAAAGAGAGGAGAGGAAGAGAGAATTTGGAACTCAAAATCTTAGAAACATGAATGTTGAAAACTATCTTTACATGTAATTGGAAAAAATAAAATACTATTAAGTGGGGGAAAAAAAGAAAAAAAAAGGATTTGGGTTCTAGAGCCAATTCTGTGTAATTATTGGCAAGTGATGGGGTTGGTCTAGATCAGTGGTGTGTTAAACTCAAACAGAAAATTATTCCTGCAGGCCAGTTTTGACTTAGAAAACCCAAATCAGCATTTCCTATGTTGCATTTTTATTTCTTTTTGTTAAACATTTCCCAATTACATGTTAATAGGCTCTTCCAGGAGCTGTGACTTTGACACTTCTGGTCTGGTTAACAGTTAAGTAAAGTCCCTTTCTGGGCAATTAGGCAGCACAGTGGATAGAGCACTGGGCTCGGAAATCAGGAACCCCTCAGTTCAAATCCACTCTCAAAAACTTCTTAGCTGTCTGACCTTGGGCAAATCACTTAAACTCTGTTGGCCATAGGAGACGGTAGTGGCAAAGCACTCCAGTATCTGTGCCAAGAAAGCCCCATGGACAGCAGTCCACAGGGTCACAATGAATGAGACACAAATGAAACAACTGACCAACAAAAAATCCCTTTCAGGGAATTAGGTGGTACTGAGTAGCTACTATTGTTTGGGAAAGTTAATCCCAGTTTCATGGGGGGAGGGGGACACAGAGCAAAGATGGAGGGATAAAGTCAGTGACTCACTGAGCACTCCCAAATTCCCTCAAAACAACTTTAAAAATAACACCTCAAATCAAATTCTGGAGTGGCAAAACCAAAATAAGGTTGGAGTGAAACAATTTTCCAGCCCAAGACAACTGAGGAGATCAGCAGAAAAGGTTGTCTCACTGGGGTGGTAGTTAGGCCTCAGCTAATAAGCAACAAAAAACCTGACCATAGAAAGTTACTGTGATGACACAAACTCAGAAGACAACAAAGTCAAAACAGCTACATGCAAAGCTTCAAAGAAAAATGTGAATTGGTCTCACCCCCCCCCCCAAAAAAAAATTCCTGGAAGAGCTCCACAAGGAGCTCTTCAAAATCAAATAAAAAGATACCTAGAGGAAAAATTTGGAAAACAAATGACAGTCATGCAAGAAAATCATCAAAAAGGAGTCAATAGCTTAGAAAAAAGAAGCATAAAAAATACTCAAGAAAAAAAACCTTCAAAAACAGAATCAGCCAAATTCTACAACAGACACCAAAATCCACTCAAGAGAACAACTCCTTTGTACTAATTAAAGAAGACTGACAAAAATTGGCTCTTGAACAAAACAAATCTATAATAACTAGAATTAGACAAATGGAAAAGGAGGTACAAAACCTCACTGAAGAAAATCATTCCTTATAAATTACAACTGAGTGACTAGGAAGCTAATTACTCCAGGAAACATCAAGAAATAATCAAACAAAATCAAAATAAATAACAAAAAAATCTCCTATTCAGCAAAACTTAGTATGTCTCTTTGGGGAGAAAATGGACATTTAATGAAATAGAGAGCTTTCAAGCATTCCTGATGAAAAGACCAGAGCTGAATAGAAAATTTGACTTTCAAATACAAGGTTCAAGAGAACAATAAAAAAGTAAAATGAAAAGAGAAATCATAAGGGATTCAATAAGGTTAAACAGCTTACATTTATACAGAGGTAGACAAGAACTTTATCACTATTAGAACAGTTAGAAGGAGTATACATAGACAGCAGGCAAAGGTATAAGTTGACTATAAGGGGTGATTTAAAAAAAATTAAGGGGTAAGAAAGAGGGATGAACTGGGAGAAGGGAGAGGCAGAATAGGATAAATTATCTCATAAAAGAGGTATTAAAGGAACAACTTTTACAGTGGAAGAGAAAATGGGGGAAGTGGCAGGCAATACTTGAACCTTACTCTCAAGAGAATTATCTCAAAGAGGAAATAACAAACACAGTCAGTTGGGTATAGAAATCTATCTTGTCCTATATAGAATTAGGTAGGAAGGAAGATAAGAGAAGGGGTGGGGCTGATAGAAGGGAGGGCAGACTGGGGAAGGTGGTGGCCAAAAGCAAAACAGATTTCTGAAGAAGGAAGTGGTGAAAGAAGAAAAAGAGAAGGCTAAACAGTGGTAAAACTAGGATGAAGTGAAATACACAGCTAATAATCATAACTGTGAATAGGATGAACTCACCCATTAAAAAGAAGTAAATAGCAAAGTGCATTAAAAACCAGAATCCCACAATATGTTGTTTCCAAGAAACACACTTGAAGCACATGTGCACACACACGTGCGCACACACACACACATACACACACACACAGAGTAAAGGTAAGGGGCTGGAGTAGAATCTATTATGCTTCAGCTGAAGTAAAAGGTAAAAAAAAATGTAAGGATCATGATCTCAGACAAAGCAAAAACAAAAACAGATCTCACTAAGAGATAAACAGGGAAACTACATTTTGCTAAAAGGTACCATAGATGATGAATAACATCAAATTTCTCCTCTCAGAACTCAATAAATCTAACCAAAAAATAAACAAGAAAGAAATTAGGGAGATGATTAGAATTTTAGAAAAGTTAAATATGATAGTCCTCTGGGGAAAGCTGAATGGAAATAAAAGGGAATATACATTTTCTCATTAGTACACAGCACCTTCCTCAAAATTGACCAAGAGAATAAAAACTTCACAGCCAAATGAAGAAAAGTAAATCCATCCTTTTCAGACCATAATGCAATAAAAATTACATTCAATAAAGGCCTGTGGAAACATAATTAAAAATTGGAAACTAATCTAATCCTAAAGAATGACTGGGTAAAAGAACAAATCATAAAAACAGTAATTTCATTAAAGAGAATGACAACAACAAGACAACACAACAACAACAACAAGAAGACAAAATTTATGGGCTACAGCCAAAGCAGTACCTAGAGAAAAATTTATATCTCTAAACTTTTACATCAATAAAATAAAAAAGAGTAGATCAATAAATTGGGCATACAACTAAAAAAAAAAACCAGAAAAAGAACAAATTAAAAATCTCTAATTAAATACCAAAATGGAAACCTTGAAAATCAAATGAAAGATTAATAAAATTGAAAGCAAGAAAACTGTTGAACTAATAAATAAAGCTAGCAGCTGTTTTTATGGAAGAAAAAAATAATAAAATAGATAAAACATTGTTAATTTGAATAAATATAGAAAGAAAACCAAATTAAAATAATCTCTTACTGGCTAAGAAACATAGTAGATCAGTAGAATACATAAGGTAGAAAATAAGCAGCAGTAAATGACCATAATCATCTAGTGTTGGATAAACCCAAAGACCCCAGCTTTTGGATTAAGAACTTACTATCTGACAAAAACTGCTGGCAAAACTGGAAGCCAATATGACAGAAACTAGACATAGACCAACATCTTACACCGTATACATACCAAGATAAGGTCAAAATGGGTAGACATTTTAGACATAAAGGGTAATACCATAAGCAAATTAGGAGAGCAAGGAACAGTTTACCCATCAGATCTATGGAGAAGAAAAGAATTTGTGAACAAACAAGAGATAGAGAGCATTGAGAAATATAAAACAGATAATTTTAATTATATTAAAATTAAAAGCTTTTGTACAAACAAAACCAATAAAATCAAGATTAAAAAGAAAGCAGAAAAAGCTGGGAATCTATAATCTATATAGCACAGAAAGCCAGTGACCAGGCCCCTGACCCCCCAGTGCTTGGGACAGTGCTTTCTATACCCCAGGAGGAGAGCTTGACTTTATAAAATAAGCAAACAATAAAAAAGAATCTTGACCATAAAAAACTACTGTGGCATCAGGAAAGATCAAAACACAAACTCAGAAGAGGACAACAATGCCAAAATGCCTACATACGAAGCCTCAGAGAGGAATATGAATTGGTCTTGAGCTCAAAAACTCCTCGATAGAGCTCAAAAAAGATTTTAAAAATCAAGTAAGAAAGGCAGAAGAAAAATTGGGAAAAGAAATAAGTTATGCAAGAGAATTACGGAAAAAGAGTCTACAGCTTGGAAAAGGAAGCACAAAATCTGACTGAAGAAAAGAACTCTTTAAAAAATAGAATTGGCCAAAATGGGGGCTGGGGGGGAGATCCACAGAAGAAAACAACCCCTTTAAAAGTAGAATTGGCCAAATGGAAAAGGAGTTACAAAAGCTAACTGAAGAAAATAATTCTTTAAAAATAAGAATTGGACAAATGGAAGTTAACGACTCTGCAAGACATCAAGAATCAGTCAAACAAAATCAAAAGAATGGAAAAAATAGAAGAAATTTATACCTCATTGGAAAAAAAACAACTGACTTGGAAAACAGATCCAGGAGAGATAATTTAAGAATTACTGGACTACCTGAAAGCCATGATCAAAAAAAGAGCCAGGACAGAATCTTTCAAGAAATTATCAAGAAAAACTGCCCTGATATTCTAGAACCAGAGGGCAAGATAGTCATTGAAAGAATCCACCAACAACCTCCTGAAAGAGGTCCCAAAAAGAAAACTCCAAGGAATATTGCAGCCAAATTCCAGAATTATCAGGTCAAAGAGAAAATACTGCAAGCAGTCAGGAAGAAATAATTCAATATCAAGGCATCACAGTCAAGATTACACAGGACTTAGCAGTTTCTTCATTAAAGCTTTGGAGGGCTTGGAAAATTGAGCATAATCTTTCAGGGAAAAAGATGGACATTCAATGAAATAGGGGACTTTCAAACTTTCCTGATGAAAAGATCAGAGCTGAACAGAAAATTTGAACTTCAATATAAGACTCAAGAGAAGCACAAAAAGGAAACAAAAAAGAAAAAAAAAACCCATGGTATACAACCCTACATCAAAAGATGACACTTGTAACTCATAAGAAATATGTTTCTTAAATGGTTAAAAGATACGAACAGGCAGTTTTCAGATGAAGAAATTATAGCTATTTATAGTCATATGAAAAAATGCTCTAACTCCCCATTGATTACAGAAATACAAATTAAAACAATTCTGAAGTACCCCCTTCACACTATCAGATTGGAAAATATAACAGAAAAGGAAAATGATAAATGTTGGAGATGTGGGAAAATTGCGGTGGCTAATGCACTGTTGGTAGAATTATGAACTGATCCAACCCATTCTGGAGAGCAATGAGGAACTATGTCCAAAAGGCCATCAAGTTGGTCATACCCTTACCAGCAATACCACTGCTAGGTCTATATCCCAAAGAGATCATAAAAAGGGAAAAAGACCCACATGTACAAAAATATTATAGCAGCTCTTTCTGTGGTGGCAAAGAATTGGAAATTGAGGGGATGTCCATCAATTGGGGAAGGGTTGAGCAAGCTGTGGTATATGAATATAATGAAATGCTATTGTGCAATAAGAAATGATGAGCAAGCAAATTAAAAAAAAAACTGGAAAGACTTGCATGAATTGATGCTGAATGAAGTGAGCAGAACCAGGAAAACAATGTACACATTAATAGCAACATTGTCCAATGGTCAACTATGATAGACTTAGCTCTTCTCAGCAGTACAATGATCTAAGACAATTCCAAAAGATTTGTGATGGAAAATGCTTTCCCCATCCAGAGAAAGAACTATGGAGTCTGAAGGCAAATCGAAGGATACTATTTTCACTTTTTTGTTATTTTTTGTGGCTTTTCTTTTTTGTCCTGATTCTTCTTTCATGATGTGGAAATATGTTTACATGATTGCACATGGATAACCCATATAAGATTGCTTGCCATCTTGGGGAAGAGGGATGGGAGGGAAAGGGAGAAAAAATTTGAAACTCAAAATGTTATAAAAAATGAATGTTGAAAACTATCTTTACATGTAATTGGGAAAAACAAAATACTATTTACAGTCCCCCCCAAAAAACAATGAAAAAAGCAATTTCCAAAATTAAAAAATAATAATTATCAAGTGGATAATAAGTAATTCTTTTATAACTCCTAGAACTTTCTGGCACATCCTTTTGGCTCTTCAGGCAATGTATTATTTTTTATGTGTTGACAGACTTCTTTTAATGATACAAATTATAAATGCTTTAAATATAATGTACATAAACACATCACTGGACTATGTTCAGAGATTCACTGGTACTCTCATTCTGGGGCAATATGTGATGCCTCCTGTTAAGAAAGGTGGAAACAAGCTTGTGTCTGAGAGAAAGCTGATAAAAAATTATTTACCAGTAATTCATGAACTACTGTGAAGTGAAGCATTTGAGTGAAAAATTATGGAACTTATCCAGTTCTGCTGCCTTCCAGCTGTACAAAGATGATGATGATGATGCTCACCACAACACAATGATCATTAAAAAGTTTTACCCCTGATTTGGAGGCATGTAACCAATTCTTTCCTACCTACAAAATAGATATGATACTAGGAATCACTATTTTAAAACTATTTTAAAATTATACCTCCTATGAAAATCCAACAGTATTATTATCATGGCCCTAAAAAATTAGTAAGCACTGGGGCAGCTAGGTGGCGCAGTGAGTAGAGCACCGGCCCTGGAGTCAGGAGGACCTGAGTTCAAATCCAGCCTCAGACACTTGACACATGTACTAGCTGTGTGACCTTGGGCAAGTCACTTAACCCCAATTTGCCCTGCCAAAAAGCGCAAAAAAAAAAAATTAGTAAGCACTGCAAAACTTAAACCGCTCATTAAAAGTTTGAAAAGTCAGGATTTTACTTAGTGGGACCCCATTTTTATTTCCTAGCTCAGAGGATCAATCATCTCCCCAAGTAATACATGTAATCTGGTGCTCAAACAATTCAATTCCATTACATGAAATGCATTCTGCTAAGGCATTGAGGATTCACAGTACAGTGAAAGAAAACCATTGGTTCTGAAGTCAGAAGCCCTTGGTTCAAATCCCAAATTGACATTAAGTGGGCAAACCCTTTAACCTTCTTGAACCTCAGTTTCTTCATCTTTAAATCAAAGTAGTTAGGACAGAAGACCTTTGAGGGACCTTCTAGATCTACATCAATATTTCTGATACAATACCTCAAGAAGCTTACTATCTAGCAGGAGGGGTCTGGCAAGTATGAAGTTGAACAGGATAAGGCCAAAGGAAAGACTGAGTCAAAGTATTTTGAGGAAATGGAAAATGAAGAGATTATTTTCAGCTGGAAGTAGGAAATGAGGGATGGGAAAGAAGAAAGGTTTCATGGAAGAAGTAGAATATAAGTTAGTCCTTTTAAAAAAAATAAAAATAATTTCTATACTGGTTGAGAGAGCTCATTTCTGGAGGCAGCATTGGAACATCATAAAACTTGATCCAAAATCCAGACAATAAGTATTCTTCACAGGCAGAATAGATAAAAGGTGGTAGTGCAATAGTGGGTATAAGGAAGAGACAGAGGAAAAGAGCCAGTGAGGACAAAAGAGAAGCTGGTATCCCAATAAATTCAAACAGCTTGCCCCAAAGACTGTCCAAGATATAGGTATAGTTAAACAGGTATTAGAAAACTTTTTCCGTAAAGGGCTAGATAGTAAATATTTCAGGCTTTGTGGGCCAAAAGGCAAATTCAAGGATATTATATAAGTACTTATATAAAAATAGAAGAGGCAAAGGCAAGAATATCATATAGGTACTTATTTAACAAGAAATTTTCCATAAAGTTTTTATTCAAGAAATTAAAACTATAATAATAATTGAGTACAATTATTTTTTGTAATATAGGTCTACTAACGAGAAGAATGGAATTATTTGGGGGGAATAACATCTTGCTTAATTGGAGTTCCAAGTTAGTGTTCCCTATCACCAAAACTGATTACAAGTGTTCATTTGTTAATGTTGTATCTGTAGTAATAAACATGATCTATAATGAGACTTTTACATATTTCATCTTTGGCCATACCCATCTGTGTAAAAACACATATTCAAATACTAATACCAATGCACATGAATATGATTTTAATCAAACACACATATTCCTCACTTGGAAGGCATTTAGAGAATTCTATTAGATTCTTCTTATACTTGCCTTTTAATATGTCATTACATTGCAGATTAATCACTTCCAATTAAAGGTTAGGTGGAAGCTCTTCAGTGGCATAGTTAAATAGATTTTGAAATATGGAACTTTCTTTTTCACTTACATTGAGGTCCAAAAAAATGCAGGCTGCTGGAACTGTAGTTGAAGCTCAGAAAACACATATGCTGCAAATCTGTCTGAGAATGGAGCTCAACCTCGAATTCCACCCCTGGAACATCTGCCTCTGATAGGTGACTTGTCACCTTATGCTGCCAGGACCCACGCTTCATAAGTCCATTCCATTTCCTGACCATTTCCACATCTCCACACTCCACTAACTATCTTTTTGCTTATACTTGTATTCCCAGTACTTAGCACAGTACCTAGCACATAGTAAGGGCTTTAAAAAATGCTCTATCTAGTTATCTTGCCTTACTGAGACCATCTTATTGGTATTTTTCCAACTCTTTTCTAAGAAAAAATAGCAATGAAGTTCTAAAACATTCCTACATGAGAAGCTAGAGTCCTAGTGATTACTGTAATTGGAAAAACAAAGAAAAGAAATACTCATAATAACCTCTAAAAGTCTAACACAGTGCCTCCTCCTTACTGTTTTCAACAACTTATTTTTTTTAAATTGCTGTGGTATTTAGGTTAGCTTCAATACTTATAAAGAATACACTTGACATTTTTTTGTAACCTCCAATTATAGTCACAGTAAAATGAGTCAAGACTGCTGGATAGGAAAAGCTGCCAAGATGCCCTTAAAGCATGACTGGTTGGTTCTTCTTTAAGATGCTGCCAAAGGGACATGTTTATCATAGAAGAGCAATCAAAAGTCCTTGCAAACATCCAAATTAAACAAACATTTCATTTCACAGAGAAATTTGAAACATAATCAATTGGTCAAAAACAAGACAGATGTCTTCTGTCTTCTGATAGATGTCATCAGGTCCCAGTGTCTCTAGAGGATTAATGCATGGTAACAGCATTATTGAGTTTTTGTCTGTGAACTCTGCCTCACTCTGACCAGCTCTTGCACCAGACTGGGGCGCTTCTAGCCAAATCCACCAGTATTTCAAACACTGCCAAAGAGTCTTTTGCCCTTCTGGAAAATTAGCATTGCTGACAGCATGAAATAGATATTGTCAGAACAAAGATCAGTGGGATTTTAAGGACAATTTTCTACTACTCAAAATGTTCACTAAAAAGACAGATGAAAAGTCAAACCAAAAGTCAGATTTAAGCATGACCATCTACATCCAGAACCAAACCTTTGCTTTGCATATCACACTTTTCAAACTGCGATTGCTCTTACCTGTACTAAAATCTAGATGCCTAGTCAAAGATAAGCAGCTAAAATGAGAGATAAGAGCATTTATTAAGTGATTAGTACATGCCAGGCACAGTACAGTATACAAATACAAGCAAGACAGCTCATGCTCTCAAGGCATTTATACTGCAATGAGAGCCAACACATAAAAGGAAGCTGGAAAGTGCGAAAGGGTAATTATATTCCAGGAAGCACGGTGTGGTGATGACCAGGAAGTGGAATGGACATAGGAAGCCTGAGTCCTGGCAACACAAGGTAAAAACTTACCTATCAAAGGCAAGTATTCCAAGAGAAGAGTCCAAGGTTGAGATAGTGGGGAAGGGAATGGGTGCTGAAGAGGATGGCTAGGGAGTAGACAGTATAGTGAATAGGTATAAGGGCAAGCTATTCAGCAACTTTCTTTCCACTCACCTTCAGGAGGAGGGTAATAGTCAACAAATATTTGGTGAATGCCTACTAGACACTGTGGATATAAAGACACAATCAAGGAAATATAAGACAGTTCATGCCCCAAAGGGACTTAGACATACAAAGATGATAAGTAGTAGTACCAGAGTAGTTAAACATTATTACTATCAATAATAAATAGCATGTAAAAATTATATAAAGTTTAACATAACCTTTTCCACCCACTACCTTATTTGATCTTCACAATAGCCCTGTGAAATATATAATATTTGCAGCCCCAATTTATGAATGACCTCAAAAATGACAGTCACATAACTAGTGAAGGACAGAGCCAGGACTCAAACTCTGGTCTCTTGATTCCCAATCAAGAATAATAAAGGTATACCTTGCCGGACAACAATCAGTCATAGCAGAAAAGAGGAAGGGAATAAGCATTTACATAGCACCTACTATGTGCCAGGTACTGTCCTAAGCACTTTCACAAATATATCTCATTTGATCCTCCAAATAACCTTGGGAGGTAGGTGTTATTATTCTCCCCCCATCTTACAGTTGAGGAAACTGGGGCAAACAGAAGTTAGTTAAGTGACTTGCCTAGGGTTATACCCTGAGGCAGGATTTGAATTCAAATCTTCCTGATTCTAGACCCTGCACTCTAACCTACTGTGGCACCAGCTGCCTCAGATGAAACAAATAACACACTTTGCACATGGAGGAGAGTAAAGTAGAAATGGTTCCAGGGGACTACAGCAGCAACTAGCTAAAGCTTCCCATCTGGGATAGAGCAAAAGAAAGCCATGAGTGGGAAATGGAGAAGGATGAAATAAGGAAAACTGAAGTAGAGCTTGCCTGACCTCAAATGATTAGCTTAACTTTACTAAATCAGAGTTGGGGACCTACCTTTAGGGTGGAGTTTGGTTATAATGCCTCAAATACTGGTTGGCACAGCACTTTACAGGCTGCACTTGTGCTAGAGTTCAGAGGAAGAAGCAATGGAGGGTCAGGGGTTGGCTGGGTCAGGTTGACCAGAAAACTTTTCATGAAGGAAGTGAGCCTTTAGCCTAAGTCTTGAAGGAAGAGTGTGACTTGGGCAAACAAAGAGTACAAAGTGCATTCCAGACAAGAACACCTCAGACTTGAGCAAACTAGAAAAGGTAGGGTTATGTGACCGGGACAGAACAAAAAATAGACCAATTTGACTAAAAGAGAGGGTGTATATAGGAGCGAAATAGTGGGAGATAAGGCTGGAAAGTTACAAAGAGACAAGGAGAATTTGAATGCCAAGCTAAAGAACTAGAAAAGGCAGGGTTATATATGACCAGGACAGAACAAAAAATAGACCAATTTGGCTAAAAGAGAGGGTGCATATAGGAGTGAAATAGTGGGAGAAAAGGCTGGAAAGTTACAAAGAGACAAGGAGAATTTGAATGCCAAGCTAAAGTGAAACTTTATCCTACAGCCAGCAGGGAGCCATTGAAGATTTTTAAGCAGGACAGTGATAATTAGGGGACAGAAAGGGAAGAGACTAGAAGTGGGGTGGATAATTAGAAAGCTAATGCAGTAGTCCAAGTGAGAGTCAAGGAGGGTTTAAACTAAGGTAGAGACCATATGCGTGGAAAGATGAAGATGGATTCAAGAGATGTTGTGGTAGTAGGACAGACAAGACTAGACAACTCTTTGGATATGGGGGTTGAAAGAGAGGAAAGAGTCAAGGATATTTTTAGGAATGTGAACTTGGAGGATGCTAAGGATTGAGTTGGTACCACCACAGAAGTAGGTTCATTTGAAAGAAGATATATCCCTCCTTACTCAAAATGTTATAGAAATAATCTATACACATCAAGAACTTCCCTGATGAAGGTAAGAGAAGGTACAGGCAAGACTTTAAGGAATAACATTCTACAGTGGACCACATCTTAACAATTTAAAAATTGGCTGAAAGGTGTAACAAATACAAGATCCCACTGTAGTTATACCTGTTGACTTTTAGAAAAGCATTTGGGTTCTGTAGAGCAAAAGCCTGCTTTAAAAACTCTCCTCAAATGAGGTATATGATTTTGACATAAGTACAGTAGACGAGATCCCTGGAAAAGATTTAACAGAAAACTTTGCTTAATGAGCCTATAATTATTAATAACAAGTGAGGCCAGAAAAGGAAGATATATGCTCAACAAAAATATTTCCAAGCCACAAAAGATATCCACTTCTGTCCATATTTAAGGGGAACTCACTATAGATGGCAAAATCATCCAAATGCACCTGTTAGCAGATGACATAACTTCATCAAACCCCAAAACACTGCAAAGCAGCCTGGAAGACATCCATAATCACCTTAAAGGGTTTGGGCTAACTATCCACACAGGAAAAAGCAAAGGAAGAATGCCTACTGTCCAAACAATGATATGCAGTTAAAATGGTCAGTCATTTATAGATCTCCTCCATCAGTACATCTATCTTGGACAATACAAGTAAATAACCAAGTTAGCTCTCCATCTTGACCTTCGTAGGAGTAAAATTTAAAGGGGTTAAGTCTTTTCATCCTTCCTGTGTATTTATCTTTCCTCTGCTATCAGGGAGGCATTAGGATCACAGAACCTTAGTTATCTATTTCGATCCTTTCATTTGATAGATAAAATAACTGAATCCCAGAGAAGCCAAGTAATTTGCCCAAGGTCACTCGGAATAATTGAATCAGTATCCCAACCCAGGCCTGACCATGTTATTCTCCTGCCCCAAAATCTTCAGTGGCTCCCTATAGGGGCCTCCAGGATAACTATAAATTTTGGTTTGGCATTTAAAATATTTCACAATGTCTCCAATCTCTCTTTACCCAATAAAGTCTTACACATTATTCATCATTATATATTCTATATTTTAACTAAACTGACCTGCTCAGTGATTCCCATACACAACATTCCACCTCCTCCCTCTGTGCCTTTATATAGGCTGTCCCCTATTCCTCTCCTTGTCTCCACCTCTTGGAACCTCTAGTTCCCCTTCAAGGGCATCTTATTGCCACCTCCTTCAAAAGGTATGCCTTGATTTCCCCAATTATTACTATTCCTCACATACACACCTTGTAATTATTTTGCATTTATTTTGTATATTTAGTTGTAGTTACTTATCTACGGTCACGTGTTTGCCCCCTGACCCCAGCAGAATATAAATTTCTTGAAATTGGGACTATCTTCTTTTTGTTTTTGTATCCCCCACACAGTGTCTGGCACATAGTGGATGCTTAATAAATTCTCCTGAATTAAATAGAATTAAGGGGCATAGACTGTTTTGCCTTTGGTGAACTTATTTCTTTTAATGAACTCAAGCTTCTCCCTGAAATAATTATCTTTTTAATACTAATATTCTTCTAATGATATTATGTGGCTGTGAGTCACGTAACATAATAGTCTCTGAAGAACTGAAATATAGGACTACCCAGTGGGCAATGGAGAAGCAAGTGGTAAATGTGAGCAGGATGCAATACATTAAAAGTAAGAAATTACGCAGAAGCAGGATAAAGGATATCATCAGAGAAATAGATACCTGGAAAAAAAAAAGACAGGATCAAAGTCATCTAGTGAGCATGATGGAACTGATGGAAAACCCACATACATCACTGAAATCTACACATCAAGAGGAACACTTTTGGGTGGACCGTTGTGGTAGATTTATGGGAGGATATGAATAAGAGTGGCACAGGATGGGTAGACATTGGATAATTTGCAAATCAGCAAACTGAAAGATGTACTCACATTGATAAGTTCACATACAGAGCCATGGGATACTAGGATATACTTTTTAGGTAAAAATTAGAAGACAGAAGAAAGAGGAAATGAAGAAGTTACCTTTTGGAGCTTATATAAATGAATTATGTCCTTTCCCCTCATCTGACTTTATATCCCTTTACCTTTCCCTATTCTCAAAATTTATCAGCTTTCTGCTTTCACTTGAGTCTCAAAATTTAAAAAAAAAAAAATGTTTTATGGATGCTTTTTTTTCCTGAGGGAATAAGGATGCTTTCTTGTATTTTTATTGTGCTTGGCATTTTTCAAAGTGCTTTCTCATCTATTATCTCATTCGATCCTTAGAACAACTCCTAGGCATGAATTATGACTCCCATTTTGCAGATGAGGAAATGGAGAACCTAGAGAGTGATTTATTTAGTGTTACATCTCTCATTAGTGGCCAAATTGGACAAGAAAATGCAAATGCTTAGATTCTTATTCTCTATTCTATCCAGTAGACCATGCCTGGGACCAGAAAGTTTTAAAGTATCATACCCTTCTTTTGTGATGCTCTGGTCACAGCAGC
The DNA here is from genome assembly GCF_011100635.1 of Trichosurus vulpecula. Taxonomy (NCBI): domain Eukaryota; kingdom Metazoa; phylum Chordata; class Mammalia; order Diprotodontia; family Phalangeridae; genus Trichosurus; species Trichosurus vulpecula. The sequence goes on along the minus strand of NC_050581.1, from coordinate 121,952,530 downwards.
AGGACTGGCCTTAAGTTAAATCTAGCCAAGACTGAGCTCCCAATTAGTCTCCAGCCTGGAATCTGTCAGGAATCCCTTGTTTGTATCCATTCAACACTTAATAGTGTTCTGCGATCCAAGATTCCTTTGGGAAAGTGCCAGAAGCCCAGATCCTTTTTTCTTTTCTTTCTTTTTTTTAATTAATTAATACTTTATTAATTTATTTTTAGTTTTCAACATTCGCTTCCACAAGATTTAGAGTTCCAAATTTTCTCCCTATCTCTCCCCTCCCCCACCCCGAGACAGTGTGCATTCTGATTATATGGATGCTTTTTTGTATCACTGTGATTCAAAATGTCACTCCCATATACAACACCAGTTGAACTCTCCCTTGTAACAGAGAGCCTTGCTTATAAATCAAGCCTTTTGCCATGTCTGAAAATGTATGCCTTGTACGGCACCCAAAAAATGGAGGATTGTTTCTTCCTCTGTCCTCTGAAGTTACAAAAGGTTACTACATTTATTAGATGAATCTCTCAATGTTGCTCTCCTTTACATTACTATGGGAATTATCATTTGCTTCTCTGCCTAATCCGGACCACATCATGGTCAGCCATTTCACTGCCGTCTTATCTAACACCCTAGAATCCCTTACTCACATGACCTTCGACCATGTCTTTCATGTCAATTGCTCACCCTGGGTCATTCCCATTATTTACTTTCTCTGTTTCTGTAAAAAGTTGCAAAAAAAAAAAAACAAGTTGACTTGGCTGACTATAAAACTAAACTATCTTATGTCAGCTGGGCCCTCAAAGCTCCCATAAAATTCATTTTTATTTTGTTAACTCCCAGTAATATTCCTCATTATGGTTGTTCCAAATCTTTTCCACATTCTTAAAGCCCCTAGCTTCATTCACTCATCTACCACTTTGCTAAGGAGATAGGAACTATCCATTATGAATTAATTCCCTGGGCTGTCCTTCATACCTCAAAACCCCCTTACCACAACCATCATTTTTGTCTCAGGAAGACGGGTCCTTCCTCCTAAGACTAATCTTCAATCTCTCCCACTTCATTGACTCTCTTCTGCCTATAAACACACTCAGGTAACATACTCAGGTATCCCTACTCAACAAAAAGCGTAACTATAATTTTCCATCATCTTTCTTCCCTTTATTGCAAAATGCTGCAAAGGAATCATCTATGTATTCTTCCTCTACTTCTTGTCACTGGTTCACTCAGCCCCCTGCAATCTTATTTCTACCCCTAATACCTTACTAGAAATGTTTTCTCCAAGGTAATCAATGATCACCTAGATTAATTACAGATGGTCAACACGTATCAGAGGGGGATTTCCTGGCTTCAAGTTGGGCTCTCTATCTACTGGGATAGAGGTTCTCAATGAGAGTCGACCCATGGATGGATTTCGGGGGGGTGGGGGTGGGGTCTGTCAACTTGGATGGGAAAAAAATTACACCTTTATTTTCACTAACTGCTAACTAAAAATTAGCATTTCCATTAATTATGAATTTAAAAAAAACTATTATTATAAGAAGGAATCTATAAACTTCCCCAGACTGCCAAAGGGGTTACAAAAATGATTAAGAATGCTAGCACTATGCCATGCTTCCTCTTATTTAATGCAATGCCAATCAAAATATCAATTATTTCTCATACCATACACCTTAGGGAATGAATTCAATGAATTAATTAATTAAAAGCATTCATTATGTGTTTACTATGTATGTTTCAAGCACTGGAGCTACAAATACTAAACAACTTTTGCAAACCTCAAATAGCTTATATTCTATTAAGGGAAGAGAATACTTAAGAGGAATCATGGCCAGGGAAAGGTGTTTTGGTCTGAGAAGTTACAAGGATAAATGGAGCCAGAGGGAGCAGATTATCTGCATTTACCAGAAGTAATGGTAGAACTATTTGGATTAAGGCTCCTAGAGGAAGAGGAAGAATGGCAGAGGTGAGGGGGCATACTTTATGATCAGGCAGATAAGCAAGAAGGCGTTCAGGAGAATAGAGAACTCTTAAATGTCTTAGTCTTCAAGTATTTATTTTCTTTTCCCTTTTATGTTACCAGAAAACCTTCATGTATTATCTACTTTCTACTACTCCCCTGACCCTGCCTTGACATAAGATTAATACAGACTGGGAGAAAGACTGAGGATTCAAGAAAATTAATTCAGTTTGCATTTTCCCTCAATAAATAAGCAGCAAGAAATATATCACAAAGATCAGTCAAACATCAAGAATGTACAAGGGAAAATTTAAAATAAAAAAACTCAAACCCACCCCTACTCCAGTTTTTCTCCCTGCAAAGTCCTGAAGGAAAGGAAGAAAAAAAAAGAGCACTGGTAAGAAATGGTAGACAATAGAACGTGGGCAATCATGCTCCCTACCCTAAGCTTTGGCTAGTAAAGATTACAGCCACAATCACAGCAACCAGCCCTAAGACATAAAAAGAAACATAATAGACTTAAAGAGTAAGTAAGCAAATAAATAAATAAACTGATGGGTGCAGTTCAGACCCCAGTGAAAGGCAGGGTCTCACTTCCAATGTCTTAGCCCAGCCTGTAGAAGAGTCACCAGAGCCAAAATCCCAGGCCAAAGGAATCTAAAATTCTGCTTCTCTGAACCAAAAGAGCTTTCCAGTTTTGGCTGATAGGTACAGAATCCAACAGCAGTTGACTGTTGCTCAGGAACTCACAGAACACAGACCTGCAATGGATCAAACCACTGTGGAAGCACTAAAAGCTTACAGGTCCCCAGCTTGTTCTTAAGATCCTGGAATAACACAATACTCAATACCCCAAGAAAGCAGCAATAGGACCAGCTCAGACCTTCTCAGTAGAAGCACTACAGAGCCCAGCCCTAACATCTAGTCTGAAGTCAGGAAGTAGGCTGGAAGGATGAGCAAACAAAAAAGAACCCCACCATAATGAACTCTTATGGTGACAAGGAAGTTCAACACATAAACATTGAAAAGAATGACTCTAAAACATCTACAAGCATTGCCTAACAGAAACAAATAGCTTGGGCATAATATCTACTAGAATTCCTGGAAGAGATGAAGCAAGAATTTTTTAAAAGAGTTTAAAAATGTTGTATTTTTTTAATAAGTGAAATGAGAAAGCTTGAAGAAAAATTGGAAAAGAAATGAGAGCTATGAAAGAAACAATGGAAAGGAAATTAATAGTCTGGCACAGAAGTACAAAACCCTGCCCAAGCAATGACTCCATGAGACAACAAGAAATATGAAAACAGAGTCAGAGCTAAAAAAAAAAAATTTAGAAAACATAAGGTATCTTTCATAGCAAAAACAACTGACCAGGAAAACAGATGAAGGAAAAAAAAAATCTAAGAATCAGTGGACCACAACCAGTAGTCTAGACATTACGTTTGAAGAAATTTTAGAAGAAAACTGCCCAGGATCTCTCAGAACCAGAGGGCAAAGTGGAAACAGAAAGAATATATTGGTCACCTCCTAAAAGAAGCCCCCCAAATGAAAAATCCCAGCAACATCATAGACAAACTCCAGAACCTCTGTCAAAGCAAAATACTGTAAGCAGCCAGAAAGAATTAATTCAAGTACCAAGGGCTATAGTCAGCATCACAATTTCACACAATAAAGTATGGAGAACTTGGAATGATATTCCAGAAGGCAAAGGATACGCGCTTACAATAAAAAATAACTTACTCAGCAAAACTGAATATAATACTACAGGGGAAAAAGTAGACCTGTAACAAAATAGAGAATTTCCAAGCATTCCTGATGAAAAGACTAGAGCTGCAGAGAAATGTGCAAACACATGAATGAAGAGAAACATTAAAAGGTAAGCAACAGTGAACAATGAAAGGATGAAACAAGGATAAACTGCTTACATTCAAATATGGGGGGATGATCCACACCCATGTCCCCTCTGATCCCTATCACCATTAGAGTTCAAAGAGGGAATCCAATCAGACAAGGCCAGGGAGTAGTTCAGTTATGTCTTGATGATCTTAGGAAAGAGAGGGGAAGAGGAAGGTGGGGAAGGGGGAGAGAAGGAAAAGGAAAGTTAAGGAAAATTATCTCACATCAGGGTACACAAGTAGACATCTATCTAATCAAGAAGGAGGGAGTGAAGGGGAACAGCTGACACATGAACCTCACTCTCATCTGATCTAGTCAAAAAAAGGAAGAATATACATATACACACTCACACTCACATACACAGAATTGAGTATAGAAATATATTCAACTCAATAGGGTCACAGGAAGGAAAGTGGAGAAGGAGTACGGGAGAATTCGAAAGAAGTTAAAATTAAGAGAGGGATTAGTTCTAAGCAAAACAATTCTAAGGATGTACAAAAATATAGGGTTTTTTTTGAGAGGACAAAGAATGGAAATCTGAGGGCGTTCCCACAAATTAGGGAATCAATGAACAAATTGCAGTATGTAAAAGTGATATATAATAGACTTATGCTGAACTCTTTTTAAAAAATTTTTATTTTATTTTAAACTAATAAATAACTAAAACAAGCATTTCTATAACATTGTATAAAAAAAGATGATTGCACATGAAATTGCAAATCTACTTGGTGCAACCTGCTATTCTTTTTTTGTTTCCTTTTTGTTCTTCCCTCTCCCACTCCTAATAATAGCTAATATTTATATTGTATTTACTATGTGTCAGGCACTGTGCCAAGTGCTTTACAATAGTGACAAGATTTTCAGAGATTCAGAACCTGCGCCCTGAGGCCACACATAGCCACACATGGGCCTTCAGATCCTCAGGCATGGCCCCTCCACTGAGTCTAAGCTTCACAGAACAAATCCTTTTATTAAGGGGATTTGTTCTGTGAACATGCTGAACTCTCATCAGGCAGCTAGTGGATAGCGCACCAGGCCTTGAGTCAGGAAGATCCATTTTCCAGAGTTCAAATTTGGTGTCAAACACTTTACTAGCTGTGTGACCCTAGGCAAGTCCTTTAACCCTGTTTGCCTCAGTTCTTCATCTGTAAAATGAGAAGGAAACAGCAAACTACTCCAATATCTTTACCAAGAAAACCCCAAATGGGGTCATGAAGAGTTGGATACGACTGAAAAATGACTCAACAACTGAACTTTTCAGCAAAATGATCAACAAGGATTCCAGAGGACTGATGCTGAATGGAGAGATGAAAGTCTCAGAGTGCAGAACGAGAAAAATATTAGGATATGGCCAATATGAAAATTTGTTTTGATTGACTATACGTATGGTTTTCTTGTGTTCTCAATAGGGGAACTGGGACAAAGTTATGGAGGGGAAGGAACTGAGAAGGCAGATTTTGGCTAATTAAAAATATAAAGAAAGGGGCAGCTAGGTGGTGCAGTGAGTAGAGCACCGGCCCTGGAGTCAGGAGGACCTGAGTTCAAATCTGGCCTCAGACACTTGACACATGTACTAGCTGTGTGACCTTGGGCAAGTCACTTAACCCCAATTGCCCTGCCAAAAAGCAAAAAAAAAAAAAAATATATAAAGAAAACTTGGAAACTCTCATCAACACAATAACCAATCAAATTCCTGAGAATTCATGGTGAAACATGATATCTTCTGAGAGAAAGTTGATGGACTCAAGAATGAGAAGACAAATAGACACATGGATACATATATATATGTGTGTGTGTGTATGTATAATGTAATATATATTTTTAAAGACATGTCCACTGAGAAATTTTGTATCACTTGACTATACATATTTGTAAGATAGGTTTTACTTTTATTGCTTTCTCAGGATGGGTAAAGGGACGGAAGTAGGTAAAGGGAAGGAGAGGAGGCTGATATGTTTGAAAATCAAATAAAATTTAAGTAAATTACAAAAAAATCAAGACAGAAGAAAATGAAAGAATGTATTTATCTCAACTGTGGAAGAGAAATGACTTTTTATATGTAACAAATAGAAAGAAATTTTAGTGACAAGATAGATGTGCTTGATTATATTAGTAAAATTATATACAACAAAAAACTATAATTAATATAAAAATAGATATTTAAAAATTTACAGAAAATGACAGGAAAATATAGTCTGTAAACAGTCAAAGGATAGGAAAAGAAAATTTTCAGAAAAGCAAGCACAAACTGTTAATAATCACTTGGCAACCTAATTAATGAACAAAACGAAAATTAAAAGCATTTCATATTATCATATCTCACGTATCAGACTGGCAAAGAAAATTAAAAGAAAGAAAACTCAATGTTGGCAGGGTTGTAAATGAACAAGTAATAGAAAAGTAGAAGAATTTTTTAGAAAGAAAGATCATTTACTGAGTGCTTACTATGTACCAGGTACTGTGCTGAGTATAGAGGATACAAATAAAAGCAATCAAGACAGTCCCAAACCTGAAGAAGCTTACATTTTAATGAAAGAGGACAACAGAAATAAGGTAGCTGGAAATGGAAGGAAGAAGAGGGGAGAGTCACAGGAATGTGGCTTCCCAGTAAAGAACTGGGGTGAAAGTGAAATCCAAGGCTGAGCAAGATCTTTCCTAAAAAAAAAAAAATTCCAATATGACAGTACAAAATAAAAGTTACAAAAACAATCAAACCCTTTGGCTCAATAATTCCATTTTAGGGATAATACCTTTAAAGTATTATTAAAGACAAACAGATATCTGTTCAAAGGTTTAAAAAAAACTGAAAGCAAGCTTAAACATCCAACAGGAAGGAAAAATTTAAATTATGATACATTAATGTAATAGAACCAAAATGTAGTTAAGACTAAAAAAGTATAAGAAATGTCCAGAAATTTATAAAGCCTTTGTGAAATAAGGCAAAACTGAAAATACAGAAACAAAAGAACAGAGTACACAACAGAGTAACTACAAGGATAAGAGCAAAAATGAATGAGAATGACTGACTAGATAAAAAATTCTTAAGATTTAAAAGTGACCTAATGGTCGCTATAATATTTTATGGGTTGAAATAAATTTATTTAAATGTAAAATATTACAAAACAAGTTTAATTGGTTGTATTGATTTTAAAAGTGTTTTATTATAACTCAATAGCAAAAGTCTATCTTATACACTGCAGCCAAAGTAATTTACCTTAAACACAGATCTGACCATATGACTCTCCTAACTCATCAACTCCACTGGCTTCCTAGTACATTTGAGATAAAATGCAAATTCCTCTTTTTAACTTTTAAAGCCCTCCAAAATCTGACCTTAGCCTGTCTTTGCAGCCTCATTAGACATTACTCCCCCTCTTGTACTCCATCATCCAGCCAAACTGGCTTACTCTCTGATCCTCAAATGTCCCATCTCCCACCTCCATGCCTTTGCTCCTGCCATCCCCCATGCTTGGAATGTACTCTTCCTGATTCTATCTGAGTCCCCATCTCTTTCATGAAGACATCGCTTAAGCACAATCCTCTGCATGAAGCCTTTCTCAATCCACACAATTGCTAACGCCTTTCATCCCAAACTACCTTATATTTAATTATTTTGTATATATTTGGAAGGCCTTTCCTATTTGTGCACTGCTTACCTGACACCACAGAATTCATACTAGAGAAAAACCTTATGAACATAATGAAAGCAGGAGGGCCTTCTACTGGAACAGCATGCTGGCTTGGCATTAGAGCCTTTATACTGGGGAGACCTCGTGAATGTAATGAACGTGAGAAAGCATTCTGTGTGAATGAACAGCTTAAGCAATACCAGAGAATTCACCTTATGAGTGAAATGAGTGATAAGCCTTCTGCCAGGAGAAATATTACACTCAATACCAGACATTCATACCAAAGAGAGAAAAATGTGACAGACCATGTAGTTAGACACACACACACACACCCCATTTAAATTTTAGAAACAATTGTTGCAGCCACGTGGGGTCCAGAAAGAATTTTTTTTTGTCCTCTGAAAACAGCTATCAGTTTTCAAAAGATTTAGACCTATACATGAACCAACTTCCACATTTGTATAGTCCTAACATATTTTTTCAATCTCTGGCTCTGTTTAACATTCAGCTCATGAGCCACTTTCTCCAGGGAGTCTTTCCTGGTCCCCTCACTCAGCTAGTGTCATCCATTCTAAGGTTCATCTACTCTCTATTCATCTTATATATTCTGATTCCTATGTGTGAACCTTCCCATTAGAATGTAAGTTTCTTGATGGCAGGATCTGTTTTGCTTTTTCTTTATATTCTCAGCATTGAGTAAAGTGCCTAGCACATAGCAAAAGCTTAATAAATGTTGCTTGTTTGATTAAATGTTTATGCTGTGAATACTTTAATATGTACCTGCTGTATACCCCATTAGAATGTCAGCTCCTTTACAGTAGGTGTTGTTTCAGTCTGTGTACTTATATCGCCAGAGGCTAGCACATAGCAAGCGCTTAAGAAATGCTTGTCGACTGATTAACTGGTTGATAAAAACGAGAAAAAGTGGAAGAAACCAAATTAATAACTAAGGAACAGGTCAACAAATGTGACTAAGGACTTCAAATTTTAAGGCTACACTCTCCAGGAGTTAGTTTTGTCTGGGCAAACAAGTGAAATTCCACAACATAATCAAACTCATCAAGAATATGTTTCCTATATAGTACACTGAGATTTCCTTCAGATTGAAATAAACAAAATATTTCCAAATGCTTCTCAAATTTCGCTCTCTCTCCCCATTTATATTCACTATTCATAAATTAATTTCTCAACAAATATTTCTGTATATATGTTACACAATAAAACTATTACTGTATACTATAGCCACAAATCTGCTTCTGCTAAAATTCATCAGTTTTCATTGCTTCTCACCTTTATAAATGCAACTTATTTCTCTGTTGCACCTCAATTCTAACTATAAAGGAAATGCCTTCATTGCTGCATCTGTGAACCAAAATGAGTTTTATATCTCTAACCAGTTCTTCTTTTTTTTCTCTTATGTAGTTAACCTATACCACAATTATTCTGCACTGCTTTCTTTTACCTATACTCATTTGTTGTTATTGTTGTTCAGTCATTTTCAGTCATACCTGACTCTTTGTGATTCCATTTGGGATTTTCTTGGCAAAAATAATGGCATGGTTTGCCATTTCCTTCTCCAGCTCATTCTACTGGAGGCAAACAGAGTTAAGTGACCTGCCCAGGATAATATGACTAGGAAGTGTCTGAGACCAAATTTGAACTCAGGAAGTTGAGTCTTCCTGACTCCAGGCCCCGGGCTCTATCCACTTCGCCACCCAGCTACCCTACCCATACTCATAACATTCTGCATTATTGTATGAAAGACAGGATCCCTTCCTCCAATAACTATAGCCTGATCCCCTACATGGTCAAAGTCTCCTAAAATGTGATGGTGGCCATAAGATCCGTGCAGGACCATTCCTCAACAGCCACAGGTCAACCCCTACTGATCCAGATCACCATACTAGGATCTCCCCTTTCATGGGGATATCCTAGACTCCTCCAGGCTCCTGGCTGCCAGATGGATATAGCCACTCACACCCCTTCAAAGAGTAAAAAAGTACCAACTACAATCTTTCCAGTAATATGGAGGATCACCAGGCCTTACCATCTACCTTGCCAACAGACTCTAAGAACCACTGGGCCTTTCCAACTGCCCTGAAGCTGAACTCTCTTGCATGTGTTGATTCTCCCAATTAGAATGTGAGCTCTTTGACAGCAGGAACCATCTGGCTTTTTCTATTTATATTCCCAGCATTTATCATTGTGCTTGGCACAAAGAAAGCACTCAATAAATGCTTTTCATTTTAGGAGGAAGCTACATGTATAGAGTGCTAGGCGTAGAGAAAGGAAGAACCAAGTTCAGATTCTGCTTCAAACACTTACTAGTTGTGTGACTCTGGGCAAGTCACTTAACCTCTCTCAGCCTCAGTTTCCTCATGTGTAACAACACCTACCTCAAAGGGTGATTGTGAGGATTTAATGAAATAAAATATGTAAAGTGCTTTGCAAACCTTAAAGCACTACGTTCATAATCATTATTGTTTTCCATCCCATCCCATTTTTCTTAATTCAATTCAATCATCATTTATCAGTATGCTGACTTCCACAATATGATTATTATGGGGAAAATATTCTTTCAAGGTGCCTAACTTGGAAGGAAGGCTGGACTAGAGAAAATGAATGAATTAGTGCAACACTATCAACTTCTAGAAAAATAAGTTCAAAAAATATGGCTTATAGAAAGTATCTTTTCGGATATTAAAAACAATTATATTCTTTTTATATAATATCTGGTTGAGAAGCACTAAAGAAGAATGACATTTTCTGAATCACTGAGTTGGGATTTCTAGTATGAGATTGGACCAAAAAATAGCCCCTTCAGAAATGGCAGACTGTTACTCAGTTTGGCCTCCAAAAACAATGAATGTCATTTCTGAAGATCTCAAATCATAAATATCCTATTGTGAATTACACTAAAACCTATTGAGAAAATCATGACTTCAGAGGACCAATAGTAAAGCATGATCAAGCAGAGAAATGGTGATATAGGTGTAGAAGGAAGCACGAATTTTCAAACAAGGCCAATGTACTGATTGGTTTACTTAATTACACTTTGTTACAGTAAAAGATTCTATTGGGAGAAGAGGTTATAAAGAAATGAAAGATAAAAAAAAATTTCATATATTCCTCCATTCTCCCCCAAAAACACCCTACTGGGAAGTTGCTATCAAAAGACCACATGAACAAAAAAGACAAATAACTTCCCTTCTTTCACAAGAGTACAAAATGTTTGCCATATTTTTTTTCTTGTTCAGTCATTTCTGTCATGTCTGACTTTTCATGACTCCATTTGGGGTTTTCTTGGCAAGGATACTGGAGTGGTTTGCCATTTCCTTCTCCAGCTCATTTTACAGATGAGGAAACAGAGACAAACAGGATTAAGTGATTTGGCCAAGGTCACACAGCTAGTTAAGTGTCAGAGGTCAAATTTGAATTCAAATAGATGATTCTTCATGACTCCAGGACTAGTGTTCTATCCACTGCGCCACCTAGCTGCCCTATTTGCCATATTTTACAGACCGCCAATAGAAATCAAGCTTTTGGCCTGGGCTCTTCTTTCTCACTACATTCTGATTTGGTGATATCAATTACTCCCTTAGGATTTCAATTAACATCCTCATACAGACAATTTATACACCTACATACTCATCCCCCATCTCTCTCTTGAACTGCAGCCCCACACCATCAATTGCCTTTGTATAGACAGCTTCATCTAGACTTTTCATTAGCTTTAACATAACCAAAATGAACTGATTATCTTTACCCTAAAACCTGCCCCTCCTCCCAAATGGTACCCACCTTCCAAACATCCAGAATTGCAACTTCAAGTCATCCTTGATGCTTCTCCTCCTTCATATCCAATCAGTTATCAACTCATGTCACTTCTATGCCCACATCTCTAACATCAATTCCCTTCTCCCTATTTCACATGGCCACTACCCTCACTGAAACACTCATCACCTCTTTTTTCATTTTGATCAATCAATAAACATTTATTAACTGCCTACCATGTGCCAGTCCCTATCCTAAGCACTAGGGATACAAAAAAGAAGCAAAAGACAGTTCCTTACCTCACAAAGCTTACAATTTAATGGGAGAGACAACATGCAAATATATACAAAGAAAGCTATATACAGGATAAATAGGAAATAATACTGAGAAGGCACTAGAATTAAGAAAAATTGGGGAAGGCTTCTTGTAAAAGGTAGGATTTTAATTGTGACTTAAAAGAAGCCAAGGAGGTCAGTAGTTAGAGTGAAGAAGGGAGAGCATTCCTGGCATGAGGGAGAATGCCTGGTGCCAAGAGAGATGGAATGTCTTGTTTGTGGAACACCCAGGAGGCCAATCTCCCTGGATCAAAGAGTATGTATCAGGGAGAAAAGTGTAAGAAGATTGGAAAGGTAGGAGAGGGCTAAGTTTTGAAGGTCTCTGAATGTCAAACAGTGCATTTTGTATTTGTTCCTGGAAACAAGAGGAAGCCACTAGAGTTTATTAAGTAGGGCAGTGATATGATTGGACCTTTACTTTAACAAAATCATCTGAGTGGCTGAATGGAGGATGTATTAGAATGGAGAAACTTTCGAGGCAGGCAGACCCATCAGAAGGCTACTGAAATAATCAAAGTCTGAGGTGATGGGCAGCTAGATGGTGAAGTGGACTGAGTGCCAGATCTGGAGTCAGGAACACTCATCTTTCTGAGTTCAAATCTGGCCTCAGACAGTTACTAACTATAAGACCCTAGGCAAGTCACTTAACCCTATCCGCCTCAGTTTTCTCATCTATAACGTAAGCTCGGGAAGGAAATGGAAAACCACTACAGTATCTTTGCCAAGAAAACCCCAAATGGGGTCATGAAGAGTCAGACACAATTGACAACAGAACAACAATGAGGTGATGTGGACCTGTACTACAGCAGCAGTAGTGTCAAAGAACAGGGGGATAGATGTGACATGTTGCAAAGGTGAAAGCAACAGGCCTTAGCAACATGTTGGATATGGGGGGCTAAGAAATATAAGAAATCCAAGCCAAGATGACTCCTAGGTTGTAAGCCTGAGGGACAGAGAGAATGGTGTTGCCCTCTACAATTATAGGAAAGGGGATGAGGGGGAGGATTTAAAAGGAAAGATAATGAGTTGTTTTAGACATGTTGAGTTTAAGATGTATCCTGGATAACCAATTCAAGATGTCTGAAACACAGCTGGACATGTATGATTAGAGGTCAGCAGAGAGACTGGGGCAGGATAGGTAGATTTGAGAATTATCATTAAATCCATGGAAGCTGATGAGATCACCAAGTGAAGTAGTATAGGAGAAGAGATGAGAACCCAACACAGAACCTGTGGGACACCTATGGATAGAGGGTGTGATCTGGAGGAGGATCCAGCAAAGAAGAAAGGAGGAGCAGTCAGACAGGTAGGAGGAAAACCAGGAGAGAGTGGTGTCCCAAAAACCTAAGGAGAAGAGAGTCCCAAGGAAGAGAGAGTGATCGACAGTGTCAAAGGCTGCAGAGAAGTCACGGAAAATGAAGACTGAGGAAAAAGCCACTGTTTGGCAACTAAGAGATCATTAGTATCTTTGGAGATAGTTTCATTGAAATGATTAAGTCAAAAGCCAGATTGTAAGGGATTAAAAGTAGGAGGAGAGAAAGTGCAAGCACCTAATGTAGATGGGTTTTTTTTTGAGGAGTTTAGCTACAAAGGGCCAAAGATATATAGGATGATAATTAGCAAAGGTGAAATAATCAAGTGAATGTTTTTTTCAGAATGGGAGAAACATGGATATGTTTGTAGGCAGGAGGGAAAGACCCAGTAGACAGGGAGAGATTAAAAACAAGTGATGGATGACTGAGGAGGCAATCAGCTGGAGCAGGATATGAGATAGAATGTGATCACTTGAACAAGTAGAGGGAGTGAGTGGGATAGTGAGCTGATAAGGGAAGTATAATAGGATTATCTAGCATGACTAAGGACCCAGTTGAGGTGGTACAGTATAAATTTGTAGTGGATCCAGTCAGAAAGGCTTTGTGATTTTTTCTACCTACATTCAGTAGTATGTGTATAGGAGCAAAGGTGACAAATGGTGGGAGTGATCCAAGGCTGAGGCTTAACTGGGAGTAATCAGTGATTTGATAAGGGTGCTAGAGATTCCAGAAAGGAGAACAGTGTAGAGATGAATTGGTTCATCAAGGAGTCCAGATGGAAAAAAGAAAGTGCCTAGTGAAGGGGAAATGTCCTGAGGAGTCAAGGGATTGGAGATTACAGGGCAAATGAAGAGTAGGGTTGTGTAAGGGAGAGGTAAAAAATCCAGATAAGGGGATTTCAGAATTCTTGATGAAAGTGGTACATCCGGGATGGAAAGATCAAAGGTATGAACATATTTATGTATGGCTGAGGAGAAGGTCATGAGAGGCAAGTAGGTTAAGAAACTGAGTAGTTAGGGTATTTGAAAGAGAATCAGTATGTTTTTGAAGTCTTCTCTGAAGGAAGATGTTGGGGAGATGAGAAAAATAATAAGTCAGGTATCAAACTGTTTAGGAAGAAAAACAATGACCTGGAGGTTTGTAGACAATAGCTACCAAGATTTTGAATGGGTGGTAGATATGAATAGCACGAACCTCGAAGGAAGAAAGGTTACTGAGTGATGGAAAAAGAGGGAGAAAGTGGCAATGGGAAGCAAGGAGTGAATGACCAGGGAATACCGGAAAAAGTGGCCAGGGAGACTGTATCATACAGGGGAAGCCAGGTTTCAGCAAGAGCTAGTAAATGGAAGGTGTGGGAGAGGAATAGATTTAAGATGAAAGGAAGTTTGTTGTCTATGGAACAAGCATTCTAGAGAGCATAGTGGAAGGGCCTGGTGGAATCAGGATGCAACTGGGGTGGGAGGATTGAGAGGAATGGTAGACTCCTAATTGGTTTCTGCTGCTTATAGGCTAAAATACCAGCTGGTCTCTCCCCTCTAACCACAAACCTGTGAAAATAACAGCCCAAGCAAACAACAAATATTTGAGTGCCTACCATGTGTTTGGCACTGTGATAGGCCCTAAAATACAAAGACAAAAATGAAACGGTAATTGTCCTTCAAGAAGCTTATACTCTTTATGAGAAGAAAACATGAATATATAAAAGTAACAATCAAAATAGATACAAACAATTTGGGGGAGCATGTAAAAAGGCTTCATGTAGGAGACGACGTGAGATGAGTGTTGAAATAGAGATTTTAAGAGGCAGAAGTAATGACTGAATGCATTACAGGCATGGGGGACAAAGCCCATGACACAGACAGAAAATGGAATGTAAATGTATAAATAACAACAAGGCAGGCAGAGTTTGGGAAGGGAGTGGGTAAGGGTGAACTGTACAACAAGGCTGGAAAACTAGGTTGGTGCTTTTATAGGTACAGAATAAAACATGTATTTTAGACATAGCCAATGTGTTCATTTGTTTTGCTTGACTATACTTAACTGTTACAAGATGGAGCAGGGACCAAAAATGGGAAATGAGTGATTTTTTTTTAAGTACCGATAAAATATTTAAAAAGAAAAAGAAAATGACCTTAAGTCACAGGAAAGACCATGTCATTTCCCTGCTCAAAATTTTCAATGGCTCCCTAATGCCTTTGGGACAAAACAAAAAATCCTCAATCTGGCATTTATAACCCTCCATAAACCAACCTAACTTTTCTGACCTCACTGACACTGAGAATATATGGATTAATCATGACAGCATTTCTACTGTGAAGATAAGGCACAAATGCTATTTTTGACTAAAATGGCTTCCAGAAATGGCCATAATTTCAGCAATGAGCTGTCTTTATATTGCAACATCTTAAATCTAAGCTTCCCTTCATGTTGTTGTAAGGCAATGTGGTATAGGGGAAAGAGTGCGAGGCTTGAAGTCAGGAGAGATCTAGATTCAAAACTCAGGCCCAACATTTCCTAACTGTGCAAACATGGGCGAACTACTTCATTTGAGATTCAGCTTTCTAATCTGCAAAATGGGAATAATATTGGTACTACTTATGTCACAGGGTTATTTAAATTTAAAGTAATATATAAATGTGAATTATTACTCATTTTACACATAAAGTTCACCAGAGAGCAGGTCTGATTTATATACAAGAAATAGGTTGGTTTCTTTAGAACCATTTCAGACTCTTATTCATTTATCATTTTCATCTCTACTGCTGATATTATCCCTAGTGTGAACAATTCATAGTTCTCTGATGAAGTACATGCATATTCTGTTCTCCATACATGTTCTATCCATCAAAGCACAAAGTGAAGAACCAAATTAACACATATGGTGAAGGATGGGAAATATGCCCAACACTGAGCTTTTCCAAACAAGATGAAAGCTAGAACAACACTACCAACAAAGCTAAATTGAAGAAGTACCAGAATAAGGGGCTACGCAGAACATGTTGCTGCATGGCATCTGAGTGATGTTCTGCCAGCGGGGATTGCCCACTCTTCCTAGACAGAATCCACGACACGAAAATGCTTACTTCTCCACAAAAACTGTTAATAAAGGACCCACAAGAATGACACCAGAAATCTCAATGTGAATTACTGCCCACCAAGAATTAGATAGAAGACACTAAAAACAATGCTTCTTGCCAATCGGGTGATTAACACTTTTTATGTACCCCTAATCCAGGATTAGGCAGCTCCTTATCATCTTTTTAATCAAGCCACCTCTTACCTGTATATTTTATTTACATGAGACCATGAATATTGTTTTCAACATGACTAAAAAAGCTCAGGGGTTTCCTCCAACAAGGATATTGAAGCTTTTTAATCCAAGATGGAACCCAAAACCTTTCTTTCAGTAAGGCAATGTTCCCAGATAATGAACCAACATTTGGAACTTCTCGGAGAGAATGAACATTCCAGATGGAAACTGAAAGATGTTTTAAACAACTGATGGCCCTCAAACACAGATAATCAATTTCTTCAATTGCTATAACTACATACAGTCATTAAGTAGAATTTCATTTTACTCTATCAGACTATTAATCAGTTGACATGACAACAACAAAAAAAATTCAGGTTTACATTATGTGTAGCACAACGTATTAAAAGGTAAGTGATCTTCAAAAAGCCTAATTTTATTCCCCATCATTTTAAAATAACTATCAGAGACAAGGGGTATTCTGGAGTCAAGCTGGCAAAATAAAGCAACAAAGGCAACAGCTGAACCTTCAAGTTCTTAAGGGGACAAGAAAAGATAGCATTACAATTACTAAAGAAATTAAGAACATAATATATTTGTAAATCATTACTCAGAGACATACATACACACAGAATAAAGTGTTTGCACTAGCATGTGTATGAGGTTATACATTAAAGCAAATAGGCGGACTGAATTACAGCAGTGCAAAGACAACCTTGTGTTCACACAGCCTGGGAATCATGGCTACATATTTCCTACATAGATTCTAAATGGATAACCAATTTTAACTAATCAAACAAAACAAAACAATGACAAAACTTCCTATTCTCAATAGATTTTAAAATCTGTTTCTTTTAAAAAGCTCTACCAGAATCACTTCATTCCTCCTTGACCTACAACTATCTCAGAAAAGGGAAATAAGTTAAGACTTGCTTTTTGAAAGTCAGGAAACATTACTAGAATAGCTGCATGTTTACCAAAGCATTAGGATCAATAGAAGCAGCTATGTGTCACAGTACACAGAGCACTGAGTCTGAAATCAGAGAGCCCTGTGTTCCAATCAACCTCAGCTGTATGATTCTGGACAAATAACTTTTGTCTGCCTCAGTTTCCTTAATTGTACTTTATAAATGGAATAGCACCTACCTCTCAGAATTGTTGTGAAAATAAAATGAGATAATATCTGTGAAGAGCTTAACATAATGCCCAACACATAATAGGTGCTTAATAAATGCTTGTTCCCTCCCTCAATACTTCAAGAGATCTGTTGTCCCCTAAAGGACCACAAGTGGTCTTATCTTAGTTGATAAATCCATAATTCCCATCAAACCATAACCAAGGTTCTACATTGAGACACTGGCCCAGAATTAATTTAGAAGGGGACACAAAGAAGCCAGCTGCACTCATATAATATTACTTTGAGTTTAAAATCTAGCTTCAAGATGCTTACTCGCTGTATGATCCTGGACAAGTCATTTACCCTCTCTCTGCCTCAGCTTTCTCAACTGTAAAATGAGGATAATAACAGTACCTACTTCACAGTGTTGTGAGGATCAAATGAGATAACATTTGCAAAGTGCTTAGCACAATGTCTGGCATACAGAGGTGCTCTATGAATGCTTATTCCCTTTCCCTTTCTTCAGGAGAGTTTCCCTTTGAATATGAATCCACACACACAAATACATTTTCAAATCCTTAGCCCACAAATTCTGACGAGATGGTGTCTCAGGGAAAGTAGTGCAGCCACTTTGGAACAAGTTTGGAAAAATCAAATTTGGAACTTGCAAAGTGTCCTGTGAAACAGCCCCTCAAAGGACAAATTATCAGATACAAACCAACTGCATCATCCAAAAACATCTAATATTTCCGGTGTTGACAACCTGTTGTGAAAGAGTTACCGTGTGGAACCAAAATGATAATCAGCATGATTCAAAGTTGCCTTCTCAGAGATGAATGATGGGAAAACGAAGTTTCATGTCCTGCCTGCAAAGAATTTTCAACAATGATTGTCTAGAAAATCTGAACAAGGACACCCAGCTATGTGAAGAGAGATTTTTAAATTAAAGTTTGGGTTCTGAAGAATCAAACAGAAATCTACACAGAGACTGAACCCCCTGGAATTCATGGATACACAGTGGCCAGTTTTGATCGTCATCCTTCAATAACAAACAATGGCTGCATCAGTGAACAGAAATTATGAGTCATTCAACTCCAGAACAAAGGAGGAAAGAAAACTGCCAAATACCATCCTCAGAAATAGGCTTTCAACTACATAAGAGAAATGAGTTACTAAAAATGATACATCAATACCTCACTTTAATTTAGGGCACAGAGTTAAATGGTTAGCATCCTGTTTTCTGCCCAAGTTCACCCTCCAGTTTATGATTAGTAATTCATCCCACCCCTACATCTCATCAAGAGCTCTATCCTTCAGTCTACGATCCTTCACCATTCATTTCCCTATCAATCCACCAATATATTTCTCCCCAGTTGGCTTTCTGAGCTTCAGTGACTCCAACAGGTTTTGAATTATCCACTCCACTCTGAGGTCAATTCAGTATATCAAGATGCCCATTCTGCAAATTTCCTCCTGCCTAGGTCTTGGGCCATCGCCCGGACTACCCCAACCTCCACAACGTGTCTTATCATTGCCCTCCCCACCCTACCTCGGTAACAGCAACTACGCTAGTCCTAAATTCTTCTTTTCCATAGCAGGATAGCTATCTTCTCCCTTCACAGCTTCTGTACGTACCCTGTCTCCGAACCACTTTATGCCAAGATGACTTTCCTTTGACCCAGAAGAGCCCCCAAGAACTTTGCTTTGGGACCGAACCTCCTCTGGGCTGCAGCTCTCAGCTCCTCTCTCTCTAGAACCGAGTCCCAGCGGCCTTCGTCCATCTCTGCCTCTCCCCAGGTGCCAGGTACGCGGGATCCCTGGAAACCATCCCCACTTCTCCCCAAGTAGGAGACGCCAGAGCCCCAGTGCCCCATCCGCCCCGCTCAAGTCTCCCCCCGCCCCCACTATTTAGGGACCCCAAGACGCGCCGCCACCCCGCGGCCCCCCCCGGCCCGGGAAGGACCCCCGAAATGCCCAGTCCCTGCAGCCCCCGGTGACCCGCCCCGGGAGGCCCCGTCTCACCTCCCCGCGCCGGAGCTGAACTGTCCCCGGCCGGGCTGGGCCGCGCCGGGCCAGGCCGGGACGGGTGAGCTGGGCTGGGCCCGGCCGGGCCGAAGCCAGGCCGAGCCTCGGCGCGCGGGGCTGTTCGGGCCGCGGAGGGCGGCGAGGGGCGGCGGCGGCGGCGGCGGCGGCGGCGGCGGCGGGGGGAGGCCCGCCGGGCCCGGGCGCTGCTGGCTAGCTCCCGCCGGCCGCGCGGCACCTCTCCTCAGTCGGCGGCTCTCGCAGCCTCCGCTCGGGGTCCGCGCCAGAAAGCTTCCCCCTCCCGGCCGGCGTGACCGCCAGGGCCCCCCGGGCGGGAAACAGGAACCTCCGACAGGAAGGTTCCGCTGAGGAAACCCAGCGCTCCCCCGCCAGGGAAGAGAAGGCGAAGAAAGGGAGGGGGGAGGTCCGAAGAGAACGTGACGAGGAGTGGGCTCGGAGGGCCCGAGGGAGCGGCCAGGCCGGGGGCGCAGAGCTGCGTGCACCGGCTCCAGGGGGCCGCCTCCCCACGTCGACCCCCAAGCGGGGCCTCGAGCCTGTTCCCCGGCGCCCAGCGCGGCGACCCCGGCTGGGGCTGGCGGCTGCCGCGGCGCTGACAATAGCCCACATCGCTGGAGTCGGGGGTCGGCAAGCTGGGCCGCGGGGGTGGGGGCACCCGCCAGACCCACGTCCGCGCCCGGCGGGGAGCCTCCTGAGGCTCGGCACGTGCGTGCGTGTGTGCATGTGTATTTATTATATATACAGGCAGAGGAAACAGACTCTGCACTGTGTGTGTGCACATGTATATGATTCATGTATGTGTATACCAATACTTTTTCACCAACAAATGGTCAACTGATACTGGTTTCGAGAGAATATTTGCAATCTATTAACCACTACATGGGGAAAAAAGGCTCCAAATCACAATTTATGGAGACCTACAAATTAAAACAACACTCAGGGTGCCCCTTACACAAGGATCTGGCAACTATAATGGAAAATGGAAACAGTGGATATTGGAAGGCCTATGGGAAGACAGGCACCCTAACACTCTCTCTGTGGAAGTGTGAATATGTCCAGATTTTCTAGAAAACTTTTGGAATTTTGGGAATAAAATCACTAAACTTGTAATACTCTGACTGAAAAATCTCACTAGGCATGATCCTAGAGAAGAAAGAAACATCCCCTGTATAACAAAATATTAACAACAGAACTTTTTGAAGCAGCAAATAACTGGAGACAAAGTATCAGTTGGTAGAAAAGCTACCAGAGATGTTGAACCTGCAGCCTTGAGGGAACATGTGGCCCTCTAAGTCCTCAACTTCTGCCCTTTGAATCCAAACTTCACAGAACAAAGCCCCTTAACAAAAGGATCTGCTCTGTAAAACTTAGACTCAAAGGACTGCACCCAAGGACCTAGAGGGCCATATGTGGCCTAGGGGCTGCAGGTTCCCCACCTCTGCTAAACAGTTGTAGTATATAAATGGAATGGAATAGTAGTGGGACAGGAGATACCAACCAATCAACAAGGCACTGTGCTAAACACTGAGGATTAAAAAAAGTAAAAACTGTCCCTCTCCTTAAGGAGCTAATGGGGAAGGCAACATGTCTAGATCAGAACATACAGGTTAGGTAATAATCTCAGAAGTGAAGACAGGCCTCCTGGAAGAGATGGTGCTCATGAGTCTTAAAGAAACATGAGGATTCCAAGAGGAAAAGCATTTCAGGCACAAAGAACAGTGCAAAGACACACAGGTAGGGTTTGAAATGGTGTGAATAAGCAGCATCAAGTAAGCCAATACATATAGCTGGACCTGAGAGTGTTTGAAAGAATGTAAGACTGGATATATAGGAAACGGCTGGTTGTAAAGAACTTCAATGCCAAACAAAGAACTTTATATTTGATCCAGGACATAACAGGGACCCAGTAAAGTTTATTGAGTTAAGCTGATAAAAGTCAGGCCTAAATTACTTTGGCACCTGAGTAAAGGGATAGACCAGAGTGGTGAGAGACTTGAGACAGGGATAAGCCAATTAGAAGGCTATTGCAATAATCCAGGCAAGAGGTGATGAACTAGGGTAATGTCTCAGTGAGTGGAGAGGGGACATGTCCAAGAGACATTATAAAGTAATTACAAGATTTGGCAACTGATGGAGCTTACTCCACTAGAGGAAAGAAGGGAGAAGCATTGAGAATGATTGAGAATTGATGGGAACTTTCCCCTTTCACTGGCAGTTTGAGATGAGAACTGAATGAATCTCTAGCTGGGTGCTATGATATCAAAGTGCTTTGATGTTTTGTCACCATTTTGATTAAAGGTTTTCTTCAAGTATGTCTTTGTAAATATTATAAAGGATGGTTGATCTGGGGAGTTCCCTAATCAACTTAATTACCTTACAAAGTGGTGATCCTTTGTTTGAGGCTCCTGATGAGCACTTCTCAATGGAAGACTGTGGCCTCGCTCAAAGCACCTTGTTGAGAAAATATAGAGGATAGCTCCTAACTGGGTTTCAGGGGCTAGGGGAGCCTCTAAGATGATCATATTGGCTAGGACTCTGGAGAGGACAGACTTATTGAAGAAGCTGCCTTTCTATGATGGCCTGTGATTCACAGACCACTTTCATGCTTTTAACTTTTTTAAAAAAACCTTTTCCTTTGTATGATTCTTCTGGATTTCAGTGAGAGAAGAATAGGAGCAGCTAGAAATTCACTGGAATGATGAAATGTTATTACATTGGCAGGTAGATGACCATCTTCCAAGTGAAGGATCAGAGAAACAGTCAATATGGTATTTACTGCCTGACAACTCCAGGAGAAATGCCAGGAGCAGAACAGAGTTCTGCACACAACGGTTGTAGATCTGACCAAGGCCTTTGATACTGTTAGTCGTGAGGGCTTATGGAAAATTATGTCAAAATTTGGTTGCCCAGAGAAGTTCATCAGCATTGTATGTCAATTTCATGATGGCTTGCTTGCCCGGGTTCTAGATGATGCACAATGCTCGCATGCCGTCCCAGTCACCAGTACAGTGAAACAAGGCTGTGGGCTTGCTCCCATGCTTTTTAGTATGATGTTTTCAGCCGTGTTGTCAAATGCTTTCAATAAGGATGAACATGGCATCAAGGTCAGCTACTGCACTGATGGTAAATTCTTCAACTTGAAAGGGCTACAAGGCAAGACCAAAGTGGAGGGAGTGTTGGTGCGTGATTTTCTGTGGATCATGGTGCACTCAATGCAGCCTCTGAAGCTGAGATGCAACAAAGTATGAATCAATTCTCTGCTGCTTATGCTAATTTGGGCCTAACAATTAACACCAAGAAAACACAGTGCTCCATCAGCCACCACCACACCATCCATACATGGAACCATCAGTTACAGAAAATGGAGAAGTTTTGAATGCTGTGAATAAGTTCACTTACCTTGGTAGTGTACTTTCCAGGGATGTACACATTGATAATGAGGGTGATACACACATTGCCAGAGCTAGCTCAGTGTTTGGGAGGCTCCAAAGAAAAGTATGGGAGAGAAGAGGTATTAGACTGACCACCAAACTGAAGGTCTACAGAGCTATGGTGCTGACCTCATTGATTCATGCCTATGAAACCTGGACAGTCTACCAGCATCATGCCAGGAAACTGAATTCCTTCCATTTGAATTCTTAGGAAGATTCTGAAGATCACCTGGCAGGATAAAGTAGCAGACACTGAGATCCTTATTTGAACTAAACTGTCAAGCATTCACACTCTGCTTCAGAGAGTCCAACCCCAATGGGCTAGCCTTGCTGTTTGAACGCAAAACGTATGCTTGCCAAAAAGACTATTTTATGGAGAACTTACACAGGGCAAATGTTCACATGGTGGTCAGAAGAAGCAATACAAGGACACTCTCAAGACCTCTCTTAAGAACTCTGGAATTGATTGTGTGACATAGGAGACACTGGCACAGGACCGCTCAGCATGGCACACCCACATCAGAGAAGGTGCTGTGCTCTATGAGCAAAGCAGAATTGAAACAGCTCAAAGGAAATGCAGGATGGGCAAATTCAGAGTCAGCCACCCAAATGTTCACACAGACTATTTGTGCCTATCCTGTTGTAGAGCATTCCCAGCTTGTATTGGTCTGATCAGCCCTGACACATTGAAACTTGAATCTAGCATAGTGGTGTCATTTTGATCCTCGAAAATGAAGGACAACAACTAACCAACCATATTGGCAACCCCAACTTCAGTTGCTTCCAAGTGGAACTATTGTGAGTACTATAAAGTCTGTATCCTGAAAGAGATTTTAAAAAAAGGAAAAGGACTATACATACAAAAATATTTATAGCAGCTCTTTTCTGGGGTTAAAGATTAGAAGTTGAGTTGCTCATGGTTAGGCCAAGCTAATATAATAAAAATGACAATTTTACCTAAATTAATTTACTTATTCAGTGCCATACCAATCAAACTACCAAAAAATTATTTTACAGAG
This sequence comes from Trichosurus vulpecula, assembly GCF_011100635.1. Taxonomy (NCBI): domain Eukaryota; kingdom Metazoa; phylum Chordata; class Mammalia; order Diprotodontia; family Phalangeridae; genus Trichosurus; species Trichosurus vulpecula. The sequence continues at coordinate 121,928,775 of NC_050581.1, read as the reverse complement.
CTGGATAAAATAGTAACAAAATTCATCCAGAAGAACAAGAGATCCAGAATATCTAGGGAATTAATGAAAAGAAATGCTAGGGAAGGTGGCCTAGCCGTACCAGATATTAAACTGTACTGTAAAACAGCAGTCATCAAAACTTGGTACTGGCTAAAAAACAGAGTGGTGTATCAGTGTATCAGTGAAGTAGGTTAGGTACACAAGACGCAGTAGTCAATGACTATAGCAATCTACTTTTTCATAAACCCAAAGAATCCAGCGTCTGAGCTAAGAATTCACTATTTCACAAAAACTGCTGGGAAAATTGGAAAATGCTAGGGCAGAAACTGGGCACAGAACAATATCTTACATCATATACCAAAATAAAGTCAAAATGGGTTCATGATTTAGGAATAAAGGCTGATACTATAAGCAATTTGAGAAAGCAAGCAGTAGTTTACCTATCAGATTAATGGGAAAGGAAAGAATTCATGACACAACAAGAGATAGAGAGCATTACAAAATGCAAAATGGATAATTTTGATTATGTTAAATTGAAAAGTTTTTGTATTAGGAGGGAAGCAGAAAATTGGAAGAAAATCTTTACAACCAGTGTCTTTGATAAAGGCCTCATCTCTAGAATATACAGGGAACTGAGCCAAATTTATAGGAATTCAAGTCATTCCCCAATTGAGAAATGGTCAAAGGATATAAATAGGCAGTTTTTAGAGGAAGAAATTAAAGATATCTATAGGCCTATGAAACAATGCTCTAAATCACTACTGATCAGAGAAATGCAAATCAAAACCACTCTCAAGTACCACATCTCTCCTGCCATATTGGCTAACGTGACAAAACAGGAAAATGGTAAATGCTGGAGAGGATGTGGGAAAATTGGAACACTGTTACATTCCTGGTGGAGTTGTGAACTGATCCAGCCATTCTGGAGAGCAATTTGGAACTCTGCCCAAAGGGCTATAAAAATATACATACCCTTTGACCCAGCAATACCACTTCTAGGGCTGTATCCCAAAGAGATCACACAAGTGGGAAAGGGACCCTTATGTACAAAAATATTTATAGCAGCTCTTTTTGTGGTAGCAAAAAATTGGATATTGACAGGATGCCCATCAATTGGGAAATGGCTAAACAAGTTGTGGTATATGAATGTAATGGAATACTACTGTGCTATAAGAAATGGGGAAGACAACGGATTTCATAATAACCTGGAAAAACCTACATGATATAATGCTGGGTGAATGGAGCAGAATCAGGAGAACATTGTACATAACCACAGATATATTGATTCTGTGATGACTTAATTTTGATGGACTTGGATCTTCTCAGCAATACGAGGTTCCAAGACAGCCCCAAAGGTCTCATGATGGAAAGAGCTATCTACATCCAGATAAAGAACTATGGACTATGAATGAAGATTGAAGGAAACTATCTGCTCCCTCTTTTTTTTTTTTTGGTTTTGCTTCTTCTTTCTCATGACTCACTCCATTGATCATGGTTCTTCTTTACAACTTGACTATTGTGTGAATAAGTTTAATGTGAATATATGTAGAACAAATATTGGATTCTATGCCCTGGGTGGGGAGGATGTGCGGAGAGGAAGGAGGGCAAGAAAATTTGAAACTCAAAAACCTATGGAACTGAGTGTTGTAAACTAAAAATAAAAAATTAAATATACATAAAAAAAGAACTATGGAGTCTGAATGCAGATTGAGGCAAACTGTTTGCTCTCCTTTTTCTTTTTTTCTTTTTTTTTCTCTTTTTTTTTGATTTTGTTTCTTCTTTCTCATGACTCATTCCATCGGTCATAATTCTTATTTGCAACTTGGCTATTGTGTAAATAAGTTTAATGTGAAATTATATGTAGAAGATATATCAGATTCCATGCCGTCTTGGGGAGGAGGCAGGGAGGGGCAGGGAAGAAAATCTGGAACTCAAAATCATGCGGAACTGAGTGTCATAAACTAAAAAAATCTTAATTAAAAAAATGATTAGAAGTTGAGGGGATGCCCATCAATTGGGGAACAAGTTGTGGTCTGTGATTATGATGGAATACTATTGTACTATAAGAAATGATGAGCAGTATGTTATCAGAAAAACCTGGAAAGACTTGCTTGGCCTGATACAAAGTGAAACGTACTGTGTACAAAGTAACAGCAATATTGTAAGATGATCAGCTGTGAATGACTTGGCTCTTAGCTCCTAGTTCTTAGCTTAGCTCTTAGACAAAAATCCAAGACAACTCTGAAGGACTTATGATGAAAAATGCTATCCATCCCCAGAGAAAGAACTGATGGTATCTGAAGTGTACTTTTTTTTAACTTTATTTTTCTTGAGCTTTTTTTGTGTATATTTTCTTTCACAACACGACTATTATGAATGTTTTGCGTGACTACACATGTGTAAGCTATATCTCTGCCTTCTCAGTGGAGAAAATTTGGAACTCAAGATTTTAAAAACAAATGTTGAAAATTGTTTTTACATGTAACTGGGGAAAAGTAAAATACTAAATAAGAGCTATTTTTAAAAAAGAAAAAAAACATTGTGAGTGTTTTGTGTGTTTTTTGTATCCACTTATGGGCTCCTGTGAGTTTGCATTTTCTGTGTGATGAAATAAAGGCTATCCTATACCCAATATTCATTTGCTACCTTGAGTGCTTATATGGGATCTAGGGATCACTTTTACCAACTTCTATGGAAACCTAAACATGAGCTTTAGATATCTTCCCAGAGTAAATTCCAGGTAGGGGAAAAGAGACAGAAAACAAATGACCTTTCCGGGATTGAACTCTGAGATTGGATCATGGGTTATGGCAGTTGAGATGTCTTGAAGGCCCCCACGGCTATGGGTTAGAATGACCTTAATGAGGCACGCAGCTGGAAAGAAATGGATGGGAGACTAGGATGGGGCAAACAAACTGTGACAATCCCTAAACTAAGATAAGGATACAATTCCACTCAAGGAGTAATAACCCACAGCTCTGAGAGCCTGATAGAAGCTTATGGAGATGGATGGATGCCCCACAGTACCTCTGGCACAAACCACTTTTACAGTTAGGGAAAGAGCTAGGACATACAACAAACAGCACAAGCATTTAAGTACTTACTGTTATTATATGCTAGGCAATGAGCTAAGCACTGGGCATAAAAATATAAGCAAAAAAGAAAGATAGTCCTTGCCCTCAATGACCTTATATTCTAATTGGGGAAGACAACACATAAATGGAAGCTGAAAAGGAAGATTATTGTTAGGGGGTGGGGTGTGAAGCCTAGAGAATGAAGGATGGCTGTTCTGAGCCTTCCTTCAAAATGGGAAGGTTCCAGGAAGAATTCACCAATGGAAGAAGGTGGATACAGTGAGTGATGGTGAAGGGTGCTGAAGCAAAGCTTGGACTCAGTGCCTCTGATTCTAGCTCTTCCATGACCTCCAGATTCTAGTTAAATAAATAAATACATTTAGTTCAACAACCATTTCCTAAACACCTACTATGTGCTCCTCTACTTTATTCTAAGTGCTAGAGATACAAAAACAGAAAACAAAAACAGTCCCTGCCCTCAAGGATCTTAGCTGGGGTATATAATATGTTAATAGATGTAACATGTACTATGGCATCTTGCTAAAGGGGATACACTACCAGAGTTTGGTTACTTGTTCCCTGTGAGATGGAGCTCTGACAAGGAAGATTGAGACTGGGTCAAGTCAAAGTCTCTGTTTCTGTCTTTCTTCCTCTCTATTGAATGTGTGGCTAGAGAGTCCAACAGCTTTCTCTTGGCCTTCTCAATGGGGAGAAAGGAATGTTTCTCATCCCCCACGAGCAGATGTGACAGCTACACAAACATGGCAATGAGGGCATGTGCTTGTCAAGATGAGCATGAAACTAGATCTCAAGTTGCTGGTTGCTTTCTCTGCTCTTTCTTTCCCTGAGCACAGGTGATGGTCAAACAGCAATCCTGAAAGATGGGTGTTTCCAGTCTCTATAGCCCTGCCTTGTGAGTTTGAAAGGTCTGGAACCTCAGAATGAGGTGCTAGTTGCCCAGCTGGAGGTGATCCTTGCTGTGTGTGAAGAATAACAAGCTACTTTGGCTGGAGCAGAGTAGCAAGAAGAGGAATATTGTGCAATAAGATTTGAAAGGTATGTTGGAGTCAGGTTGTAAAGGATTTTTAATGCCAAACAAAGTGTCTCAGAAGCAACAGTGAGCCATTGGAGTTTGTTGAGTAGAGGAGTGAAATGGCCAGATCTGAATGTTAGGAAAATCACTCTGGCAACAGTATGAAAAATGGAGTGGGGTGAGACTAGAGATGGGGAGACTGATTAGGAGAGTATGCCCAATTTCAATTAGGAGAGAACCCAAATTTCACAAAGGGCCACACTTGAGGACTTAAAGGGCCATGTGTGGCCTCGGAGCTACAGGTTCCCCACTCCTGGTTCTAGGCTAAAGATGAGAAGGAACTGAGCTAGGGTAGAAGGAGAGAAGGAGAGGAGGAAACAGATGCAAAAGATCTGGAGAAAGAAGTGACAAGATTGGGCCAATGTGACGTGGGTGGAGTAAAAGTGATTTAAGAATGAAAAGGTTACCTACCTGGATGACTGGAAGGGTGACAGTGTCCTTGAGGAGGAGAAATAATGAGTTCTGTTCTGGACATGTTGAGTCTGAAATGCCTAAAGGATAGCCAGTTCAAAACGTCTAATAGGAAGTTAATTATATATTGACTAGAACTTGATAGGCTAGGCACCTCTTTTTAAATCAAACAACCTCACCTTTACGGAAGGAAAGGAGGAGAGAAAAAATGCCAAAGAGTTGTTAGATGAAAAGAAAAGAAAAAGGAGGAACTCACGGTAAATGGTCTCTGTTTTTTCAGTAAAGTATGAGGTGAGGTCTTTAGTTGTGTGTGTGTTGGGGAGGAGAAGATAGAAGGTAGTGTGGGAGTTTGAAGGAGAGTAGAGACAGGTTTAAACAGCTGCATGGAGAGTGGAATAGAGAATTAATTAAGAGAAAAGTAAAATATCCTTGCTGCAATGAGGGTCCAGTTGAGATTAGATAATACAAATCTGTAGTGTCCTCAGACAACAGTTGTAGGCCTTTCTCCAGCTCTTTTCAGTGGCACAGGAGTAGAGGCAGAGAAGGTGGGTAGTAGAAGTAATGAAGGGCTGGAGTTTGGCAAGAAGTAGGTCAAGAAGCCAAGGAAGAAATGATTCAAGAGTACAGAATAGAGAGTGAAACGGGTCAAATAAAGGGTCAGGAGTAGCAAGGGGGCGAGAAAGTCAAAGGGAAGAAGAGATAACGGCACAGGAAATTCCTGAGGAAAAGAGTCAGGAGTATGCTGGTAAATGTTTAACAACCGGCTTGGGAGGTGGGTGGCAGAGAATGTATCCATGACACACTTTCACGTTTAATCTGCATTATTAATATTTTCTCCATCACTTTCTTTTTTGTTTGTTTTTTTTGCAGGGCAATTGGGGTTAAGTGACTTGCCCAAGGTCACACAGCTAGTAAATGTGTCAAGCATCTGAGGCCGGATTTGAACTTAGGTCCTGCTAACTCCAGGACTGGTACTCTACTCACTGTGCAACCTAGCTGCCCCCTCTCCATCACTTTCTTAACTCTAAACAAGGAACAAAGCAATACATCAAGCCCTGATTTGTAGCATTTGTCAATTTTGGAGGTGCAGAAGCTGAAAATTTAACAACCATCTCTCAAGAACCAGTTTGAGCTGGTTTCAGTGCATTTCTGTTTTAAATGGAGAAATAAATTTTAGAGTTTTTTCATCATGGAAGCAGAACCAGTGACATAAGGGGAACCAGAATTTCTCACAATTGCAGTCATTCTATACTCGGCCACAAGAATGAATGGTACAGCAGCAGCAGGACAAGCTTGTGTGTATTTCTATGCTGTGTCCAAAAGGCTTAGTTCATTTTAAGCTTTAGTAACTTCAAAAATCTAAATGCCACAAACTTCCCCCAAAACCTACATAATTTGAAGTTTAGTTATTTATATTTCTTTTACATTTATTTGGTTCTGCAAATTTGAATAATTTTAACAAGATGGGGTACCCCCCACCACACACCCCCCTCGAAAGTTATGTGCAACAGTGTCTGGATAAGATTTTCTCAAACTGGGGCATCTAGATGGTGCAGTGAGTACAGCACCAGCCCTGGAGTCAGGAGGACCTGAGTTCAAATCCGACCTCAAGACACTTGACACATGTACTAGCTGTGTGACCTTGGGCAAGTCACTTAACCCCAATTGCCCTGCCAAAAACAAAAATTAAAAAAAAAAAAAGACTTTCTCAAACTGGTGGCTACATGGAGGAGGTCCTCTGTGTGCAACCTTAGTCACTTGGTCTATCTCCATTAGACTTTTTGTTGAGAGAAAGGGGATAGGATACCACATCATAACTGTTACGTATATATGAAAACCTCATTCTCTAAATAATCTTAAAGCTGGGATTGTAGATGCAGTCCTTTCAGTCACTAAGCAGCAGCTGATGCAAGATTTTTACAAAGTGCAAATTGACCAGAGCAATGTATGGCATAAGATGATGATTATGTTACGTTTTAATAAGGAAGATATCGATATTTTTAAATTGTAAATACTTAATGCTTCAAATGTTGCCCTTCGTAAGTGTTGCATTTCTGTAGTTTTGAAGCTGTTAAATCTTAAAACTGCACTTAGACTTTTCAAGGATCAAAAACAACACTAACAGGTAAATACTTAAAGTACTATTATTTTACAAATGGCAAAACTGAAGCTTAGCAAGATTAAGTGACATCGCTACAGGAACACAGATAGTATCTGGGATTCGAACTCCGCTTTTTTGACTCCAAAGACCTTTTTGTAGTATTACACTTTTCCCCTAATATAGCTCAACATTTGACTGATGTTGGCAGTAGAGACAGCCAACGAATATCCACTAACTGATTACTGGGAATAACTAAAACTTTAAAAATTTTCCTTTAAAAAAAAAAACTTTTCTTTGTCCCATCCTATTGCTCCATCTATATACTTGCCACAGTTTTCCTTGGTTTCCAATACCTGTATCTGATACCTGTATCTAATTGTTACCATTACTGACAATGCTTTATTAAAGCTTCTATTAAAGAGGTCTGTGCTCTATTAAAATAGTCTAATGGTCTCTTCCACTGGATTCCTTTGATACTTAAAAATATTTTAGCAAGAGTTTTTTGTTTGCTTGCTTTTTTTTTTTTTTTTGCTTTTTTTTGTGAGGTTGCTTTTTTTTTTTTTTTAGATCTTACAAAGAAATATTTGTTTTAGAGAGAGAGCAAGAACCTTATATAGTCCTTTAGGGATCAAAAAGTGTTTTCATCAGATCAACCTTATGAGGTGGACAATTAAAGTACTATTACCCTGATTTTACAAATGAGGAAACTGAGAAGTAGTAATAGAAATAGAGAAACTGATTGCCTTTTTAGAAGAAAAAATAAAGATTTTCACGAATTGCAAAAGATTAGGACTTCACAATTCAATCAAATAAACATGAGGCAAGGTGTAGTCTTGATACAAAGATACAAAATGACAGTTTCTCCCCCCAAGGAGTTAACATTCTATTAGGGATGATACAATATATAAACTAATAAGTTTAAAATGTATAATAATGCAAGGGAAGAAGTAATGGGGGGGAGAGGGTTGGAGAGAAGCAAAAGGGAAATCTAGACAAAGTACTCTGGTTAAAACTGAGAAGGGAGAGAAAAGATTAGCTGGGGAAACTAGGGAAATTCTCCAAAATTTAGGTCACAAGTAAACTAAGTCTTGAAAGAAGGGAAAGATTCCAGAAAGGTGAAGATAAGGAAAGAATGCATTCCAGACATGAGGGAATGGCCCACATGACAGCAGGAGACAACATGTCAAGTTTAGCAAACAGCTAACAATACAAGTATGTAGCTAACAATACTGGTATGTAGAGCAATATAAAGGGAAAGGGCAGAATGTGGAATGAGGGGGGAGGGAAGGCTGGAGCCATATTGTGGGAAGCATTAAATGACAAGCTTAGGAGAATATATTTTATCCTAGTGGCCTGGAGAGCCAGCCAAGTTTTTTGAGCAGCAGAATGGTCAGTCCCGTGCCTTAGAAATATTATAATGGCAGTTGTGAGGATGATAGATTGATGAGGGAAGACTTAAAGCAGCAAAAACAATTAGGAAGCTATTTACAATATAGGCCATTTCCCATTCAGGCCATTCCATTTCCTGACCTGTAAATTTGCATTGGTGCTCCTGCCAAGCCTGGAATCCAGTCCCACCTCACCTCCACCTTTGGAATCCCTAGCTTCAAAATTCAGCTCAAGTTTCCCCTTCTGACGTCATAAAAATAGTCCTGGAATTAGAGGCAGAGATCCTGGGTTCAAATCTCATCTCCTACATTAATTACCTGTGTTAACTGATTTCTCTTAGAGCTTTGGTTTTCTCATTTCTGAAATGAAAAGGTTGAATTAAATTAATTTGATTCCTCTTTTTAATTCTAAATCTAAACTCCTTTAATAAAGTTGAGAGGCTGGGATTGACAAGGGAATTTTTTTTTTTAAGGAGAGACCTGCATATATTTGTAGACATCTAAAGAGTCAGCAAGAGAGAATAATCAATGGGGCAATCTCTCAAAGGAGACAGGAGATGAGATAAAGGACATAACCAGGAGGAAGGGGTGGGTCAGTAGTTTCAAAAGTTCCAGAAAAATCAAAGAAGATGAAGACTGAAAAATGTTGACCAGATTTAGCAATTAAAAGGTTACTGTCATTTTTTAAAGTGTAGTTTCATTTTCAGTAGAGTGATGGAGTTAGAAGGCAGAGGAATAAGAAGACTGAGGAATAAGTGGTAAGGAAATGGAGGCAGTGGGTAGACCACCAGTGGGGTCAAATTCAAACAACCAAAGCTACTAAACTGTACATAAGGATTCCTAAGGATATTGACTTGGAAAACCACATAATACCATTATCTATGTTCTATTGTATTCTTATTTTTCTTGTTAAATATTTGTCAATTACACTTTAATCTCATTTAGCCTACTGGGAATCTTGCCAGCTGCAATGCAATCCATGGCTGCATTTTTCACACTTCTGGCATAGACAACTTTTTCTAGGACTTTAGCACAGTGAAAAGAAGGCAGACTTGGTTATATGAGAGGCCTTGTCACATAGTGGTAGGAGCATAGGTCTTGGAAGTAAAAGGCTCAGAGTTAAGTCCTGGCTCAAACACTCAGCTAGATGATTTGGGGCAAGACATTTATCCTCTCTGATCCTCCACTTCTTCTTCTTAAAGGGGGAGAGGAAAATACTCACAAATGCTGTGTAGATGTGAGATTATGCTCACATAAGAGGTAAAATAAACACAATCACAGAAGTGTCAAGAGGCTCCAGATTCATCGATTTGCTACCTCTTCTCCCAGGCTGAAGCTATTCAAACTTTTGATCTTTAACTATCAAGTATAAGCCAATAGAAAATGTCCCCAAATTAAGACAGGATCCAAAGAGGAACTGGAAAGAAAACCTGAATATTCTGAGGACTTCTTCAGTTTTCCCTAAAAATAAAAAAGAACAAATACATTTCCACCTTAAACCGACCCCACCCCCCACACCCAGTTTTCTTCCAGGCCTTTAAATTTCTAAATACACCCAAAAATGAAATGTATGTAATATAGTGGAAAGAACTCTGGATTTCAAATCAGAAGACATCTGTCACAATCACGGTTGTGCTCCTTATTAGTCAAGTCCCTTCCTACTTGGGTTTTATTTTCCCCATCTATAAAATGAAGGGATTGGAATAGATAATTTCTAAGGTCCCTTATAGTGTTGACATTCTATCCAACATAGGAACCAATCAATATATATAGCACATTTTATATTTCTTAATCTATGACTTTAAATACCTAAATAGTGCTAAAAAAAATATTGCATATGTAGGAAGGATCACCTAGTGGAGTCTGAGTAGAGATGAGCTTGTACTCTGGCTCCTTCCTAAGGGATGTGTGTGACCCATCAGCTCCTAGTTGGTCCTCATGTGACTTGGGACTGTGTCAAAAATGATTGGCAAATAAAGTCAGAACCAAGCCATTCCTCAGTAAGGCATAAAGAACTGTGGGAAAGCCCCACCTCCCTCATTTGGAGGGAGACCAAAGCCACTAGTGTTCTTTTGGGATATGTGCAGGCTGGCACTCAATTGGACTCCCAGAAAGCCAGGGAAGGATATTTCTCTCCTTTCTGCTTTCTCCTCTCTCCTCCCTGACACTGATTGCCATGACACCTGCAGCTATCACAGGATAATAATAATTAAAATGTGCTTGCCTAGGTGAGCCTGAGGTGGGACTTCAAGCCCTAACCACTATTTCTACTTTGTGATTCTTTCCACAGTACAGGTCACAGACCAACTATCCTGAGGGATGGCCATTTTCAGCTTTGGCAGCTAACTTGCAAGTTTAAGGGGTTAAGAGCTGGTGGCCCACTCAGAAGTGAATTCAACAACTTCTTGGAGGAGATGACTGCCACCAGGTGGATACTACAGTTATGAAAGGGCCAAGGAAGCCCACACCATGCCTGACTGGCCAGCAGATCTGGACTTGTGAGTTGTTTAAATATTACAGATCCAAGTTAAATGTGAAGTCCCTGTTTATCAGTCCAATAAAGTCATATTTGCCTTCTAGGAGAGGATAAAAGGAAGGATGAGTTACTGTTCCATATTTAAATTATTTGTCAATGCACTCTTATGAATTTTAAACATTTCCTTTGGAAATAAATAGCTGTCCTATTCTTGATATCTATAGGTACCTTTTCTAGAGGGAAATTTGCTAACCCCATTTAGGGGAGACCTTAAATATTAGCCATACCGAAGTTTTGTTTGAGAGCTGGCTACCTGTCCTAGAAGGATGCCTTCCCCAAGCCCACTGCCCCTACTGAATGCCTCAGTCAGAGTCTATTCTAGACCTTTGGCCTGGTCTCACTGAAGAGTGGACACAACCCTCAATACTTCCCTAGGATAGAAGCTACCTTCTTCTGCCTGGTCTTTCACCCATCCCTGTGATGCCTTCCCCAGGACTCCTAGGCAAAAATGCCTATCTGAAGGCCTATCCCAGACCTTGAACCTGTACTTTCTTGTGGGCCTGGTACCTAGAGGAAGTAAGTGGTCTTAGGCCCAAGTCCTCCTAAAGGGACATCTCGGATGTGGTGCTTAATTTGTGCTATGTCTTTGGTTCATATTTTGCCTTGGGACCTTGTGGCCCCTTCTCTTCTCTGGGCCTCTGTTTCTAGACTTTGAGGCAGGATGGTGTAGAAGACATGAAATTGTGCTAGGAAAACCTTGGTTCAAATCCTACCTCAGACACCTAATAGCTATGTGACTCAGGGCAAGCCATCTAACCTCTGTGCCTCAGTTCACTCACCTATAAAAAGAAGAATTTGGACTCGATATTTTCTAAGTGCCCAAGATCAATCTCAGTGCTCTGAATCAGGGCTGACAAACCTTAGGTTTTTATTGAAATGATAGATAATATCTTTTGATTTGCCATTTTAGTGAGAGCTCCGCATGGTAGCTTGGCTTATTAAAGCATTTATGTAAATTTCTATGCTCGTAGGCGGGCCGCATAAATTGCACTTTGGACACCCCTGCTCTAAATCAATGGTCCTTTCTTTTAGGCATCAGGCTACCCCAAGACGGAACCTATCTTGTATGAGTACAGAACCGAAATTCCTCTTGTGGAAAGGGGCTCACAGGCCCACATATATACTTTAATTTTTTTTTAAAAAAGGTCTCTCATTCTTTACATGGCCTCAAAATGTCCAGAAATTTCATATCTCTTATCCTTCCCCCTACTCCAAATCTTCTCAGAAGGAATCTGAGATCAAACATTTACATCTCAACAGGAATTTCAATCATTGGGTTACCCCTGGCTGGGGGTGGGGGGGTGTATTTGCAGTTCTAAGTCTAATTACTTCTTTGGGAATGAAAGGCTCCATTCCAATTACAGGGATTTTGGAAGGCTTGGGATGTTGGCCCTTGCTTTCTCACTCACCATTAGAGAAAGAAGCATTCTGTCACTCTTTACGATCTTTTCTTGGGTACTTTTGAGATACCAGAAGGATCAGTATACCTTAAAAATGACAGAAACACTGAACAATAAAGACCATGTAGATCTGTCTTCAGAGTACAAGCAAATAGTGGAATTTCTTGGGCCCTTCAACACTGTTTCAGGGATGACACATTTGCCATGACTTAGAGAGGAGGCAAAAGGTGGGTGAATGAGGCATTGTCATTGCCAATGAACTAAAACACACTCTTATACCTACAATGGGCATGGAATTCCCCTCCTTCTATCTTCACCAAGGCAACAGGGGTGGAACTCTGACTAGCATCCTAGCAACAACAACATTACCTTCCTGGTGTTTCTTGCCTTCCGTGGCTTGTACTTTCCCCATAGTTACTTCTTTAGGGACTGAATAATCTTAAAATATAAGAGTTGGAAGAATCCTTACAGATCCTCTAAGTCCAGCCCCCTTCCTCAGTCTCAACTCAGGGGCCACATCTTCCATGAAGCTTTGCCCAATCAGCTAGCTTGAAATCGTGATCTTTCTTACCTCCCATTTTTCAAAGCATTTTGTTTAGATCTTTTGCACTTACCTCGGTCTCTTTTGTAACATCACCAGGGGTGAGGGTGGGGTGTACTCAGGGGTAGCCTTGTCAACTTAATAAAGTGTGAAGACTTTGATTGGACTTTGACGGTATCTCCCCACTGAAAGTATATGGATATTCTTGTCTTATTTGGGATTTTGAGGCTGGTTGAGGAGATGGGTTCTCGGTTGGCCCTCCCTCCAGTGAATATATGATTGCTTAAATCTTAGCTAGTATAGATCATCACTGCATTCTTGGACCTAGGGTTTAAAAGAGGCCAGAAGACCGGAGCTGACTGGGTAAAAGGAGCTGAGCTTGGCCAGCTGAGCACAGATCTTTGCTGAAATTAGAGCAACACCCATAATGGACTTGAGTCCTAGGAAGGTATGTGGATTGGGAAGTCTCCACCTCTGCATAGCCTCCCAGGGAAACCTTTAACCCCAGATATGGGAACTAGTGAGAATCAGTGACAGCAAAGAAGCAGGTCTCAAGTAGATCAGATGACTGAAAAGGCATTATCCAAGGGGCAATGGGAGAAAGGCAAGAAATGCTCAGCTCAGGCTCTTGAGAGTTTCTCATCTAACCACTTGGGATAGTGTATGAACAAAGCCAAAAGTCCTCAAAAAAAAGACTAGGCCAGCTGTCTAGCTGCAGACTAAGCAAAGCTCATGCATAGACAATCTCTCCATTTCCCTAGTCTAAGGTCACTGTGAAGCCTGGACTTTAATAGCCCCCAGCCCACCCCATGAGGTGTCCTTAGGCAAAAGAAGCAGCTGTATTGCTCACATAACATTACTTTTAGGCACCTCCCATTTCTTCATATTGGGTTCATCGAAAAAAGAAAAGAAAAGAAAACTCAGGAATCCTGCAGTACAAACTTACATAGTTAAGCATATGCCCTTGGGAAAATTATTTTAGGTAATAAATGCACTCTCATTTTATCTGGCCCCCGCCTCAGTTTGGCCAAAAAAAAACCAACCCAGTCAAAACAATCAGAATGTCTCTTCTTTGAGTTTTGAATAACCAACTCTCAATCTTGCTCCACACATTGATAGAACAATACACTTATAGTAGACCATGTAGCTTCTTTCAATAATAAGTAAATTTGTATGCAAATGAAAGTAAGCTGGATTCATTCTTTCTTTTACTTAATTTGGGGTGGGGACAGTCAGGGAAAAGGAGATTAGCAGTAATGATACCTCCCCAAAGAGGGTTTCTGTATTACACTTTTGAAAATGCGCAGAAGGAAACATAAGGCAGTTTGGAAGGAAGCACAGAAAAGCAGGACAGTTTCAAAAGTAACATGTAGAATTCCTTATGTACTTTTAAAAAGCAAGTGGTATGGAATAAAGATCCACAGTTTTATAGAATCTTTTTATCTTTCGCTGTGTGCATGGAAATGCTTTTTTTGTGTGTCTAAGTTCAAAATAAAAAAAAATTAAAGTAAGCTGGATGCTTTGGTTGGTGACTGAGAAGGGATGAAACAATCATTTCTCTGTTTCATTTCTGCTACCCACTGGATCAGAGTGGGGAAAGCAGGAAATGAATGTTTGACTGGCAAATTGGAAACATTGCTTTCTCTAATGGAGTGTTGTAAGAAGGAAAAGAGGAGTACTATCCACTGGGTTAGTGGTTCTCACCAGCCTGAGAGTCACCCCTTCAGTTTGTGCCCACATTTTTAGACTTATGTCCTCAGCCCCTTCTTGATTGTTTGTCCTGCTAAGAAGGAAGGGGTTCCAAGAAATGTGTGTAACAGGGTCCAGGACACGTACATAGTGCCTTTCTTGGTGTCTTCCTATATGAAAATGCTAGGAAGTCTTCTTCCAGGAGAGTCATAATGGAAGCTCCCTGGAGAGACCACAAACCATACGTATACATTTTATAAGAGTTTCCGGTCAGCTAAAAATACGGTGAAGAGAAGGTATTCAAAAAGAGCTAAGTCAGCCTCTGCCCTTTTCTTCTGGCTATCCTGCTCCTGGTTGGACTCCTTTGCCCATGGTGTCCAGTGAAACACAACACTGTAAAGGGAGAGTCATTAGGTCCTTCTCCCTGTTTAAGCCATGTGGCCCTCAGAAATAAACTTCCTCTCTTGACCTTTGTGTTTGTTCCTTCCCTTTCTAGGTAAAGGGATTGAAGCTTCTGATCAGGAGAATGAAAGTCTAGACTTCTAGTGTGTGAATTTTGCAGCCAGTTCAGCATTGGTGTTCAGAGGAGTAAGGGTCATTCCTTTGGGAGTGACCTTTGGGATGTGGTCCAGGGGTAGCAGAGAAGAAGACTCCTCTAGTAGTTATGCTGCATCTGGATGTGAACTTGAACCCAGGTTTTGTGACTTCAAAATCTGGTACTTTTCCTACCACATTCTTTTCTCTACTAAAGACCTCCAATGACGATGAACTACTTCTCTCACATGGAAGATCATTCTATTATTGGGCATCCCTGATCATTAAAAGTTCCTATTTGTATTAGATCAAAATCCACTTCTTTATCTAATGAGAATAATTAGGGTAGCCTCCTTGATCAGCTGTATGGGGACTATGGGAGCCATTCCATGGAACATGTATGGAAATGGTCCCATACAGGTCCCAGTCCTATCATCAGAGGGTTCCCCTGGTTATCTCCCTTACATTTGTAACTTGTTATTCTGCCTTCTGCCTTCTAGGATCAAGCAGGATGAATTCTGTTCCCTCTTCCATAGAACAGTTCTTCAGATATTTGAAGGTAGCAATTATGTTTTCTCAATCCAATCCCTAAGGAGGGAATTCTTGGAAAAAGGAGGGCTGAGGAGACACATGTTATTTGTCTCTCTGCCTCCTTGCCTGTCTGTGTGTCTGCAGATTCTGTACTATATCATAGTAGTGGAGGATTTTGTTGAATTCAAATAGCAAAAGAAAAAAAAAAGAAAAAATTTGGAGTTTTCTATGGTCTGGCTATATGCTTGAGAGAACACAGTACAGACCTTGGAGTCAAATTTCCCGAATTGCTCTCCTGTCTCTTCACTGCCTGGTTGGGTGACTTTGACATTAGAATTGTCAAGGATTCAGTGTGTCCAACTGTAACATGGAGGCTCATAAACATGAAAGGAACCCCTGAGCCTGAAACCATTGTGTAGATGATGGAAAGATACTATCTTTCTCTCCCAATGCCTTTCCTACTCACTTATTAGGCTGATCTCTCCCTTCCAGGACTTGCCTTGAAGTATCACAGAATCTCATATCTCAAAGGAACCTCAATGGTACAACCTCCTGCCCAGCACAGGAGTCCCTTCTATGGCTCTCTTGACAGGTAGCGATCCAGCTTCTTCATAGCCGCTCAATAGGAAACTCATCACCTTACTCAACGATTCTCTCCATTTTGGGACAGTTCTGATGGTTGCAAAGTCCCTTCTTAGACTGAATTAAATCACTCTCTCTGAAACTTTGGTCTGGGGCTCCTGGTTTTCCCCTTCAGGCAAATAAAACACGTCTAATTCCTCTTTCCCATGGCAGACATTTGCAGACAGTCATCATGTTCCCTCTAAGCACAGGCCCCTCTTTACTTCTGTAACTTAAGCCCTCCTAAGAGGTAGCATTCTGTAGGGGAAGGAGGAACAGGTTGCTCAGAGGATCATAGGACTAACTTTAGAGCTAGAAGGAACCTTTAAGATCATTAATTAGACCCCCTCACTTTGCTGATGAGAAAACTTCACTTAAGTACCTACAATGTACCAGGTGCTGTGGTAATAGCTGGGGATACAAGGAAAAACAAAAGATGGTCCCTCCTCTCACAGAGCTCACAGTTTAATTGGGGAGATAACATGCAAACAATATATAAACAATAATAATATATAAATTATATATGATATATAAACAAGCTATATGTAGGAAAAATTGGAGATTATCAACAGAGGGAAGGTAAAGACTTCTCATAAAAGATGGGATTTTAGCTGAGACTTTAGGTAGGTGACTTGCCTTAGGCCTAGCTGGTAGTAAAAAGCAGAGCTGGGATTTGAAGACAAGACTTGTGACCCTATATCCCAAGTTCTTTCTACTATGCCAAGACTTGAGTACTAGTCTTGATTACCACTAAGCAGCACTGTGGTATTGAATAAGTTCTTTCCCAGACATATCGTGTCACAGGAAGAGCATTGGATCTGAAGCCAGAGGACCCAGATTCAAATCCTCTTCTGCCACTCTCCATCTTTGTGACTTTGGATAAACCTTCTCCTTAAACCTCAATTTCCTCATGTGAAAAATAAACTGACCAACTGGCCTCCTTGTCTGGTTGCATAACTTTTGCATAGCTATTGTATTTCAGTCCTTAAAAATGTATTCTCGGAGGTCCTTTCTAGCTGAAAATTCTAGGAACTGATGAATTCTGTTCTTCACTTTGCTTCCTCAACAAGGAACATTCTAGTTAATGATTTTCTTAAAGTGTTGTGTACAGAAGTGAACTTGATGCTTTCCATATAGTAAAACCAAGACGGAGGACTGTCACATAATCCTCTTCTCCCTACCCTGTCACCTCCACACTTTATCCAGAGTAACTAGATGGTGAAGATAGCCCTGGACTCGGGATCACAAAAACCTGAGTTTGAATCCTGATTAGCCACTTCTTCGCTGTGTAACCCTGGGCGAGTTACTTAATCTCTCTTAGTCTCAGTTTCCTCACCTGTAAAATGAGTGTAATAATAGCACATAGTTCACAGGATTGTTGTGAGGCTCAGATGAGATAACACATATAAAGTGCTTTGCAAAACTTAAAGCACTATTTAAATGCTAGCTACTATTATTAGCTATTATTTAACCAGACTTCCAGTCTCTGAAAGCTGCAAAACAACACCAGTCATCTCATTCAACGACAGTATAATTTTTAAAATGAAAATATATCTTTCATAGATTGAATAACTAACTTTTTTTCAAATATAAATTCCATTGTGATAAGAAAAATATTCAAATCCACTTAGAAGTATTGCTGGATTTACTGTAGTTTTTGCCTATGATGCATTTTCTGAATCAACAAAACCTGATAGTACCAGTCTTCTCCTTTGGGGGGAGGGGTCTTCACACTTGAAAAGGTTGAGTGCCACTGATTTAGCCGAAGATTTTCTTTTAAGAAGTTGCATAACCTATGTTCAATTTTGAGCTTGTGGTCAGTTAAACTAAATTAAGCCAAGGGAAGATAATACAAGACAACGGTAAGGTACCTTCAATGACCCCCTCCGTCACAGTTCACATAGACTCAAGTCAGTCTCTCCTCAGAGCCCAAGACCCATGCTCTCCTCTGCTCACCTTAGGGAAGAGTTTTCTAAACTGTAGGTCTCAGGAGGAGGGAGATGCCTAAACATTGGACAAAATGAATGGATATTTTCTAATACAACACTTCCATATAAACACACACACTTTCCAATGAAAACAAAGTTTAAATCAAAGTCAACCAAAGAAAGACAAAAACAAATTCATTCCAAATGAAGGTGAATGGAATAAGAATTATTTATTATTCTATGTGCAAACAAGGTCATATTTGAATTAGCGTATATCAGATCTTGATACAGGAGGAATCTACTTCTATTATCAGTCAGCATAAGCTCATGACACAGTTCTGCAAAATTTTTGCTCTAATGAGATTTAAGTATCAGCCTTAAAGAGAATAAGACTTTAAATATATGTGCATATATATATATACATATATGTATATATATATACATATATATGTATATATATACATATATATGTATATATATATATATATGTGTGCATGTGTGTGTACAGCCTTGCCTAAACCTAGAAACATGAAAGCACGTTGCTTCTTTTCTTGCTAATAATAGTTATTTAGCTTTCATCTTCATGTTTCTTTTCTTTCATAAGTTTGTATATAAGATGCCCTCTTACCTTCATGCTATTAAGACACTTTATTTTTCCCAATTACATTTAAAGGTAATTTTTAACATTCATTTAAAAAAATTTGAATTCCAAATTTTTTCCTTTCCTTCCTTACCTCCCCCCTCCCTGAGACAACAAACAATTTGATATTGTTGACATATGTGCAATTACTTCTTTCTTTTGCTCAAAGTCTCTCTTTTTTATTTATGGTTAAATTCAGCTAAATAAAATATGCAATTTGAGGTGCAAACCAATCTTCGCCTTTTGGAATATCAAATTTCATTTTGCCCTTTGATTTGTCATAACCAAAGAGAAATCTTAAGCAATGTGAGTATGAATGCTGGCTGCCTGTATCATTTGCTTTTTGACACTGTAGTTTTAAAATTTGACATCATGACATTTCCTGTAAGTTAAACATGGAATTTCCTTCTTTTGGCTCCCTATGGATTTTAGCAATCTGTACTTTGCCCTCTGTTGCTAATACTTCTGGGCAACTTTATTACATGAATTCCAGAAATGAAGGATACAAATCAGAATGAAAATTAAAACTCTCAAAGAAAAAAAAAGACAAATAAGAGAGTACATAGTTTTGAGAAAACAATGAAAAATCTCTCCAAAACAAGAGATTCTCTGAAAAATAGAAAGGCAGATTTGGATCCAGTGTCCTGGATCATAGAATACATGGAGGGGAGTAAGGTATAAAAAGACTGAATTGAAGGGGGGCAAGTTATGAAGAGCTTTAAAAACCAAACAGGATTTTATATTTGCTCCTAAAGATAATGAGAAATCACTGGAATTTATTGAGTAAGAGGGTACTATGACCAGATCTGTGCTTTAAGAAAACCACTTTGGCAGTTGGGTGGAGGATGAATTGGAGTGGGGAGAGACTTGAGGAAAGGAAATTAACTAGAAAGCTATTGCAATAGTAGTAATAAGGGCCAGTACCAGCATGTCAGCTGCTTGTGAGTGGAGAGAAGGGGACATATATGAGAGATGTTGCTGAGGTAGAAATGACAGGTCTTGGTAACAGTTTGGATATTTGGGGTGAGTGTGGGTGAAGAGTTGAAGATGACACTGAAGTGACCTAGGTAAAGATCCAGAAAGGATACTGAGGATTGGTCAGACAGGTGGGAATAGGACTAGGAGAGAGCAGAGTTACAAAAACCTAGAGAAGAGCCAATTTCTGGGGTGAGAAGGGGATCAACAGTGTCAAAGGCTTCAGGGAAGTCAACAAGGATGAGGACTGAGAAAAATCCACTGAGTGTGGCAATTAAGAGAAAAACTTGATTACTAAGAGAATAATTAAAAGAGTAACCTAGAAGCCAGAAGAGTCCAAATGAGACTGATGGGAATTTTTCTTCTTTCTCCTCTCACCAACTGCACCCCCACCTTTAATGCAGGCCTAGTACCTTGATCTCCACTGCACCACTGAGGAGAAAGTTCCATACCAATAGACTTTGGAGCTTGAGTTACATAAGGATGGGGGAGAAACGAATGTTTTTGACAAAAACAGTGAGGGGATCATTGATGAGCTGGGTCGTCCAGTGATCAAACATGAAGTCTCTTCTCTCTGCCCAGGCCTACCAATAAACCAATCCTCACACAAACTTAAAACAGGATTCAGTAACTCAGCTTATTTCTACTGTTACAATCTGCTAGGAAACTGATACTTAAATCTTGTTACAAACATAAAGCAGTTTGCAATTCTACTAATTAGGAATTTTGTATTTTACCTTGTCCCTTTACGGTTCCAAACAACTTCCACTACACATCCAATTGGTAAAACATCTAGCCTGGGCCAATCCTCTTGTCAGTAACTGTCCTTTTAGATTCAGAAGCTTTCTCTACTACCAACTAGTCATCAGACCCAGGATCTCCATACCTCCAAAACTCTAGACCCTGCCTGGACACATGCCCCATGTCCAAGAAAGGAAACGAAAGCAAAACAGGCAGCCAGGGGCCTGGATGCAAGTTCATGTAGTGGAATCTATATTCCAGGACCTGGTGGGTTAGGTAGGGAAGAAGCCATTCCCCACCCTGGAGACAGGAAGTCCGGTATATGCTTTTCTATCTTCAGAGTTAAAGGAAAAGAGAAGCTAAATAAAAGAGCCCAGTTGTAGGGTTACTCCGTTTTTGTGAACTCATTGCAGAAGCTATTCATCATCTGCCCCTAATAA
Source organism: Trichosurus vulpecula (assembly GCF_011100635.1). Taxonomy (NCBI): domain Eukaryota; kingdom Metazoa; phylum Chordata; class Mammalia; order Diprotodontia; family Phalangeridae; genus Trichosurus; species Trichosurus vulpecula. The sequence goes on along the minus strand of NC_050581.1, from coordinate 121,908,132 downwards.
GGGTGATCTGTCACCTAAAAGTACAAGCCCTTTAGCCATGAGTCACACATGGCCAGAAAGAAGTCCCAAGGTTCTTGAAAGATTGATCAGAACCAGAAATGGCAAAACTCTCAGCATGCTTCTTTGGATATAAGCCTTACAGGATGATTCAACAGTGCTATGCATGCAACAAGACAAAATTCCATATTAAATTAAACTGAAAATACATAGTTTAAGTTTAGAGTTTTTTAAATTATCAAACAAAACAACAGTAAAAGTATATGCAAGACACTCTCCCTAAAACTAATCATTTCCCATTTTAAGCTGATTAAGGGTGAAGAAAGAAATACCTCCGTTAATTGGATTAAACCAAAGGGCATTCCCACTCTTGATTTGGTCACAAAAACAAGACAAACTCTCCCTATTGATTTTAGTCTTAAAGAATTAAGATGCCTCTCTGAAACATCTTTTACCCAAAGCAGACTAAGTAGATCTTTGATTAAAGTTAATCTTCAGGTCACAGTCGTCAACAATCATCTCTTAACTATATGCCAAATACTTTGCTAAATGCTAGGAATAGAAGCAAAAAAGAAATACAGTTCCTTCCCTCAAGGAACTGATGTCCTTTTTTTTTTTTAATTTATTTGTTTATAGTTTTCAACATTCATTTCCATAAGCTTTTGAGTTTTAAATTTTTCCCCCTCCCTTCCCTCTTCCCTTCCCAAGATGGCATGCAATCTGATATAGGCTCTACTTACACATTCATATTAAACATATTTTCACCTTAGTTACGTTGTAGAGAAGAATTAAGACCAATGGGAGAAAGAAGAAACAAAACAAAACAACTACGACAACATCAAAAAGAGAGAGCAAATGTAGGTTTCAATCTACGTCAGACTCCATAGTCTTTTGGAGTTTTCTTAGATCCTTGCATTGTTGAGAAGAGCTAAGTCTATGAAAGTTAAAGGAATTTATATTCTAATGGGATGGTAGAGGGTGGCGGAAGACAACGTGTTACGTAACACAACATCACATAACAAAAACCCTTCTTTTTAATTCTCATCATCCTTTTTCTTCTTTTTCCTTTCAACAGTTCTTGCTTTCCTCCAATCAGTGCCTATGCATAGTATAATTCTTAATCCCATTTACTTCTGGGAAATGTAGTGTGTAGTTTAGGCCAAAACATTGGCAAAATATTATTCTTGAGATTTTATAGTACAAATGAAATTTTTAATGCTATCTGCTTCCACTGGGAGAAGACAATGAATACAGATCAAAGAATCACATATAGATCTAGAGTTAGAAGAGACCTTGGAGGCTATTTCAAAGCTCCACATTACAGATGAGAGGGATTAGGGTACAGGAAAGTTAAGTGATTTCCCCACCATCAGAGAGGTAGCAGGTATTAGATGTAGAATTTAAAACCAGGTCTTTAGACTCCAAAGTTAATGCTCTTTTCACTGTGTACTCTGTTATGGAGTCTGGGTATAAATGCAATTAGTAGCTAAGGGAAAAGGGTTTGTGAGCCTGGTATGACCAAGTTGGTCATAGGGAGCCACTGACATTTTTGAGCAGATGAGTGACCTAGCCAGATCTATGTGCTACTCTTGTGCTGGCTAAGGACAGTTGAATAGGGTTCAATTTTAGAGGCTTACCAAAAATAATATCTCTATATGGCTCTTCCCCTACCAGGGTTCCCCCAGGAACATTACAATTTGGCTAATTTCTAGGGTCTTTAAATCTGTTTATTAGCAACCAAGAAAATTAATAAGCATTTTTGAACATAAACATTTATTGCAAAGATGGACAGAAAAGGACACAAATGGAACTCAGACCTCAGTCCAGTGGCAAGGAACATATCAGTAACATCAATAAGGAAGACAATTTTGCACTGAGTGCACCACTGTCCCAGGTCTTAAATCAAGCACAGGTGCAGCACAGCATCCCTGCTGGATGGCTGCTCCACTCATTCTGCTGTCCCTGCTTCTGCAGGTGCCATAGATCAACAACCGTTTGTCTCAGCTGCTGCTGTGGATTGCTGCCTTAGCAACTGTCATCTGCTGCTTTTATTTATTGTTGCTTCTCCTGCCACCATCACAGTCTACAATTCTAGAGTCCCATGAGAATGCCCTCAGTGTGAACTAGTTGGCCCCAAGTCCGTAATAAACACAAAAATCTTTCTTTTTGGTTCTCATGATCTGATTCTTTTTTCCTTACAACAATTCCTGCTTTCCTCCAATCAGTACCTGTGCTCCATGTGTTCCTCAATCCCATTTACTTCTGGGAAATGTAGTCTTTGATCTCCTCCATTCAATTCATGTATGTTTCTGCCCTAAGTGCGAGGGTGGGGAAAGATGGGAGGATGGATGCACATCTATAAGATAGATTAGTTTGGTCTAGATCTGGAGTGTGCATTAGAAGGGGGGGGGGGGGATTGAAGGTAGGAATATTTGTTTGGGGGCTACTGTAATTGTCTGAATGAGTGTGAAAGGTCAGAGAAAGGACCGGAAAGCAGGTCAGACCTAAAGAAAAGAAAACTGTTCAAAGTCTGCCCAAATCTGCCTTCTGAGGTGGCTGTTTGGAAAGGTGGGTCTGAACCTAAAATGACAAGATGGGAGCACCATTAATATTAGAAGTAAACCCTATAACTAAAAGATGGAAAATGTGGGATACCAGCTAGTTTTTAATAGTTTTTGAACTACTTGGCCAAGGAAAGATCCCACTTTTTGTCAGCTAGAATCAATGAGATCCTCCTTTTTGGCAGCCAGAATCAATGAAGCTGAAGATCAGAAAGCTAAGTAAGCCAAGAGGTAAAATTAATATGGAATCAGTTGAAATTTATAGCTATATGCATATGTGAAAGGACCCAAATTTGTTATAACGAATAGCTTCATAAAAGGTATTAATTTTTTTATGTAAAGGGACCCAAAATTTTTATAATGAATAACTTCATAAAAGGTGTTAAATTTTTTTAAACTTCATGAGTTAATTGTCTGAAACAGATAAAAATGAATAAAATCTTAGGCCAGATTAGGAGTTGTTCAGTCATTTCTGACTCTTCATGGCCCCATTTCCAGTTTTCTTGGCACTGATTCTGGAGTGGTTTGTCATTTCCTTCTCCAGGAAGAGAGAAGGAACTAAGGCAAACAGGATTTAGTGACTTGCCCAGGGTCACCCAGCTAGAAAGTATCTGAGGCCAAATTAGAACTCACAAAGATAAGTTCCTGACTTCAGGGCTGGCACTCTATCCACTGTGCCACTAAGCTACCTTTAGATTAAGGGAGAAGAGTATAAATACAGAAATAGGGAGGTGATGCTTCCCTGGTCAGATCACATCAGCAGTGCTGTGTTCAGGTCAGGGTGCCATGTTTTAGGAAGAATAAGTGATCGACTGGATAGCATCCTGAGGAGATAGATCAGCAGGATGAAAGTCATGAGATCATGCTATTTAAGGATACCCCACAGTTAAAATCAGGAGGAAAATGAGAAGCCCAAAGGAGACAGAAAAGGAATAGTCAGAGAACTAGGAGAACTGTTAAGAACAAAAATTATTCAGAATGTAAAGGAGGGAATATCATGAAGTACTAGGTGGTTCATAATGACGAGTGTCATTAAAAAGGAAAAAAGGAGGATAATTGAAAAAAGGCTATTGGATTTAGCAAGAGGGGTTATTGGTGACCCATGTGAAAGATGTTTTGGAAGAATCTATATTGGAAATTGTGAGGGAGTGGTGATAATGAATATAGACTATTTTTAAAATTTGGTGGTAAGGGTAGGAGAGATCCAGGATGATAACTTAAGGGGGTCAAAGGGTCAGAGTAGGCTCTTCAGGAAGGAAAAGTTTAAGAATATAGGCCTCAGATCAGAAGATCTTAGAGAAGATCAAACAATGATATGAAGGTCATATTTGTTGTTAAGAATTCCTATTTTAAAATCTAAGTGTATGGAAAAAAACACAGGATAGCAGACCAGCAAAGAGCTAACCCATATCAGTTCAGGCAATCTGCCTGTCTATAAAAACATCCTTGAAGAAATAAAACTGTAATCATTTCATGTTCACAGAAGAGTTAATCTCCTAGAGACCTTTTGGAGACTAGAAGGATGCACTCGGTGTGTCGAGTGTCAGGAAAACGGACTCTGGGAATGGACTGTCCAACAATTGAAGATTGAACTTTGGTGCTGGATGTAGATCCATATGAAAAAGATCTGGGTAACAATCCAGATGATGAGGATCCAGCATGTCGATATCCTCTTGAGGGTCGAGAAGGGCTCTTAAGACTATCTCAACTTGTGAGCAACCTCTGCCCTGATAAAAGGAGGAGGTTAAATTTAGAGACCTGCATTCTCCTAACTAATAATCCAGTTGTAGAGGACTCAAAGGTATGGAAGCCACCTCTGGAGCTTGATTTGCTTTCTTCGTGAAAGCTGTGATAGTCACAGCTAAGGCCATCTATGGGCTCCAGACTGAGACTGTAGGCCGGTGCATCTAAGAATTATTAGGCTGACATGCAGTGCTCCAGGGGGTAATGGGAGAGGAAGTTCCACACGTAGAAAGTGGTCATTGATGGAACATATATAATATGTACTTTATAAGTAATTTTAATATGTGTTGTGGACTTTATGTGACCTATATATTTGGTTTACCACATGCAAATTTAATATATGTGCCACGTTTTCTTTCTGATCTACTGCATGTTTCATCTCTGTGGACTGATCTCTCCCTTCTCCTTTCTGCCAGTTCAATTCCCATGCTTCCTCATCAAACAGGTAATAAGTTTGTACTGTGAACCTACTGTGTTGCCCAGCCATAGCTGACTTCTATGTATAGAGAACACAAGAGGAGGAGAAGTTATGGTCCTACTAGTCTCAGGGGAAAAAAATCCCTGTGTCACATGTAACTGTCATGTGGATATTATATACTATATACCTACTAAAAGCACTATGTATCTGAGATAATTCCCTGTGACTACTGTATTATGTGCCAATTAATATTTATGACACACACCTATAGATATATCTATGTATCTAGTGAGATTTGTGGAAAATACCTTTTTAACCCGCTGGGGGTGGGGAGAAATATAGGAACATGTCCATATGATTTCATTTCCCACAAAGCTTGGATCTGGAACATTTCCCACAGGGTTGTATGTGAGTTCTCAGCATGATAACATGGTCAGGTGAGAACGTTGTCTGCTGAGGATACTATACAAGGTGAGAGGTTTAAAAAATGTTGCAAGAACCTTAGGGCTAACTGGAGGGGAACAGTAAAACCTAATGGTACTCAGGCTAAGCAGAAAGGACAACATGGGCTGTCAGTGACGTCCTCCTGGTCTACCTTTTGGATCACAATGGTGGCTATAAGAATGAAGCAAAAGCTTTCATCTCTCGTCCAGTCTGCCCTGGAGGGTCTGCTGGGGAAGTGGCTGAAGACAGCAGAAAGAACTACACTATAAGCTTCCACCAATGATCAATTGCAAAGTGGCTCCATGTTCTCATTTTGCCATCAATTTAGAGGGAATGAGGAAAATTGGATTATCAGTCCCTTGAAAGTGTAGGATAACTGTACTACTTTGTGTATGAGTGTGGAGAATGTTTTGTTATTTGATTCCCTTTCTTATTTACTTTGTTTTAGCTAAATGCTTTGCCATTGGATTTACATCTCAGGTATGTCAAGTGTATCAGGGAGTTTAAGGCTGCCTATCCTCATATGTAGCATATGTGGTGCAACTACCTCTCTTTACCTGTTCATTACTAGCTGTTAGCTTGTTTGCCTCAATGATTATCATCTGGGGTTCTAAAATAATATATATATATATATATATATATATATATACACCTAATATTTACATAAGCTTAAGGAGTAAGAACAGAGAAGGTGGGTAAGAATGGCAAAGAGTTAGCCAGGGATGAAAGACGATAGAGTGAGAACAGTATAAAATTAAATGTACAAGGGATTCAAGAGTGGAGGAAAGGACATTTGCTCATTGGTTCAAGATTAGATAAGAAAGAAAATGAAACTATAACAGGGATCACAGGTTGGATGTTAGGGATAAATCAGAATCATAGGAAAGGCCTACTCCAACCCCATTACTTTGCATATCAGGAAGCTGTTTCACAGAGAAGTGATCTGCCTAAGTTCACAGAGGCCAAAAAAAAAATGCTTGTTACCCTTGAGATTTGAACCTCTCTCTATCGACTCTAAGGCCAAAGTCCTTTTTACTTCACCAGGTGAGGCAAAGGTCACTATGAGTGAATTGAAAGGGAAAGGGAGTAGAGAAGGTAGAAAAATAGGAAATTGTGATCAGAAAGAAGAATTTCAGAACCTGTGGGTAGTTCCAGCTCCTTCACAAAGAGCTAGGAGCCAGCCTTCGGTGGTGTTACCCCTACCTCAAATGCCTTTCCTCTTTCCCTCTTCTTATCTAAATCCTATTCATGCTTGATGATGCAGCTTAATTAATTAGGGCAACCTCATCAGGGATTATTCTATCCTGTGTGGATGAAACATCTCTGAAATGCCTGAGCTCTCAGAATCTGCTCCATATGCTTTAGAACTTGGGGCTTTTCCCCCCGAGTCTAGGAGAACCACATAACATGTCCTGCACAGCACAGAGGCCAGCTATGGCTGGGCACATGGTAGGTGCACAGTCTTATTAACCGCTTGATAAGGAAACATGGTAGTTGAACTGGCAGAAAGGAGAGGGTAGAGATCAGCCCACAGTGATGAAGTTTCTGCCAACTAGCCAAGGCTTTTACATTGTGGAAATCATGACCTAAATGAGACACACAGTTTGATCACATGCATTTCTTTTTCAAGCAGAGACTGAATGATCACTCATTGGAGATGTTGTCTGGGATACTGATAACTCATGCAGGGGTTGGGCTAGATATACTTTGAGGGGATTTCTGCCTCTGAAATGCCATAAATGTGCAATTCTTCCCTGATCCATTTACACTTGGCAGCAACAATATGGATTTCAGGGGCAAATGAACATTTTTGCTGCCTTCTGGGCTCTAAGTAAAGAGGGCTGTAGGGGGAAGATTTAGTTAATATGAGTGCTGCATTGACATAGCCACCTATTAAATTTTCAGAGCTTTGGTCAGGTAACAGCTTTACCTAACTCCTGCCACCATCAAGGGCCACAACTGAACAGGTTGATGAAGTTTTGTCCTAGGATACTAACATTCAGTCAATCACTATTCATTCTTTCATTCATTCAGTCACAAGTATTTATTAAGTGTCTACTACGTGCCAGACACCGTGCTAAGCACTGAGCATATGAAAAAAGGCAAAAACCTGGATGCTGACAGCATTTGAAGTCTTTCTTTCAGTAGCATAGAAACAAGTGAGCTCAACACCTAGTTAGCAAGAATAATTAGTTTTAATTGGAAGCTATCAAATGATGTGCTTCTTCCCTGGTCCCCCCCCCCCCCCCTGCCTCAGGGGCCAGATCCTATGTGAACTCCTGCCCTGGTGCTGGTATCCCAGGTGTTTCTGCCTCTTCTTCTCCTACATGTACCATTTAACTGAATTTGTCTTAATTGATATGAGGGCATGTTTGTCCCAGGCACAATAATTGCTAATTATGGTTCTACTTGCCACCCTTGTCGACCTGTCAATTCAACAAATATAATTAAAGGCTATTCGGTGCAATGCGCTGTGGTAGGAGTTTGACCAGAAATCACTAACTAATAGGAAGCAATCTCAGATTATATAAGAGGAGGAAAAATGATCAAATAGGTGCAACTCTCTTAGTTAGCAGCAAAACAAACAAAAAAAATGAGTATGATGTAATCTGCTGAGATGGAAGCTCAATGTCAGGAATCTTAATGTCCTCTGTTATTTTTCACTCTAAAATTACTTTGTATAACTTATATCTACTTTTACTTATCTGTGTATATGGTATAGGCCCCAGAAATGCTTTCTACATAGTAGCTGCTTAATAAATGCTGGATTGCCTAATTTGTAGAACTGAATTCATAATAGCCCTAAATCACAGATTCCACTTTTGCTTACTGCTAAAGCACTCTAGGAGTATTACGTAGAAAAAGCCTCCCAAGCTCCCTGGAGATCTCCCGGATACACAGTCAGCTGTTATATTTTTCCTATGATATCAAATATAAAATCAATATAATTTTTCCCTTAAATTCATTTCAAACTGCTTGAGTTTTAAAAAAAAAGCATATAATAAATTTTACACATTACGTCCAATACCGTCCTGATTATCTGTGCTTCCTTCTGAACTTCACTCTTCTGTGCATTTAGAAAAATGTTAATGATGCCCTTTTTTATTGGCATTACTATTGGACCCTCCTCATTATATGTATATACTTTTCTCACATACCCCAATTTTTAAAAATAGTAAGTTCTACCTCCTCATTCTTCCTTTCTACACTAATGTGTTTACCCTCCCTTTTCTTTCCCCTCTTAAAAGCCTCAGAACAGAACCAAGCCACCCCAGGTCTCCTGTTTTTTAATTAACTCCCTCAACACTCTTTGAAGATATTAAGTCTCTGAAGAGACAACTTGTTTTTTTCTCCCACTATTAGAATGTCAGCACCATATCATAATAAATCCCCTTCCAGATGCTCAAACAAATTTACCTTCAAGGTGACTCTGGATTGTAGTGATTGTATTTCAAAGTTCTTAATCAGTTCTGGTCTTTTCATCAGAAATGCTTAAAAGTCCTCTATTCCATTAAAGATCCATATTTTCCCCTGTAGAATTATATTGAGCTGTACAGGGCAAATTATTCTTAGTTGTAAGCCTATCTCTTTTGCCTTCTGGAATATTGTATTTCAAGATCTCTCCTCATGTATAATAGAAGCTGCTGGGTTTTTGTGTGATACTGACTATAGTTCCTTGACACTCAAACTGCATTCTTCTGGAAGCTTACAGTCAGTATTTTTTTCTTTGATGTAAAAGCTGTGTATTTTGACTATGATTCAGTGGGTTCACTTTCTCTGTCTACCTTGCCCTCTGGAAAAAACCCTTCATTTATGATTTCTTAAAATAGTGTCCAGAATTATATTAATCATGGTTCCCAGGAAATTCCATGATTCTTAAATTATCTCTCCTTGAGCTGTTTCCTGGTCTGCTGTTTTTTATATCACATATCTTACATATTTTTCTACTTTTTTTCCAGTCTTTTGATTTTGTTCTTATATGTCACTAGCTCATGGAGTCATTGATTTCTGTCCGGTCTAATCTAGTTTTCAGGGAGTCTATTTCTTGAGTATGGTTTACTTCTTTCAGATTTAAGATATTTATTCTCCTTGAAAATCTTTCCTCAAGAGCCTTTATTTCTTTTTTTTTCTAATCTCTTACTTCATTTCTTCTAGGTATTCATATAGTTCTTATGGGAAATCCATTTCCCCCCATAAGTCTCTTTCAGTTGTTTCAGAGTTACTTTCTCCTTTTGGTGAATCTCTAGTTTCAGAATCATTTTTATATTACTCAGTGTTTTCTATGACTTATTCATGATTCCAGCTATAGTTCCTAATTGGAGTTTTGTAGAAGGGCCAAAGTCTATCCCTATGCTCAGCTTTTGGGTGGGGTAGTCAGCCCTGGCTCATCTCAACCTGTCCCTTGGGTCTCTGTGCTGATCATGCCTTTCTGGAGTTCATCTCCACTGGATCTTTCCATGTTCAGAGAGCTGGATCTTCATATTTCTCTGGCATTTCAGAAAAGAATGTTAAGGACATCAGAGTCTCTGGGTTTAAAGTATCCTCATTGGAGCAGTGGACAGCACCATGCTGGTTGGCTTTCTAGATTTCTCTTGACTCATGTATTTTCATTTCAAAGTTCCCACTCTATTCTGGTCTTTTCAGCACAATTGCTCGAAAGTCCTCCATTTCAATAAAAATCCTTTTTTTTCCTCCCTGTTAAGACTTAGGGTTACTAAAGATTATAATATTATAACATTATACTCAGCTTTCCTTGGTTGTAAGCCTAACTCCTTTGTCTTTTGCCATACTGCATTCCAAGATCTCCTTATAATACAAGCTATCAGGTCTTTGTATGAAAAGTGACTGTGGTTCCTTCATGCTTGAACTCTTTCTTTCTGGCTGTTCTAGTGCTTTTTTTTTCTTTGACCTGGAAGCTCTGGATTTTTTCCATGACATTCCTAGAAACCTTGAGGTTTCCTCCAGGGGATGATTGGTCAGTTCTTTTTATTTTCACTTTGTCCTCTGGTACTACTAGATCAGGGACGTTTTCATTTACGATATATTGAAATATACTGTCCAGGGCTTGTTTTTAAAATCGTGGTCTTCAGGGAGTCTGATGATTCTTAAATTATCTCTCTTTGTCCTGTTTTCTAGGACTGTTGTTTTTAATGGGTAATATCTTACATTTTATTATTTTTTTCAATCCTTTGATATTATTCTAATCTGTGTCTCACAGAGTCACTGATTTCTGTTTTGTCTGTTCTAATTTTGAAGGCAACCATCACATGAGTAAGTTCTAAGTTACTCATTCTCCTTCCAGATCTTCTTTTTCATGTTCTATCACGTATCATATCTTCTAGGTTTTCATGCCATTCTTGTGAAACATCTATCTTTTTCCTCTGAGTCTCTGAAATTGATGTAGAGTTATTTTCTCCTCCTAAGTTATATTTTTTAGTTATCTCTGGATCTCTTTTTATTCTTTACAGTGGTCTGTATATTCTTTGATGTACTCATTTCTTCAGCCTTTATTCCTGAATTGGGCCTTTGTGCTAGGTCCAGACTCTACCCTCTTTGGGTGGGGTAGATGATCCAGCTTGGCCACAGCCTGGGTCTGTGTCACCTGGTTTCTTGTGCTTATATCTATCTCTTGAAGTTAGGACCACCTGTATCTTTGAGATTTAGAGTGCTGGATCTTGAGGGCCTTCTATGGTATCTCAGGACAGAATACTAGATATCTGGGAACCCTTGGACCTAGATATTCTTGTTCTGAACACTGCTGAAGTTGTACTAGTCACTGTTGCTCTAGGTATTTTCTAAGGTCCATCCTGATCCCTTTGGGCCTTTCTCAGGTGAAATTCCCCAACTTGCTACTTTGTAGACTACATGTGTCTCTGGCGTTGTCTCAAAGCTTTAGTCTTGGTGCCTCTACTGGCACTGGCTTTGCCTTTTCCTATCACTTTATGGCTTTCGGCTAATTTTTTGTGTAATTCTAAGGTGAAGTCACTTACTGTGCTTCCTTTTGGGGGTTCTTGACCTTTATTTGGTCTGGTGCTATTTTTAGTATGCAAGTATGGGAGCCCTTGTACAGAATTCTAACCACTCAGATTCTCCAGACATTTTATACTGCTACTTTTCATGCACTCTGGGTAAACTGAAGAAATCACCATTATCTGTACATGTACTCTATGCCCACTGTGTCTTTTTTCTACACTGTTCTGTAGGCATAGAACTTCACCCATAACTCACCACCTTACCTGAATTCCTACCAACCTTTTAAAACCTACCATAAATTCTTCCTCCTTAAGGAAGCCTTCCCTGAGCTCACCAGTCAATAACGGTATTCTCCAATAAAAGTAATCAGACTTCATGAAACAAATAGAATTTGAAGTCAAGAAACATCCCAAATTCCATCTTTCATACTTCATACTTTAATATACTTAGGAATAACATGGCCTTGGGCCACTGTAAAATGGGTTGTTGTGAGAACTTTGTAAACATTTTAATGCTACTGAAATGTGAGTTGTATGACATATGATATTATGAGTTATATGAGTTGTACCTTGTATCATAAATGCTTTCGTAATATGGTCATTTGGGTATGTGTCTTATTTTCCTATTAGACTACAAGTTCCATGAAGGCAAAAGCTATGTCTAATCTAAACTCTATCTCTGCTATTGTCTAGCACTGTGCAATGCACACAGTGAAAATTTGTTGAATTGAGTTGAATGAACTGCTCTTTGGTAATTTTTTTTTTGCTAAGATTGGATTAAAAAAAAAAAAGTCCTTTTTTCTGAATTCTTTATATGAGTACATCTGCAAGGTCATAAGGCCATAATGGAACCAGAAAAGTCGTTAGGGATCATACAGTCTAAGCCTAAAGAAAGGTAGTGATTTGTTTAAGGTTGAATGCCTGTTTCTAGCAGAGAAGGAACTAGAATACAGAATTCCTGACTCACAAACCAGTGGTCTTTCTAAAGCATCATATTGCCTTTTGTTACTTTATTTTAGTGGATTGATTTTGATTTCCAGATTTGACTTTACTTTTTAACCAAAGACTATCTCTGAACATGGCTTTTTAGAGCCAACCAGGGGCATGAGAGAGCCACTTTATATAAACTTGTGAGAGCTGATTGTTAAATTTTCAGTATGAGCATTTACGCCATGGAAATAAACAAAAGCTATTAACCAAGGTATGCTGTTGGTTGTCTAGACATATGAAAGTGATGGGAAAAAATGTTAATAATACAGGTTAAATTTAAGAGTATGTCCTATATACCAGTTGTAAAACATTTTCCAGCACACCACTGGGTCTAGCACTCTGCATTTTATATTCTGATCTCATCTCATAGTATTGTATACTCTTCCTGTGTACCTATGATTTTCTAATGTATATTCTATTGATCTGTCTACCTATCTTCTCTTCCCTTCTGTGAAGTAAGCTCCTTGAGTGCAGAAGAATCAACAGACTTTGTTGAGAACCTATAACATTCAACAAACCATACCATTGTTGTTGATACAAAGATAGACATAACATAGGCCTTGATCTCAAGGAGCTTAGATTCAGAAAGGGGGAGGGGGTGAAGAGGATAAGTAATTATGATTTGGAGTGTAAGATAAAGACAAAGGAGGAGTCCAGGGAAAAGGTTATCAAAACTCTGAAGAGGGAGAACTTATTTTCCCTTGATAGATCGGGGAAAGGTTCATGGAGAAGACTGGATCTTGAAGAAAGAGTGGGCCTTCAGCAGATACAGATGAAGGGCACTGGCAATGAGTATGGCATGAGCAAAAAGGCACAGAGATTGTAAAAGGAAGGGATGAGAAAGGAAAACTGATGGAAAGTGGTCCATTTTGACTGGAATGTAGAACAATGATGAATAATATGAGAAGGTGGGATTCCTTGTAGACTCCAAGGCCTTGAATGACTAGGTCAGAAGTTTAAACTTCCCATTCAGCAATGGGAAACCACCAAAGTGGAATGTAAGTGTTACTAAGTGTTTGTTGAAAGAATAACCCTCTCTGTACTCTGCCCCCTTGAAGGCTACTTCAAATCATAATAATGATGATGATAATTAATATTAATATAATATAGTTTTCTAATATTTGCAAAGTATTTCTCTTACAATAACCCCAAGAAATGAATGATACAAATAATTTTAACTCCCATTTTAAAGACAAGTGAACAAGCATTTATTTAGCACAAATAGATCAGGGAGTCATCTGCACAGAGAAGGTTATGAAGCCAATAATGAGATCTCCGAGAGAAAGGATAGAGAGAAGAGGAGAAGCTGAGGATACTGGGGCTCTGAGGGGTGAACAGCAGCTATCACAAAGGCAAAATAAGTTATCTGAGGAAGGATTCCCACTCCAAGTCATTGATCACTCAATGTAATGCCAGTCTGCTTGGCTCCCTCTTCTTAGAATCATGGCGGCTAGGCCTCATCCTTCTACAATGGTGACAGAAATGTCCCTGGGATCCTGAGCCTTCCTGAAGATTAAATAACTCACCTTTCTTATTCAAACCCTTTGTCCTTCTATTATGGAAGAAAATTAAGTTGCTCTGGTACAATTTACTTTCTACAAAGGAATCTCTGCTCTTCTTCAATTCATTATTTAGACAAGATTGGGCTGCAGGATGAGATCCAAATTTATTATTTTTTTAAGGAAATATAACCATGGGAGTTTATTTTCTTTGCTTTGAGATTTGGAGATTCAACCGTAGAGCTGCTCAAACAAGGAGAGAATATTAGCTAAATACCAATGTGATGGGGACTGGTACATGCACAGAGATTGTCTGAGAGCTCAACTGATGCAACTTTACCCCATGGAAGAGACTACAGAGTTTACTTCCAAGAGAGTTCTGATGGTATGGAATAGAAGGGGAAAGGAATGGAAAAATCATTTATGTAGCATCTACTATATGCCAGGTAACATGCTAAGCACTTTACAAATATTAGCTCCCTCCCAATGACCCTGTGAGGTAACTGCTGTTATTATCCACATTTTGCAGTTGAGAAAATTGAGTCAAATCAAAGTTAAGTGTCGTGCATGGTTATAGAGCTAGTAAATGTCTGAGGCTAGATTTGAACTTGGGTCTTTTTGACTTCCAGAACAGTGCTCTATTCACTGAACTGCCTCTAATGGAAGTGTCTTAGAGAGTGTATGGAGCACACATAGACATCCTATAACTGGTTCCAGCCTGGTAACTACGTGGTTAGAGAATGATTCTTAGGGGCATTTTCAAAAACTCCTTACAGTACGTCAGTCAATAAGCATTTATTAAACACTGACTATGTGCTGTGACAGCCTTGCCCTAGTCTCTTCACTGTATTCTCTGCTCTGGTGGCTTGATTTCTTTGCTAACAGCATCTGGTGAAAGACAATGCCATAAAGGGAAAGGCCTGGGGATCTTCTCACCATTCAAGTCCATGTGGCCCTGAGAAACAGGCCTCTGACCTTGACCTTGCATTTTTTCTTTTCTGTTTTTGGTGAAGGGATTAGAGAACAGGCATCTCAACATCCTGGTGTCAGGGTTTCACATCCCCTTCAACATCATGCCCTAGAGCAACAAGGAGTAACCTTCAGGAGTGACTTTCTGGACCCAGTTCAACAGTTGCTGAGATGAGGATACATCCAGAAGTCATACCATATCAGGATGTGACCTTGGTGGGACTGATGTCACATAGGAATTGAGCTAAGTTTAAGCCCACTCTTTCAAGAGCCTGAGGGTGGGACAGAGGAGTGTGTGTGTGTGTGTGTGTGTGTGTGTGTGTGTGTGTATGTATGTGTGTGTATATGTGTGTGTGTGTGTGTGCCCCCTCCCCGTCAGGTATTGGTGCAGAATTGTTTGTAATTCTGTGATGGCTTTATTTTCGATGCAATTATCTCTTTGTAAAAATTAATCAATATTAAGTGGTTAAATGGAAGTGGGACTTCCGGTCACAGGCTCCTAATAGTGGGAGAAACAAAGCCATTGGAGGATCAATGTAATGGCATTAGAAAGAAGACAACCTCAAGCCCATCAGGGAAATGTTTGCACTCTGAGGGGAAGATGTAGTAGGCCTAGCTGTGGGAGAGTGAGGTTAGAGAACATTCACTACATGAAATATTAATTAAGTCATAGCAATTATTCTAAGAACATGTTTTGTCCTTTTCTTCTCAATTGCAAAGATGGAGGTGGTTATCGTCAGCTCTGTCTTCAAGTTCTTGTACTAGAAATAGCAAAGGGAAATATTGCCTAGAACCCACTGAGCCTAAAACATTGGTGGGAGTCAGCAATAGTCAGGTCAAAAGCAGATGCCAATTATGCTAAAGAATTATTATAATGTTTATAGCAACTCTTTGGAAATTGAGGAGCTGTCCGTTAATCGGGTAATGGCTAAACAAGTTGTAGTATATGGTTGTAATGGAATAGTATTGTAATATAAGAAATGACAGGAAGTTTGATTTCAGAAAAATCTGGAAAGACTTGTATGAACTGATGCTGAGTGAGGTAAGCAGAACCAGGAGAACATTGTATACAGTAATAGCAATATTGTATAATAATCAATTGTAAATGAATTAGCTATTCTCAGAAATACTATGGTCTAAGACAATTTTGAAGACTCATAATGAAAAATGATATCCATCTCCAGAGAAAGAACTGATGGAGTCTCAATGAAGATCAAAGCACACTATTTTTCACTTCCTTTAAATTTTTTCTTGTTTTTTTTCCCTTTGGTCTTTGTTTTCTTTTGCAACATGACTAATATGGAAATATGTTTTGCATGATTGTTTATGTATAACCTATATCAAATTGTTTACTGTCTTGGGGGAGGGTAGGAAAGAGAAGGAGAGAGAGAATTTGGAACTCAATTTTTTTTTCAAAAAAATAAATGTTAAAAATTGTTTTTAAAAGTAATTGAGAAAAAATAAAATATTTTTTAAAAATAAATAAAAACTAACAAAATAGCCAAACCACTAAAAAAAGGAAAATAAATATTATAGATCCTATAGTTATAATTTATAGATCTAGGAAATACAACCAATAGATTCAAAAATACGACCTAGAAGGAGAAAGTAGCTCTACAGCTATAAGAAGGTATTCAAAATAACAAAAAAGACTTTCCATGAGGATATAAATATTTTAAATGAAGCAAGAGATTTAAAAAAATAAAATAAAGATTCCAAAAGAAAGAATTGGAAGAAGAGTAAATTTCTGTGAACAGAAAGTGGTAAATATTAACCAAGCAGTAAGACTCCCTGAAAAATAGAATAAACTAAACAGGAATCAATGATTCTATGATAGTGAAAAATATTAAAAACAAAATCAAAATATTGAAAAATAAAACAAAAAGTAAGATATTTGACATATATAGTAGCAACTGACCTGGAAAACAGATCAAGAAGAGGTAATTTTTAAGAATCATTTTACTCCTAAAAAATCCTGGATGTGATATTTTAAGAAATCTAAAACAGGGGGCAGCTAGGTTATGCAGTGAGTGAGTAGAGCACAAGCCCTGGAGTCAGGAGGACCTGAGTTCAAATGTGGCCTCAAACAATTAACACTTGTACTAGCTATGTGACCTTGGGCAAGTCACTTAACCCCAATTGCCCTGCCAGAAAGCAAAAAAAAAAAAAAAAATTAAGAAAGAAATCTAAAACAAAAACTTTTCAGATCTATCAGAACCAGATGTCAAAGTAAAAATAGAAAGATCCACCAATTACCTATCGAAAGAAACTCCAAAAGGAGTGGTCTGAAGAATCTTAGAGCCAAAATTTAGAGCTTCCGGAACAAAGAAAAAATATCAAAAACCTCCAGAAAGAAAGCTCAAAAGTAACAGGAAACCAGTCAGGATTGCACAAGGTTTGTCAGAATCTACAAAACGTCATGGAATATAATTTTTCCAAAAGACAAAAGAGATAGGATTAAAATCAAGAATAATTTACCTTGCAAAAACTGAGTATAATCCCACATGAGGAAAAAAAAACCCAACAACCTATAATGGAAAGAGAAATATCAATTCCTGGTTAAAAGGCCAGAATGAGTATAAACTTTAATATACATAATCAATCAGAATTTAATTAAGCACCTATGTGCCAGGCATTGTGCTAAGCACTGGGGGTACAAAGAAAGGCAAAAGATAGTCTCTTCTCTCAGGGAGTTCACAGTCTATTGGGCGAAACAATATAAAAACAACTATGTACTAACAAGTTATATGCAGCATAAATTGGAGATAATCAACAGAGAGAAGGCAGCAGAACTAAGATGGATCAACAAAGGTTTCCCAAGGAAGGTAGGATTTTAGCAGAAACTTGAAGGGAGCCAGGGATGATAGGAGGTGGAGATGATGAAAGCCAGGGATGGGGGGCAGCCAGTGAAAATTCCTGGAGTTGGAGACAGAATATCTACTGTGAGGGAAAGAAAAACCTAAAGGAAAAGTAAAAAGTAAACCTAAAGAAAAATAAATTTATTTGAGCAATTGGAAGGGCCCAGATGATGATGAAGTTCTAACTTTCTTTCTTTTTTTTTTTTTTTTTTTTTGCTTTTTGGCAGGGCCATTGGGGTTAAGTGACTTGCCCAAGGTCACACAGCTAGTACATGTGTCAAGTGTCTTGAGGTCGGATTTGAACTCAGGTCCTCCTGACTCCAGGGCCGGTGCTCTGCTGACTGCGCCACCTAGCTGCCCCCAAGTTCTAACTTTCTAATAATAACTTTACGGGGTGGCAAGGATCAAATGAAATAACATATGTAAAGTGCTTTGCAAACCTTAAAGTACTGTGTGAATGCTGCTTTTAATGTTGTTCATCCTTCATTTTTGAAGAGGACCAACGATATCACAATGTGATGGGTGATGCCTTAACTTATACTGAATTAGATTTACGTGGGGTAGAGTTGTAAAAGTCGTCAGCCTTACTCTCTCTTCCAGAGTCATCGAAGTCCTGTGGCAAAGCAAAAGTCGAAATGCCTGGCAATGGCCCAGGATGCAGTGGATCACCTTGGCATCTTTGATGTCTGGTCAAGCTCTAAGTGCTCCACAGTAGCTGCTTCAGTCACCTTCATAGCCATTGGAACAAATTGTTCTCCTCCACCCATTCTGCCAGGGAGAGTCTTTGTATGATTGAGGACAGACATCCCCCTAAAACACCAGACCAAAGAGAGTAGACAAGTATCCTTTCAGAACATTAATGTTTCCAAAGGATATTGAAGGAGTTATAAGCAAACAGAAGACCTGGGAGTGGGTTGATTCTTTTCTGATTGGTTTTAAGGAGGGGATGAAAAGAGAAGTTAAAAGCAGTGGTGTAGAAAGAGAAAGGAGAAAGTGGAACTTACTTTTTCTCAAAATGAGTGTGTGAGAATATACAGACATGATGGAAGGAAGGGGGAACAGGCATGAAATGAACCTCACTCTTCTGAACGAGACAAAAGAGTTCTTAACATGTGTAAGTGTGTAGAAATATATCAACCTCAATAGGTAAAGAGGGAATAGTCAAATATAAAATAAATAAACTAAACTTCAACTTTAGAGAATGGAACCTGAAGAGAGAACTAAAAGAGAAAAAGAAAGAAAAGAACTTGAAATTAAGATGGTGCCTATGAATTGGGGAATGGCTAAACAAATTGTGCTTTATGGATGTAATGAACATTGTTACATTGTAACAAATTGCAAAAGAGACATTTTCAGAGGAGCCTGGAAACATTTGTATGAACTGATCCAAAGTGAAAAGAGAAATTCCAAGAGAATAAATTATATGAAAACAACAATGTGATAGCAACAATAAGATAAAGAAACACAACTGAAACTTAAGGAGGCTGATCAAAGAATAATGATCAACCATGACTCCAGAGGATGATGATGAAGCATCCTACCTGAGAGAGGCTTGACTCAAGGTGCAGTCAGCCAGCAAGCATTTATTAAGTGCTTTCAATATTCCAGGCTAAGTGCTGTGTATACAAAGAAAGCAAAAACATGGCCCCTTCCCCCAAAGAACTCCCGTTCCTTGGCAATGTGAAAATGATTATGTATGTGTGTGTGTGTATGTGTGTGTGTACATATATATATGTACATATATATATATAAATACATATTTATACATATATATGTGGAGACATACACATACACACACATACACAGTGTGAGCAATGAAATAGTAAATCAATTAGGGAGGTGTAAAAAGATTTCTTTGGGGCAGTGAGGGTCAGTCCAGGTTATATGGCAAATTTGCAGTGGATCTCATCAGCACAGTTTTGTGACTCTCCAGCTCTATTCAAGAAGCATCCAAGGTTGGGATTTGGCAAGGCATGATCAGTTTATAGGAGATGGGAGTTGGGGCAGGAGGGGGGACACTGGGAGGAAGGGAAAGGTATATAGTGTAGAGCTGAACTAATTCACCAAGGAGTTGAAATAGGGAAAAGAGGAGAGTATAGCCAAGGCTAGGGGTGATGGCCAGGAAAAACTGAGGGATAGAAGGATTGGAATCACATTGAGGACAAAGAACAAGCATACAGAGGGAAATATGGAATGCTAAAATTTATGCTCCCATAAAGGAATTTCAGAATTTTTGAACATAGAGGTAGAACACTTGTAGGTGATGACAAGATCAGTAGTCTAGCATCTCTGTGTGTCATTGAAGTGGAGTGGAGGAACAGATCATGGGAACTGAGTAGATTGAGAAACTGGGAAATTAGAGTGGTTGAGGAAGAATCAATATGTAGGCTGAAATCCAATTTTATAGCAAGAGTTGGGGAGGAAAAAAAGACTATGAATCAGGCACTGAATTCATGAAGGAAGGAATAGGAATATCCGGAGGTCAATAGATAATGGTCATGGAGATCTGATTTGGGTGATAAATTTGGAACCTCAAAAAGAGGAAAGGTGGTAGAGAGGGAGGAGAGGTGGGCTGAGCGATGGTGGTAGAGGAGAATATGAAAGTGGCAGTGCGGAACAAGGAGCATTCCAACATCATCTCAACCAAGGTGGAGGGTTATTAATGAAAGTACAACTTGTATTGGAAAGGGTGGCTAGGGGTGCCTTGTCAACAAGTCTCAGTGAATGCCCCAAAATGGAAAGAGTGAGGAAGGAAATGATTTATAGAAGGTGCAGAAAGAGTCAAACATTTTCAGATATGGACGTTGTACAAATTTGTTTGCTTGTTTATGCTTATATGTTACATTTTTTTTTTTGCAGTAGCAGTATTTGAGGAGGAGGGGGCTAGCACTAGAGGTGCCCTTTTCCCAACAGAGGGCCATTGGAAGATTTTTTTAATATATGGCAAAAACAGAAGAAAATTCAGAAGGAAACAGACAAACAGGAGAGAAGACAGCTTTGAAAAACATGTTGAGTTTATTATGTATATTTTTTTTAGAATAGCAAGCTGTACAGAATAGATATTTGCAGTTTCGTATACAGTCCTTTTTATGTTCTACTTTGTATATGAAAATGCTTTCTTTTTTGGTGTTTGTTAAGTTCAGAATAAAAAAATAAAACTTCTAAAAGGCAACTCAACTCAGATTAAATGCTATGATGAATGGTCCCAGAGAACAGATAAAGAAACACACTTCCTACCTCTCTGTAGAGAAAATGTGTACGTTGGTGGGGTGGGAAGGGAGGACTCTACAGGTATACTGCGAGATGTAGATATTGTTGTTTGGCTGTAATTAACTTTTTCTTAATTATAGAGAGATGGTTTGTTAGGGGGAAGGAGGGAGATATATTGGGTAAGGTCTATGTTATATAAGCAGCTAACTGCATTGATACTTTTTTTAAAAAATAAGAATAAATCATGAAAAAATGAAAGGATTGAACAAGGTGTTCTCTAAGGTTCTTTGTGGATCTAAATCCTACAATCTGATTCCCCATTTCATCCTCTCCCAACAGATGGTAGCTTGAGTATGTAGAAGGCTGCTGTCACCAGGGGTGAGGGGTATAGAAGCAAATGGAAGCTCATTGGATGAAGAACAGAAAAAGAAAGCAAACCTATATTGCCCCAAAGCCTGTTACAGGCCAACAAACTAGGAAGAGGAGTTTGGATTTCATCTAAGAGAGGCTGACCAGGCTAACAGTGAAACTGGAGTTCATACTGTATGAGCCAGTTCAAGGAATGGGGGCTGTTGAGTATGGAGAAGAGAAGACTCAGGGGGAATATGATTAATGTCTTCAAAGATTTTAAGGGCGGTCCTATGAAGAGCAATAAGGCTTACCCCCCTTGACCCCAGAAGACATAACTGGGAGCAATGGATGCAATTTATAGGAAGACCAATTTCACCTCAAAATAAGAAAATATTTCCTAACAGTAAGAGCTGTCTGAAAGTGAAATAGGTTGACTCAGGAAGTAATGAGTTGTCTTCAAGCAGAGATTGGATGAATAACTGTCTAGGATAACTGTAGAAGTGATTCATGATCAGTGCAGGTTGAATTATAACCTCTGAGGTCCCTCCCAATGTTAAGATTCTAAACGTCTTTAGAACAGCGCAGCAATCCAGTGCAAATCACTAGGTCAAGTACGGTTTTCCCCAGTGTTTCAAAGGTATAACTCTTCTTCTCCCACTCTCTTGAGCCTGCCTCACTCCTCAGCTTGCCAAGCATGCATTATTTTGACCTAAGAAGGTATCCCAGGGAGATACAGAGTAGTCCTTGATTCCTCCGAGGGCTTAGAGGGGTTTTATCTAGTTACCAGGGTCCTCAATGGCTTCCTTGTTCAGCACTGAGTGTAACAGGAAGCCTTTCCTCCACTTGGGGACCCTTTTCCCACTCCATAGGGGTGAATGGGCAGCTTTGTGACTTCACAAGGCATGACCTCTGTGACAGGCAGAGTCCTGATAGACATGGCAGCTGGCCTCCAGGAGGGTGGGGATGACCGTCAACTGGCAACATGTGAAACATCATAGAGCCTGCCCCTGGAGGGAGTACCCGTGAGCCTGCCCCACCACGGTAAGAGAAGATGATGCCCCCTCCCACCCAAAGAACCCCTGAGCAAGGGAGAAAGCCATAGAAAGCTTGATCTGTCCTCTCCCTGGGCTCTAGCACATTGATGTTACCCTTCGGTTGCCCATGGTTGTTATCCATCATTAGTTTTCAATAATTGTGTCCTCCTTTTTGTCCAGCTGTCTGTTCAACCACCTACCTGAAAAGACAGGTTCTTAGGAAGCCCATGGTGCTGTTAGCAGTTAGGTATGGAAGCCAGTCATGGCTAAGGGATGTCCTACTCGGTCTTACCAGGCACTCAGACCAAGAGACAGCATATGCCCTTCTGCATCTGTTGCTCTAGTCCATGCCTTTGTGCTTAGTAGGTCCATTGTGACCGCAATGTGGAGAGTTGCCATCTCTACCCAATGCCTATGCCTATTTTTATTGTGACATCATAGATGACCTGTTGAGCAGCCCCCTAGGGGAAGCAGGTGAGTTTCTGACATTCACCATCATGGCTCCCCCTCAGGTTGCAGCAAAAGGCATGTGCCCCAGGGGAGCCTGGGAGGGAGACTCCTTCCCTGGGGGTCTTTTCCTGAAGGGAAGGGAATAACAGGGTCCTGAGTCCCTGAGGATAGATACATCCACCAGGTTCTTGGTCTGCAAAGCACAGGGACTGGCCTTGGCCAGCTTTGGAAAATCATCCAAACCTACTTCCCATTTTGTTCGGGTTAAGCGATCTCATTTAGGCCCATGACAGCATATGGGCCCCAGGATACTACCTTTCCAGGTGACTTTATAGCTCTGGCCCAAGGACTGTGGACTTAATTAGGCTCCTCTGAGGACTTAAAAGGAAAGTATTTTGTCTTCTCCTATCTCTTGTCCTAAAATCAGAGCCTTCTGGGACCAGGCTCTGGCTTCAAGAAATCCTCATTTTCCTGCCTTGAAATGGGTCTAACTATATCTTTGCTTTAATCTCTGGCAGTCTTCTCCTCCAAGAAAATCAAATTCATTTGTGGGCACAGTCAATTCACTCTGAATTTACCATAGTCCTAGAGAGCTCAGATGAACAAAACCTACAGTTAATTGGTGGTGGTAAGAACATGAACTTGGAGTCAGGAGGTGTGGATTTGAATTACAGTTCTGACATTAGCTATGTGAGTTTGGGCAAATCATCTTACCCCTCTCAGCAACAATCTGTAAAATGGATGATAATAATGTTTGTAATACCTACTTGGGGAATACTCTGGGGGGAAACAGCTTATAAATCTCAAAGCACCATAAGAATATGTGATAGGATTTAGAGCAACAACTCATCTAGCCTAATAGTGCCCTTAGATTTTTGCTGTTGTTCAGTCGTGTCCAAGTCTTTGTGACCCCATTTGGGGTTTTCTTGGCAAAGAAATTGGAGTGGTTTGCCATTTCTTTTTCTAGCTCATTTTACAAATGAGGAAACTGAGGTAAACAAGGTTAAGTGACTTGCCCAGGGTCTCACAGCTAGTAAGTGACTGAGGCCAGATTTGAACTCAGGAAAATGAGGCCCTAGCATTCTATCTGCTGCACCACCCAGCTGCCCCAATCCTTTCAGATTACATGTGAGGAAAATGAGACCCAGGAAGGTTGTAGAGAGTAAATTCATTCAAGTCATCACTTCCAAACTTTATCCAATAAAATAAATTCTAATTATCTGTGTGAAGGAAAGTGACATTAATACAGAGAATTTCCAAATAATTTCTGCTTATCTTGGAATGTATTAAAATTGTTTTTGAAATTGTCCTGCCTACTTCTGGCTTAGTTCAGAAGAGTGAGTCTGCATGTACAGGATCAGTATACAAGAGACAGGAAGGCAGAAGTGTTTTAAGGGCAAGGTTGGGCAAGCTTAAGTTTTCAATGGCCTTGCATAAAGGTGAATCCACAGGCAGATAATTGAGAACTGGCTATAGTTTCAGCCTTCTCTTCCACCAAGCCTTGTTCAGAACTGCCAATAAAGAGGACCTTCTGATCTCCCTTTTCATTCTGGGTCAGCAGTGATTTAGCTAAGAGGGAAGGATGCAAGAGAAGAAAAAAAAACCCCAATAATGCACAAATAGGCCCATTATATCTTTTTTAACTGAAAGTTGACTATATGGCCTGCCTCGTTCATCCTGAAACCCACTGGGACTTGGAGTGATTTCATTCTCCCTGTTTTGCAGGTGAATGAACTGAGGTCCTGAAGGGTTAAGGGAGTGAGTCCCAGTGAGCAGGTCCCTTAGTGAGTCAGTAGTTGCACACTGATGAATCATAGATTTCCACCCAGCATTAAGGGGTAAGTCTGGGAACTAAAAGCCAATGGATCTCCACTATCCATTGGAGATGGGTGATCTGACCATAAGTAGGGTAGGAAGAAGAGAACAGCGGATGTTGAGGATTAGTGGGGCTAAGAAAGCTGATGTATATGTGGGAAAAGTTGGGGTAGTTCCCAAAGCTTAGGGTCAATCTGGATAAGTGGGATCCTTTGAGTCCCAGAGGGCTACAGAGGCAAGGGATGCCTCTCCTGATCTCCCACAGAAGGGGAAGGAAGATCTGCCTTTTGGCAGGATTATGGCCAGGTCTGGGTATCACATTTTAGGAGTGATATTGGAATTCTCAAGAAGAGAAGGGTACAAGGGTACAAGAAAGCTGGAAATCACACTGAGTGAGAACTGACTGAGTATGTGGAGCTTGCAGAAGGGAAGACCTAAGGGAAGCAAAAGGCAGCATCCCAGAGTGGAGAAGACACTGGATCTGGAGGCAGAGAACCTACAAATACCGATCTTGGGCAAGTCATTTTCTTTCCTCTTGGCTTCATTTTGCTAATCTACAAAATGAGGGGTTTGGACTAGATCATCTCTAAGGATCTAGAGATCCTGGGATTCTGTCCCTAAGTATTTGAAGAGCTGGATTCAAAGGCTTCTGTTTAGCTCCAAAGGACAGAATTAGGAACAATGAAAAGTTATATGAAGAACAGACTTAAGCTTTGTGGAAGAGAAATCTTCTTAAGAATGAGAGCTGTCCAGAAGGAGAAGGCAGAGAAGGGGGGGCTCATTCATCTCCAGATGTCTCCAAAGTGGGACCACTTTCTTGATGGTACATTGTAGAGGGAATTGCTCCTCTATCATGGGTTGGATTAGACTTCTAACTGAGATGCTATGGAGCCAGGGTCAGAAATAGGGGGAGGAGAAAGGATAAAAGAACTCTCTGGTAGTTCACCTGGGACCCCCTTCCCAGCTGCCTGAGGGAGGTCAGGTGGAAGTGGGAGCAGGAATGAGAAAATAAAAAGTAGCACAGAGTTACTTACTTCCTGAAAAGAAACATTCTTAGCCATGTAACACCCCAGGCACCAAGCACAAACAGGTTGCCCATCCTCTGCTCCTATCTTTTTAGATGGATGGAAGGACCGATTTATTGGTCATAACACTAGAAAGAATCTGTGTTCTTCTGGCTTAGATCTGCAAAGGCAGCATTGTTTATGGGATCTGAGGAGTGTGAGCGGTCTAGGAAGTCTTGTTTCATGAAAAGCAGACGGGATCCTTGGAGAATGTGGTCTTTTCCCCCTTGTGCTCCCTTCCTCCCCCTAGTTTAGTTGGGCTGGAGAGCTTCCTGGCTAGTGGGGGAGGTGCTACAGGAAAAAGCCTGACTGGGGGCTCCTAGACTCTAGATCTGACTTTGCCACTAATTTTCTTTGTCACTGATCTTACGTAAATCCCTTTTCCTCTCTGTGCTTCAGTTACCTACCCCACTGGCGAAATGAGGGGATAGGGCGAGATAGTCTAAGGTCCCTTCCCCCACCTCTACCTTTTAGCTTCCTTCAAAGTATAGCTCATGCTTTTTCTGATCCCCATTGTTATCAGTGTTTCCCTTTCCCCATCCATGCAAACTTAACTTGTAGTGACTCTTATACGTTGTATATTTGAGAGGTGGCATGGTGTATAAAGGGTAGGGTACCAGCATCAGGAGGACTTGGGTTTGCATGTGTGTGTGCGAGTGTGTCGCGCACTGGGAGAGAGCCCAGACAACACTTCTCCCTCCCCTCTTAAGTTGGAAGGTATAGAGATCTGCCTTGACAAAAAGAATTTCTTGACCAGGAGTTCCCCGCACTCCCCAAAAAGCTATTTTATATTCACTTACATGTGAACATTTTGTTTTCCCGGATAGAATGTAAAATCTTCAAGGGCATAGAATATTTTGTTTTTGTCCCGATTCCGTAGTAGGCATTTAATAAAGGCTTTTTTGATTGGGCAATCCTATTGGGGAGTGAATGATGAATGCACTAAGGGAGACCACAGTTCAGTAGGGGAGATATGACATGAATATATGTCAGTCAGTCAGCAAGCATTGTTAATCACTTTATGATATGTCAGATGTTCTGCTAAGCTCTGGAGATACAAAGAAAAGTGTTAACAGCCCCTGCCCTCAAAAAGCTTATGTTCTAATGAGGGAGACAACATGCAAACAACTACATGCAAACAAGATATATACAGAGAAGAAGGAAGGTTATCTCAAAGGGAAGGCACTAGCAGCAAGAGTGACCAGGAAATGCCTACTACATTCACATAATTATAATGCAAAATAAAATGTAATAAATGCATGAAAGGTACATATGCAGTGCTGAGGAAGTAGAGAGGCCCTGGGAGCATGCATGTCTGCCTAGGAGAGATAAGGGAAAGTTTTTAGGGGGAGGTAGCAATTGAGGTGGGCCTTAAGAGAAGTCCAGTAGTTAGAAAGGGGTCAGGAGAAGACATTCCAGGAGTGCAGTAAAGTCACGGAGGTTAGAAAACAAAGGATATTGGGGGGGGAACAGTGAACAATCCAGTTTAGCTGAAGTGTAGAATAGGTAAGGGGCAGTTCAGTGTTGTCCAGTCGTTTTTAGTCATGTGAGACACTTCATGACCCCATTTGGGGTTTTCTTGGTAAAGATACTGGAGTAGTTTGCCATTTCCTTCTCCAGCTCATTTTACAGATGAGGAATCTGAGGCAAACAGGGTTAAACGACTTACCCAGGGTCATACAGCTAGTAAGTATCTGAGGGCAGATTTCAACTCAGGTCTTCCTTACTCCAAGCCTGGTTTCTCTATCCATTGCATCCTCTAGCTGCCCAGAGCGCCAGGCCTGGAGTCAGGAAGAAGTTCAAATCTGGCCTCAGATACTTAGTAGCTATACTACCCTGGGCAAGTCACTTAATCCTGTTTGCCTCAGTTTCCTCATCTGGAAAATGAGCTGGAGAAGAAAATGGCAAACCACTGCAGTATCTCTGGCAAGAAAACCCCAAAACAAAACGGGATCATGAAGAGTCAGACACGACTGAAAGCAATGACTGAACCACAGAATATATGAAGGGGAGTAGTGGAAGATAAGGCTGGAAAGGTAAGATGGAGCCATATTGTGTCTTGCTAAGGACTTGGGACTCTCCTTAGTACTCAGTTGGGAGCCAACGAAGCTCAGTGAGCAAGGAAGGAGGTTGCTGGAGCAGACTAATCTTGGGCAAGCTGTGTGGGAGGAATGAGGGAGAAACTGAAAGCGAAGAGACCAATTAATAGGCAATTGGAAGAGAGGCCTGAAATTGGGCAGTAGCAGTGGAAGAAGAAAGGTTCTAAAGGTACTGAGGAAGCAGAATCAGTAAGATTCTGGTTGTATGTGGGAGGTTAGGGAAAGAGAAGAGTCGTCCAACATAAATTCTAGTTGCCTGCTTGGGTGACTGGGAGGTAGAAGGCCCAGGAGATGGAGAGGAGGGCACACGTTTAAGGGAGGAAAGATAATTAGTTCCATATGGGCACATCGAGTTTGGGGTGCTGGCTAGATTCCCAGGTAGAGGAAGATAGCTGTCAGTTGGGAAAGGTTTCCTCTCCCTCCGGGATCCAAGTCAAAAGGATGAGTTCCTGGCCTGCCCCTCCCTCCCCCATGGAGAAATCTCCCTTGTGTGAATAGCTGGGGTAAGCTGAACTTACCTTGGGCCTCCTAACCACAGCAAAGGGTTAAAGTCTGAGTGATACACTGATTTCCTTTGCCTCTGGGCTGGGGTCTCCAGAGGTAGTCCCGGAAATTGGCCTGGGATGAAATGGCCTGAGGTATTGAATTTCTTCTCTTCAGGTCCTATTACCTCTCAGGGCCCAGACCAGGGACTAGAAAGGACTCTGCAGCTGTGGCTATGTCTAATGCCTGTTATTTTAGCTGTTAAAATGTAGAGAGGCGAAAAAATGTAGGAGGGAGGAGGGTGATTAACTGTCTATGAGGTTCACCCTGCCTGGCTGCTTAGTCAAGGGAGTTGAGAGAGGAAATTCAGAACCTAGATAATGGAACATGGGGAGTTCAATTAATAAGCATTTCTTAAGTGCCTCCACTAAAGTCTTACTCAGAAATGTCTTTCATGGAGGTGACCCTGTTTTCTCA
Source organism: Trichosurus vulpecula (assembly GCF_011100635.1). Classification (NCBI taxonomy): domain Eukaryota; kingdom Metazoa; phylum Chordata; class Mammalia; order Diprotodontia; family Phalangeridae; genus Trichosurus; species Trichosurus vulpecula. The sequence goes on along the minus strand of NC_050581.1, from coordinate 121,879,698 downwards.
AGGGCTATTCCAGCTCTGGCAGGCCCAAAGAATCTGGAAAAGCCTTGAGTACAGTATGCTCTGATGAGCTGTACATGTGGCAGCCTAGTAAAGTTCTGAACCACTACACTGGCCATAGGGTGATGAATTTTTTGGTCACAGCAATTCCCAATTACCTCTTATTAAGCCATGGAAGAGTTCAGATTTGCACTGGTGAAGGCAGCACCCATCAATGTGCTAGTAAATGTCTAACAACAGGCTCTTTGAAAAATGTGACATTTTAAGTTTAATCTACATATTTTTAACATTTTCTCCATCACTTTCTTAACTCTGGAAGTCAACAAAACAATAGATCAGCCTTATTTGTAGCATTTGCCGATTTCTGAGCTGTAAATATACATACAGAAAAATTTAACAATCAGCTCAGCTGACTGCCAGGACACCCATGGACATTCCCGCTGGCCCCAGGTGAATCACTAGTCACTGAAGTACTGAGAGAATAACTTACCAAGTACAAAAACCTATTAGGAATTGTGGGGGATGCAAAAATAAAAAAGGACACACAGCCCCAGCCCTTGAGGCATACAGTATAATGGGACAAAGGAGGATGGGAGGAGAAGGCTATCTTAAGTATTAACCAAGGAGAAAGTAGAGCAAACAAAAATGCTGAAAATGCCATGAGAAGTTTGTAGAGGGAAAAAATGGTTTCAGGTGGAGGAGGAAGAGCACAAGGTGAAGAATTCACTGAGGATTTAGCATTTGACTTAGGTCTTAAAGGGGGAGGGAAGAGAGAACAACCATACAACTTCTCCTCCCCCCAAAAAAACAGATAATGAGGAAAACCAAGGATTTCCTTGGGCAGTCCAGTGAAGCCTATAGACCCCTACTCAAGATTATGCTTTCAAGTGCACAAGAGAAAATGCATAGGATTACAAAGGAAACCAATCATGTTGAAATATAATTAAAAAAAAAAAACCTTCATGGACTCCAGGTTCAGAACTGCCAAATTAAGGGAAATCCATCCTAGGAAGGAGGACAGCATGAGCAAAAACAGAGATAGGAGAGTACAGGACAAGAACTGGGTGGGGCACAGCAGTCCTAGTCTCTCTCCTATGCTCCAAACCTGCATTGCATATTGGACTTTTCTGAGTGTGTGTGTGTGTGTGTGTGTGTGTCCTCTAGGTATCTTAAACTCAATATTTTCTACTTTAAAAAAATTATTTAGTATTTTATTTTCATCAATTACATATAAAAACAATTTTTAACATTTTATAAAAATTTGAGTTCCAAATTCTCTTTCTCCCTTCCCTCCTCCCTCACTGAGAAGGTAAGCAATTTGACATAGGTTATACATGTGTAGTCATATAAAACATATTTCTGTTTTAGTTATGTTGTGAAAGAAAACATAGACAAATAAAAAACCCAAAGAAAAATTAAGTCAAAAATGTATGCTTCAATCTGTATTCAGACTCCATCAGTTCTTTCTCTGGGGATGGATAGCATTTTTCATCAAAAGTCCTTCAAAGTTGTCTTGGATCACTGTACTGCTGAGAATAGCTAAATCATTCACAGTTGATCATTGTACAATATTGCTGTTACTGCGTAAAATGTTCTCCTGGTTCTACACATTTCACTTTGCATCAGCTCATGTAAGTCTTTCCAGGTTTTTCTGAAACCATCCTGCTCGTCATTTCTTATAGCGCAATAACATTCTACCATGGTCATATACCACAGCTTGTTCAGCCTTTCCTGAACCGATGGCCATCCCCTCAATTTCCAATTCTTTATCACCACAAAAAAAGAGCTGCTATAAATATTTTTGTACATATAGATCTTTTCCTTTTTGTTTTTATCTCTCTAGGATACAGACCTAGTAGTGGTATTGCTGGGTCAAAGGGTATGCATATTTTTATAGCCGTTTGGGCGTAGTCCCAAATTGTTCTCCAGAATGGCCAAACAATATTTTCAAAAGAGAACTCATTATCTCTCCCTGCCCCCACCACCAATGACCCATTCCCATTCCAAAGTTCCTTATTTCTGCCCCTCTAGTCACTCGGGTTTGAAACTTTCATGCCATCTTCAACTCTTCCCTCTCTCTCACCCCAAGTACATGATAAAAATTTGCCAAATCTTGTCATTTCACACCTGTCCCCTTCTGTGCTCGCACAGCCACAGCTCTAGTTCAGGCCCTCATCACCTATGATCTAGACAAGTGCCGTGGTCTCCTAAAAAGTCTCCCCACTTCCAGTGTCTCCCCTCTCCAATGCTCCCTCCACACAGCTGCCTGACCGTGTTATTCCCTTCTACATAAATTCCATTGGTTCTTTATTGCCTCTAGGGCCAAATGCAAACTCCTCTGATTTGTATTGAAAGCCCTTTACAACCTGGCCCCAACCTGACTTTATTACATGTGACTCTCTTCCGTGCGTTCTACATCAAACCAGCCTTATTACTCATTCCTCAGACACAACACTCCGTTTCCTCTCTTTGCCCATTTGCACTGGCTGTTCCCCACACCTGGGTTGCATGCCTTCCTTATCTCTACCTCTCAGAATCGCCAGCTTCCCTCAAAGCTCAGCCTAAGTGATACCTTCCACTCAAAGCCTTTCCTGTTCCCTTAGCTTCAAGTACTCCCCCCACCAAATTATCTTGTATTTATTTTGTATGCAACCTGCCTTCCATGGAAGGATGGCCCCAGGAACCTTTGTGTGGGGGATGCGGAGGTATCTCTCTATTGTACAGACAGCTTACCCCAGTTCCTATAGTTTTGCTTTTGTGGATGAGGCAAAAGGCCAGTTATATGCATATGTTTTATACATGCCTCTATTTATACATATTTTGCCCCCTGATAGAATATAAGCTCCCTGAGGGTGGGGACTGTTTCACTTTTGTCTTTGTTTATGGGGTGCCTGGCACATAGAAGAGACTTAATTAGTGCTTGTTGATTGGTTATTGATTAATTGGTAAGTTCCAATTCGGCTAGAATGATAGGTCGTGAGAAAAAGAGTGTATGAGATAAGACAGGTCAAGTAGGTTGGAGCAGCTCCAGGCTAGGCAGTGGGTTTTGGTGGAAAGAGTGGTGCCTGGGAATCCAAAGATCTGGTCTCTAGCCCTAGTTCTGCCACATACAAGCTGTGTGGCCACAGGAAAAGTCCCTTTTCTTCACTGTGGAATGAGTGCATTGGAGTTGGCAAACTACGCCTGCCTCCTGTCTTTGTATGGCCAGTGAGCTAGAAATGGTTTTTTTTTTTAACATTTTAAAATAAAGTCTTATGGAATTTGAAAACTGATAAACTATACAAAAGCAAGCAGCAGACCAGGTTTGGCCCTCGGGCAGTGCTTTGCTGGCCCTGGAATTAAATGGTCTCTCCCCATAGGCCTCTCCATCTCTGATATCCTATGGCTCTATGAAATGCTGGAGTTGGAAGACAGATCCATTTGTGACAAAAGTCAGGAAGAACACGAAAAATGAACTCTCTCAAACTCTATCTTGCTCTGTCCCTAACTACAAATATTTTGTTGAAGGGAAATGGCCCTTTTTATCAAGTGGTGCAAGGTAGGCTTGGAGGAGGGGGCACAGGAAAACTTAAAAGTCTTTCTGAGTTCATACTCAGTTCTGTGGTGTTCCAGACCAAGTTGAGGATCAGACAAAAGAAAACAAGGGTTTTATTATATTATATTCACACTGGTGAGCTCAGCCTTAAATTGTCACCTGGAAATTGAATGTGTGTGTCGGAGGGGGTGGGCAAAGGCCTAAGGTATAGGGAAATATGGGAAGGTTATGGAGGCTCAGACAACAGCATTTCCCCTCTGGTACAAGGCCTGTACCAGGATGTGTGGCCATAAAGCAGGAGGAGGGAGGGAAGTGAGCTGATTCCAGGGCTGGAACCCATAAAATTGGGGCCTAGGGTACTTTTGGGCCTGGAATTAATCTACTGAAAGACTTCAAAACAAAACAAAATCTCCCCAGCCCTAGTATGCTAAGGGGGATGGAGACAGGAAAGAAAGGGGACAGGAGGAGGGTTGGAGGAGACTCAGGATGGAGTTATGGTCAAGTTCAGACTGGCCAAGAGGACCCCAGGGCATTCCTTTGGTGTCCTGTGGTCCACCTTGGGGAAAAAGCCAAATCCTGAAGGTCCTTGTCCAATTAACCAATAAATGTTTATTAAGCATCTCCTTTGTGCCAGGCATTGTGCTACGGTCAGGTATCAATGTACGGATGAGTATTTGCGATAGTGTGTCTTTGCGTTTCTATGTACACATGTCTATAAACATCTCTGTAAAAGTATCAGAGAATACATGTACATATTTGTATGTGTGCCCATATGTATATGTGCATCTACAAGTAAATATGTCTTCTATCTCTATGTGCTGGATATCTATATCCCTAGACATAGTCTCTGACACACATATACATGGTTTCCTTGCTTTCAGGCATTTCTCTCTTCCAAAGAGAGAGGGGTGGGGGTGGGGTCTAAACTCATCTATACATAGGAGTTAATAATTCCCTTTCTATTACAATTTATAGTTTGCAAAGCTCTTTCCTCCCAACAATCCTGATATTAAAAGTATGTGCCTGTGTACATATATACATACACACATACATACATACTACGTACATGCATACATACATACACATACATACATATATATCTCAAGCTTATATGTGCCAATGCTTTGGATAGCAATGACTCAGAGACACTGTGGTAGAGTGGATAAAGGGCTGGCCTCAGAGCCATCAAGACCCAGGTTCCAGTGCTGCTTCTGATAAACTCTCCTTACCTCTGCCTTTTAGATTCCCTCATTTCCTTTAAAACTCAATTCATGAAGTCAGGAGGACCCGAGTGCAAATCTGGCCTCAGACACTTAATAGTTGTATGACCCTGGTCAAGTCACTTAATTCCATTGCCTCCCCACCAAAATCCCCTCAATTCAAAACCTACTTTTAACAGGATAAGGAGCTCCTTACCTTCAGTAAAAAGAGGCTGTTTCTGGGTGAAGGTTGAAGGAGAAAGAGAGGAACCTTGAGAACAAGCATTTATGTCTTTTACCCAAAACTCTAGCTAAGGCTTCTAGGTCTTCCTTCCTGGGGTCCTTTCTTCCCTACAGCACCGCCCCCCCCCACATCTGCAGGCCCCCTCTCCTTTTGCCAGCCATATTTTCTACCTAGTATATTGATTCTTCCTCAGGTTTGGGGGTTTCCTCACTGAGAAATATGCTGCCTATAGGATTTCTGAAGGGTAACCGCGCCATCCAGGGGCCATTAGAAACAATGCAGGGTGGTTAGTTGCTGTGGAAAGTTCCGTAAAAACTTTCCCTCCCTGCTGAGTAGCAAAGCTGGTCACAGAGCTATTTATCACCTATTTGAGAAAATTTCTCGCAAATCCATAGTGTCTTACCTATACTCTGGTCCGTGCTGTGGCTCTGATCTCCCAGATGGAGGCAGTATTATGAAATCACACAAGGTTGCCTTTTATAGAATTTAGTCTTAGAGACGGTTTGTCCAGTGATTTGATTCCTCCTGCCCCTGCCCCCCCACTTTTTTTCAGATAAGAAAAAGGAAGTGCAGATAAGTTGTCACCTTCCTGAGATCCCCCAGGTAACAAGGTACCAGAGATGAGATTTTAACCCAGGACTTTCAGCTCTAAATGCAGAGCTCTTTCTCATACACCCTATCTCCGGTAACAGTCCTAGGGACCCCGCCTCCAGTTCTTCTTGGTTTCAGTCATTTCTCTCTCCCACATGGAGGCTCACAGTGGTCTAAACTGATCTACACTAAGGTGTTAGCAACTTAGATTTCTATTGTTCTTCACAATTCACCCTGTTCTTCCCTTATTCTCTTGTGGTAGTACAAGGATTCATTCACTCATTTCCAAACAAAGGTGAAGTGACTTGTCTTTTGGGTAGCACACAGTTTAGTAAAGGTCAAGAGCTGGGATTCAGACCTTGGGCTGAAAGAGAACTTTGAGATCACCTTGTCCAAGCACTGCTGTACTCCATTTTATTTGTGGGGGGGGGGGGTTGCCCCCCATTTTATAGATAAGGAAACTAAGGCACAGAGGTATGAAGCAATTTTTTCAAATTTACACAGGTAGTGGATTTTTTTCTTCGAATCACGTGAATGTGAGTGTGTGTATGTGTGTGTGTGTGTGTGTGTGTGTGTGTGTGTGTGTACCTTTAAGGCTTGCAAATCACTTTATAACCACTACCTCATTTTATTTTCAGGACAACCCTGGAAGGTAGGTGCTATTATTGTCTTCATTTTACAAGTGAGGAAACTCCAGCAGACAGGTTAAGAGATTTGCTGAGGGTCACACAGCTAGGAAGTGTTTGAGGTTAGATTGGAACTCAGGACCTCCTTAGTCCTGATCCAGAGCACTCTATTCACTGCACCACTCATCTGTGGGGCCAAAATTCAAAACCAAATTTTCTTAGTCCAAGTCAAGTATTTGTTCCATTATATCAAACTATTTTAGTTAATGGCTATTTAGTGACTTAACTGAGTTACCTCTCCCAGAGATATTTGCATTTTAAAAGAAAATGATCAGAAAAGACCTAATATCTAACTCAAAGTAGAAAATTGTTAATCATGGACTGGTGTGATACCTGGAAGTATTTTTGGATAGCCTAATAACACCTTAAATATGTAAGGGTTTTTTTTTTTAACTTTATCAAAGCACTTTGCCTGTCTATTATCTCATTTCCCTCCCAGCCCTCCCCTTACCTTCATGAGATCAGTAAGATGACAAGAGATTATTGTACCAACTTCTCAGATGAATGAACTGAAGCCTAGAACAGGGTCACTCTAGGTCACACTGCCTTTAAGTGGCCAGGCTGGAACTAAACAACTCCCAGGTCTCTGGTTTCCCAGTCAGAGTTCTGCTTACTAGGATGTGCTCCTTCTGTCTTTGCCTCCTTTCTTCTTCCTTAGCCAGATTGCTGACAGATGACTACAGCCAATCATTTTTCCCCTCGCTCACAGCCAGATGTCCAACCAACCACCTCTTGTCCATTTCTCCTTTATCTTGTCTAGAATCCTGCTGATTACCTGGCTCAACCAATTAGAGTAACTGGAATTTAGCAGTTCCTGCAGGATATCTACTGATCCAAGACAAGTAAGGAAAAAAAAATTCTCTGAAAAGTGAAAAGGAAAATTAATCACTTATTTTGTTGTTCAGTAGTTTCAGTCCCATCTGACCCTTCATGACCCAATTTGGGGTTTTCTTGGCAAAGATACTGGAGTGGTGGCTATTTCCTTCTCTAGCTTATTTTCCAGATGAGGAAACTGAGGCAGAGTTAAGTGACTTGCCCAGGATCTCACAGCCAGTAAGTTTCTGAGGCCAGATTTGAAATTAGGTCTTCCTGACTCCTTGCCTGGCACTCTATCCACTTCGCCACTTAGCTGCCTATGGTCACTTATACTTCTATTTAATAGATACTAAGTGTCTGAATATGAATACATTCCTGAATGGATGTAGTAGTGCGCATACCTGTTAATAATATCACATGTCCTTATAGTGCTTTAAGGTTAACAGGGTGTTTTCTTCACAACAATCCATGTGAAATAGGTAGTACAAAGACCCATTTTATAGATTAGGAAGCTGTGTCTCAGAGAAGCAAAGTGACTTACTCATAGGCACAGGCCAGTAGGCAGGACTTGAACCCAGTCACCTGACCACAGGTGTAAGTCTCTTTCCACTCCCTCATTCTCTGTGGTGTTTGAGTCAATAGTTGTATACTTGACTGCCAACCACACACTTTCCAAACTCCCTCCTGATCTCTTGGCTATATGAGGTACTATCAAGGCATTCGCAAAGAAAACTAGCAAATCTTCCCCTATGAGCTTTGGCTCCAGAAGCACTGTGCAGAATAATGGAAATAATCATGATCCTTCTGTCTATCCTCAAATTTCTAATACTACTTGGGCTTTGTTTCTTTTGCATTTGTCCTACTTTGTCTTACTGATGTAATATACTTGTGTGTCCTTGTCTTGGCCCCCATTAGAGTATGTAAATCTATTAAAGGCAGGGATTAGTAACCACAACAACAATAGCCAAAATGTCTGTGATGCTTACTATGTGCCAGGCTCTGTGCTAAGCACTTGACAGTTATCTCATTTGAGCCTGACAACAACTCTGGAAGGTCAGGGCTACTATTGTCTCATTTTACAGTGGAGTAAACTGAGGCGAACAGAGGTGAAGTGACTTGCCCAAGGTCTTGTTATTCTTCAGTCTTTTCAGTTGTGTTGGACTCTTCATGACCCCTTTGGCAAAGATACTGGAGTAGTTTGCCATTTTCTTCTCCATCTCATTTTATGCATGAGAAAACTGAGGCAAATAGGGTTAAGTGACTTGCCCAGGGTCACACAGCTTGTAAGTGTCTGAGGCGGGATTTGAATTCAGGTCTTCCTGACTTCAAGCCCAGCACTCTATACACTGCACCACCTAACCACTTATGTTACATTGTTACATTACATTATGTTATATTATGTTATCTTATGCTATATTGTAACTAGGTGGTGCAGTGGATAGAGCATCAGGCCTGGAGTCAGGAAGACCTGAATTCAAATCCTGCCTCAGACACTTACAAGCTGTGTGACCCTGAGCAAGTCGCTTAACCCTGATTGCCTCAGCTTCCTCATCTGGAAACTGAGCTAGAGAGGGAATTGCAAACCACTCCAGTATCTTTGCCAAGAAAACCCCAAATGGGGTCATGAAGAATTGGACGTGACTAAACAATGAAATGTTATGCTATATATTTGTTATGTTATATTATTACCATATTATATCTTTGCCCAGCACATGGCAGGAGTTTAATAAATGTTTGTTGAATGGAATAATAATAATGAAAAATTACATTCATATAGCGTTTTCACATTCATTACCTCCCTGGATCTTCAGAACAAACCCAGAGTGGATATCCCTGCTTCACAAATGAGGAAACAAAGGATCAGAGAATGACGTTCCCACACACACATCATCTAAGTGACAGTGAGACCAGTAATAGAATTATTATTCACATGGTATTCCCAATTGAGGCTCAGAGGAAGTGACTTGGCTCTGAGTCTAACTTGTGCGACCTTTCCATCTCTAAGACTCAGTTTCCCCATCCATAAAATGAGTGGATTGACTGCAAAGTTTTCTTTAGATTCTAACATTCTTTAATTATATAACTTGACCTGAATGCTAAATTTGGTATGTAGTCCATTGAACTCCCCTGGTTCCAGAATCCATTGCCTTTGCAGGGAAAGACAAGGCTTTAAATCACATCTCTGTGAGTCATTGCTTTTTCAGTTGTTTTGGCCCAAATCTATGATTTACTGGTGTAAGAACTTCCAATAAGGAAACTTGCCCTACCCCTGTATTCCTCACCAGTCCTGACTGCTAATTGTTCTGCAACATATAGTTTAGATTAGAGTTGTCTGTAGCACCAAGCAGTTAATTGATGTGTTCAAAGTCAATTAATCAGTTTGTATCACAGGTAGGTTTAGAAGGTACACCTTGATGTCAAAGCTGGCTCTCCATCCATTACATTTGACAGCTTTAAAGGGTCAAAAACCTCAATGGGGCAAAAATAAATCCATGGGGACTATTTTGGAGTAATGCTTGCTATGCTGGGCATCACTGAGAATCTCCCAAATTAGTAAGACAGGTTCTTACTGGGCACCCATCATATATGACCCGAGACTCAATAAATAACTTGACCCTCTATCAAAACGTCAAGACACCTTCATGAGCCTTTTTTACAAAACACTGTATGAACCCTAGGATTTCCTGAACTCAGTTTCTGGGACAGCACCTACTTATTGCCTCCAGAATCAAGTACAAAATGTTTGTTTGGCGTTCAAAGTCATTGATAACCTAGCACCCTCTCACCTTTCTAGTCTTCTTACATCTTATTCCCTGACACATCCTCTTCAATCCAGTGACACTGACCTCCCAGGTATTCCACAAATAAGACACTCTGGGCTCCGGGCATTTTCTCTGGCCGAGCCCCATGCATGGGATGCTCTCCTTCCTCATCTCTCCCTTCTGACTTCCCTGTCTTCCTTTGAATCTCAACAAAAATTCCATCTTCTACAGGAAGCCTTCTCAACCTTGCCTAATTCTAGTGCCTTTCCTCTTTTAATTATTTTTCTCTTCATCTTGTGTATAGCTTGTTTGTGCATATTTGTTTGTTTGCTGTTTCCTCCATTAGTCTGTGAGCTTTTTGAGGGCAGACACTGTCTTTTTGCCTCTTATTATGTCTACAGGGTTTAGTACAGTGCCTGGTGCATAGCAGGTACTGAGGTACACAAGCTCCTGGAATACCACAAGGTCTCTTCAGTGAAATCAAAAGCAACATGAAAGATATTGGTCTAATCCAGATGGACAAAGTGGACGAAACATACATTCCTCAAATTGACTGGGCCGCCTATTGCATTAGTATGTGTATTTTGAATAAGCGTTACAGAGGAATAATATGTAGAACTAAGGAGGAGGTGGATGTCAGACTGGGTGTGTTTGAGAAATTGAGTACTGTTGCCTTGATCCCAGACTATTTCATACAGGAGTCTCTTCACCGTCACTAGTTTCTTGAAAATGACAATAAATAGAGTATCCGGTACGAGTCAGGGCTGAGGGGTGGCCTTGGCGGCACAGTGCTCAGGTTTAGGGCGACTGACTTTCCCAGCGATCACCCTCTAGCTCCAGACCTCTTCTAGGCTGCTCTGTACAGCAGCAAAAGAGAAAAATAACGGCCAGAACTTAGAAGATGACTCAAGTCAAAATGAACAGAGGACAGACAGTACCATTACAGAGAAGACTCTAACTGAAGAGAAGGTCAAATTAGAAGAACAGCTGAAAAAAACTTTGGAGAAGATATGGAGAATTTATGGCAGTGGAACCAGAAATTGGTAGAAGAGGTAAAATTATATGGTATTCGAGGTTTTTGTAAAGATTTGTTAGAAGCTGCTGCCATTTTGGAAAAGGCAACAGCAAGTGTCCCAGAAGAGGAAATAAAGGAAGAAAACCCTCATTTGAAGAACTTATATGAGGGTCTTGTCATGACTGAAGTCCAGATTCAAAAAGTGCTCAAAAAGCATGGCTTGCTCAAACTAGATCCTGTTGGTACCAAATTTGATCCCTATGAACACGAAGCCTTGTTCCATATTCCAGTAGAGGGGAAGGAGCCTGGCACCATTGCACTAGTAACCAAAGTTGGGTATAAGCTACGTGGGCCAACCTTGAGACCTGCTTTGGTGGGTGTTTTTAAAGAACTGTAGCAGTCTAACTTTCTAATTCTTTCTTCCCCACACTCAAATGCTATACAGCTATTAAATGGATATTTTTTCCTTCAAACACTTTATATTTCTCCACTCTTCATGGAAGGCCTGGAGTAACCAGTGGCTCAACAGAAAATTCACTCAGTCTTGAAATTGCCTTATTTAATGAACTGAATAACTTGGAAAGTGTGCAAACTGATTTTAGTGTTGCATATTTAAAGATCCTCTGAGGCACTCTCGTACTTGCGTAGTATCTTGAATAATGTTTTATCTGTTAATAACCCTGGCTACTTCAAAGGTATGTTCAGTGAATAAAACGTCTCCAGAAAAAAATGACAATAAATCAAAGGAGAATAAAAAGATACAGGGTAAGTATAAGTAACAGTAAATTAGATATAAATAATGGCATAAAAGATACATTTGTAGCATTTAGAAAACAATGTAACACAGAATAAGTAACAGGTTGAGATTTAAAGATATTTTTCTTTGACTCTGAAGCCAATTATCTTCTTGCTTTATAATCTGCATCCAAACATTTCACATGAGGAGGCATAGGATGGATGAGGAACAGAGGATGGGCAGCCTCAGTTACTATGATAATAACAATGATAGCAAAAACAGTAACAGAAAACAACTCACTTTTCTATATCACTGTGGCTTTCTTCACAAGGGAAGTGGGTAATAGGAGAATTGCCACAAGCTGAAGTTCAGAGAAGGGGTGTGCCTTGCCTGAGGTCATGAAGCTACTCATTATCGAAGGCAAGGCTTCACCCTAGGTATGGGAGTACCTAGTCCAGCACTCAAAATCAGAAAATGAGCACCCTCCATGGGGGTTTTTAGTAAAACATTACATTGGATAAAATTTAAGGAAAACAAAACACGAGCCAAAAATAAAATAGAATGAGGTGGTATGGACAAGTTGCAATCTGTGGAGATGGAGCACTCACCCTGAGGAAATCACATATCCACCATATTCAGGTACATTTAGAGACAGGGGCAGGCGATGGTGAAAATGATCAAAGCCTGGAGGAAGCCAAGGGAGCTTTTAGCTGTGTTGTCTTCAGCTGAGTGATGGAGGGGACAGAGTGAGAAAGAAAAAGCTATAAAGCCATGCCTCACCAGGCTAGTCTCTGTGGGCAGTCTACTAGGATCTCCTGTGTTATTATCTTGACTTTGCTTCCTGTAGATCCCCCCCCCTAAGCTTTTGACTTGCTATTTATGCCTATGATGGGTGACATTTGGCTTTGAGCTTTGAACTATGCTCTGCTTTCTCTTTGCCCTCTTGGAATCTAGGGGCCTTATCTCCTCTAGCTTGTTGGACTGAGACTAGCATCTGTTAATCCCACCCCATCGTGTGCTGCCCCTCCTCTTCCTTCCTGCCCTCCCCCAAACTCCGGGTTAGGAGGGCATGGTACCTATACACTATTAAAACTTTACTTTCGCCAAGAAGAGGGAGAATGTGCTGAATGTGGAGAGCACCAAAGGAAGAAATCAAAACAATCGAAATGGACTATGGACTTCCAGTTCGTGTAAAGTTCCTCCCCTTCTACCTCCTCCCCTTCTACCTCCTCCCCTTTTGCCCTGGAGAGAGAGCGGCTCATTTTTTCACCACTGACTGAGGAGGTTTTGCTATGTTCCTCCCCTTGGTGAAGTGGCCATCGAAGAAAGTTGGTTTTTTTGTTAGTTTGTTTCCTGCAAGGGAGGAAGAGTAATGAAAATAGAGGATATATCAGCAAGGGATCCACATAGAGAGACGGCATAGCTGGGGCCCATGATGAGAGAATATAGATTGCAGACCCAGCCCACTGAGACGAGTAAGAGAAGCTGAGATCCTATTCAACCACTCCACTCTTCACTAAATTCGTCTTCCCAGGGTCCATACAGGAATACCCATCCTCTGGCTAAAGAGAGAGAGAGACTAAATTCGTGGTTTTACTACCAGGTTCTAGAATCTGGCAGAGCTTGGGTCCCAAACTACTTGGGGAGGAAGTAGAAGGGCACTAATGCTCATTCTGCAATGCTTTTGTGACTTTAATATTCATTCCTGTGCCCGTTAAATGTTTACCGTTTCAATTTTGTTCTTTGACTGTTATTGTGGTAAGTAACTAAAAACGCAGGCCACAGTAAAATTAAGGATTTCCAAACTTTTGGCCTGAGATGGGCAAATTACCATGGAAAGTTCTCATCACTCAAACCCAAGTTTGTGGAAGTCCACAGAGGATGGACCAACATGCTACACATAAGCAGGAGGTGATTCATTCCAAACACAGCAGTCTTTTCAGAATCAACTTACTGTATTCAGTTGGCTCCTTAGCCAGTTAGAGCAAAGATCAAAGTCAACACCAAATTGCAAGGAAAAAATAAATATGAGATGATACCAGCTTTAAATTGATTTTTTCAAACTCTGGAAAATGGGTAAAAGTAAAGACCTTGCCCTAATTATCATTCCTTAGAGAAGACTAATACAAAACAGTTGCCACAACAGAGACAGAAAGAACTAGAAAACTGCCTCAGCTTGGAGTCACTTAATCCCTTCAATAAGTGGATTCACGGCGATGAAGGGCAATTCAAGTTGAGAGTACAAACTCATTTGAGAAAAATATTAGGAGGAAAATGACAGATGATTATGAACAGTATTATCTCAGAAAACAGAAAAGAAATAGAGGGGAAAATGAGTATACAGCAAGTTTGGTATGAGATTCACCTAAACCAGATCATCCTGAGTGCATCTGTCAAAGGATCTAGACCTTAGAGAGTGCCTTGTCCAATCAGGAGAAAGATAACAAATAGATGTGAATGGAACAGATCTGCAAACAACTGCAGTAGTAGAACTACCACATTTGGACTCTACCACCTCTGTACCCAGAGGGATGCTAGAGCCAGCTTATATCAGCTCTTAAGAACCATACTTGATATTAAGTCAGTGAGACTTCCCATTACTCAAATATTTAAATGGATTTCCTAGATGTGGATATTCTCTTTATTGATGCAGCTTTCAACCCATCCATGCTTGCCTATCCTCTTCTCTTATCTACATTGTATAAGTTTGCTGCAAGGAGTATACCCAATGCATTAGGGGAGCTCTTTGCTTCCACTGTACCTACTGTTTATTGAATATTTTAAAAGCTTTTGATTTGGTAGAAAAAAATCTCACCTTTAAGGCTTTCTTCCGACAATGTATGTCCCATTCATAGATCAAAATTATTCAAGATTCCCTGGAAGTAACAGAAATGACCTTATTCAATGAATGACCTTTTGATGATAAATATATAGTAAGAAATACTTAAAGCAAGAAATTATATTCAAGTCATTGGATACTGTAGAGTCTTCTGGAAGATATCCATTACCACTCAAAAGACCACTTACACAGGAAAAACCAAGCAGATGAAGAAGATTTATTATTCATATTATGACCTGCAGTTATATGAATAAGCTACCGAGATTATCTATCTATCTACCTATCTATCTTGGGTAAATGGTACAAATTGACGGGTTGGGCCTAAAATTAAACAGGAAGAGAAAAGGAGACTGGATTGCCTTTGGGAAGTTTTAGAGCCTTTAATTAACCCATTTTTCTTTTAGGATCAAAGTCTTATCTCTTTTATTTCAATATTCCACTGGTATTTTGTAACTGTGATTCAATTGATCAATCCACAAACATTTATTAAGCTGATTACATGCCAGTCAAAGTGCTAGGTGCTGGTGATACAAAGATAAAATGGTACAGTTTGGGGAGTTTATTTGTTATAGATGGAGATGACATGTATGCATAAATATATATACATATAAGTGTAAGGTCGTCTTTTGGGGAAGGAGGGTGAGCTGCAGCAGGGTATATCAGAAAATGGAGGTGGCCATTTGAACTGAGATTTGAAGGAAGCTAGGGATTCTGAGGTCAAGGTGAGGTGAAAGTATATTCCAGGCATGGGGGTGGGGTGGGGGAGGGCAGCCAGTGCAAAGACACAGGGAGGGATAGCCAGGCCATTTGGGCCAGACAGATGGAATAATGGAATTCACAAGGTCAAAAGGTTGCTGGGAGCCAGGCTGTGAAGGTCTTTAAATGCCAATGAGGAGTTTGCATTTTATCCAAGACCTAGAGGTGATAAATAACCAAAGGAATTTATTAATAAAGGTCAGATCTGTGCTTTAGGAAAATTTTATTTGGAGCAGTACAGAGAATAAATTCAAGTAGAGAGAAACTTGGGGCAAGAAGAGCTGTTAAGAGGTTATCACAATTGTCCAGGCAAGACCTGATGAGGTCTTGACCTTGGGTAGTAGCAGTGTGAGTGAAGAGGAGGTAACAGAGGTGATATGTTGTAGAGATACAATCAACAAAAAGCATAAAATACTGATCTCTGAGGAATTTAAAATGAGAATTAGCACAGTGCAGTGGAAGGGACACTGGCTTTGGAGTTAAAGATCTGGATTCAAATCTTACTTTTAATCATTACTATCTGTGTGACCTTTAGCAACTCACTCCCATTCTCTAGGCTTTGGTTCTTCATCTTTAAGGAAGAAAACAAGCATTTATTAAAACACCTACTATGGGCCATGCACTTTACAAATATTATCTCATTTGATTCTCACAACAACCCTGGGAGATAAATGCTATTATTAAACTCTTTTTACGGTTGAGGAAACTGAGGCAAAAAACGGGTGACATACCCAGAGTCACACAGCTGGGAAGTATTAGAGGCCAGATCTGAATTCATATCTTCCTGATATGAGGCCCAGGGCTCTATCTACTATACTATATAGCTGTCTTATCTTTAAGTGAGGGATATAGACTAGATGGCTTTTGAATTCCTTTCTAGCCTAGAGCTATGATTCTATGAGCCTGTGAATAATACCACAGGGACATGGTACATGTGACTAGGCTGCAATACACAAAAAATAAGAAATTTCAAAGAAGAAACAGAACAAAAGATATCAGTGAAATATTTGTATGATCAAAAAATAATAGAAGTAGGCTGGTCATGTCAAGAAAGTGAGGGAGATCAGTGGACAAATCGTGTGTTCCACTAGTATCCTGGACATTCCAATCAGTTCAGCACTGTGGCATGGAGGAGGGCAATTTGCTCTGCCCCAAACCACAGAACAGAAGAGACCAACCAGTTTTCACTCTAAACCACCAATAACCTTGCTCACCTCAATGAAGGATAAGCAGCAGCAGCAGCAGCAAGAGGATGTGGGCCCAATACCACAGAGTGAAGTGGTACCCAGACACTGACCTTTCTACTCTTGTCATCATCAGTAGAGTGGATCACATTTGGAACTCTGCTCAGACTCTTCCACTATAATTAGTAAATGCCTATCTCCTACATAACCCTAAAGCATTCCACCATAGCTTTTCTTTCAAATTGACATCAAATCATTAATTACTCTTCTAATTCTAAATCCACCTAACTCCACTATGATCTCTAGTCCACAACTCTTCATTTTGTAAAAAAAAAAAAAAAAAAAAAAGTAAGAGAGACTTATCTACAGTATTCCCTAAATTTGTTAGTTTGGAAACTTGTTAAAAAAAAATGAAATTACCCTGGTATGACCTTTTCTTCTTAAAAAAAAATGACTAATATCTTCTCTTTTTATATCACCTTCATTTCCAAATATATTCCTTGTCCATCCCCCTACCAAGGAAGCTATCCCTTGTAAAAAAAAAAATTTAAAAGAATTTAAAAGTAGTTCGGCTGTGTGGTAAAATGTGACAAAGTTCCTCACTCATAGTCCCCGTCCTCTATAAAGAAGGGAGGCAGGCAAGTTTTTCATCTTTTAGGCCATGCTGTTATAATTACATGGCATTTCCTTCCTTCCTTTCTTCTTCCCTTTTTCCTTCCTCCTTCCCTCCCTTGCTTCCTTCTTTCCTTTCTTCTTCCTTCCTTCCTTTCCCTCCCTCTCTCTCTTGCTTCCTTCTTTCCTTCCTTCCTTTCTTCCTTTTCTTGGTTCTCCTTATTTTACTCTTCCTCAGTCTATGCTTCTCTGAATTCCGTTTCTCCTGTCTTAAGACAGTTACATTCCAGGGCATCCATGCACCACAACTTCTGCAGCTCTTCCCCAGTTGACTGACATGTGCTTTGTTTTCATTTCTGCGCTACTACAGAAAGTGTTGCTGTGGCTTTCCTATCTGACTTTGACTTTCTTGGTGTATATGCCTAGTAGCGGGATCTCTAGGTTGAAGAGTAGAGACATTTTCTTTTTTCTTTTTTTTTCTTTCTTCGCATAATGCCAAATTGCTTTCCAGAATGATTGGACCTTCACAGCTCCACAGGAAAATGCTTTTTCACAACTAATATGTGAGATCTAGAGTGCATGCATTATTATTTTCATTTTATAGAAGGGGACACAGAGGCTAAGCGATTTGGCCAGGATCGAACAGCCTCGGAGTCGGAGTTCGAATGACGCTTTCGCGGGGTGGGGGGTGGGGGGTGCTCCTTTCTGGCACCCTGTGGGGAAGCTAGGGATTTCAGCTCTCGCCCGTCCCCCATTCACGATTTCACCATCCGAGAGATGTGGGTGGAGTATTTTTAACCCAGAGTTAGCGCCCGCCCCTCCACTGCACAAAACTACAATTCCCTTGGGTCTGTGCGGTGAAGGGCGAGAAAGCGCTCTTACGTGTCAAAGGTCCGGAGAAAGGAGTGGAACCGGAAGGCCTGCTGGGAGAAGAGCCGAACTCCATTTCCCAGAAGCCTTCGGGCGCGCCATCTCCCTTCCTCTTCTCTCCCCTCCCCAACCCGCGCCTATCCGCGCGCGCGCGCGCGCGCGCGCCGGGAGTACGTAGCGTGGGTGACGCGTAATATGTGGGCCGCTCGGAGCCGCGGTCGCGCCGTGTGTGTGAGTGACTGAGGGAGTGAGGCACTGAGGAAAGAAGGGCGGGAGGGAGGGAGGGGAGACTGCTCGGCGGGGGTCGGGAGTGCTGCGGGAGACCCCGGGAAGGTAAAGCTGGCGGCTGGGGATTGCCGGGGGAGGGGATGGGGCGCGCGCCCGGGGCGGGCGGGAGAGGGAGGCAGGGAGCGCGCGCGGGGCGGCGGCGGCGGCGGCAGCGGGGGGGAGGGGCGACACCTGCACTGCCGGAGGGGAACCGGTGCCGGGGGCTCAGTGTCACTTGGGACTGGCCTTCCCTCCCCCCTTGTGGGGGCGGGGCCTCGGCACTCCCTCTCCCCCTCCCTCAGATCAACCTCCTTCCTTACCCTCTCGAGATCTCACCCCCCCAAAAAAAACTTCTTGGGGAGTAACCTCACCTTCTCCTAGTTACTCCTCCCCTCACCCCCTTTTCTCTCCATCTCCTCTTCTCCTTTTCCCCTGCCTTCGCTCCCTCTTTCCCATCTCCTTCGTGCCCCTGTCTTCTCTTCCTCTGTCCTCTTCCTCCTCCCCTCCCCCCGCCCCATCTTCCCTTCCCCTTATGGGGTGGAGTGGAGGGGCATTGTTTCTTCCCCCCCCTCCCTCGAAATCCGCCCTAGTGGGTACGTGATGTGGGCTGGGGGTTCCGTTTTCTCCCCTATCCTAGTTACACCCGCCTCCCACTCGGCTTCCTATCACCTAGGTTGGGACCGATTGTCTCTTCCCACGTTTTCCCCTCCCCTCCCCTCCATGACCCTGTCCCGCCTCACTCCTGGACTAGGATTGGGGGAGGAGACGGGGGAGGAGACGAGGGCGGAGCTTTACACTTACTTTTCTTCTCCTCCTCCCGGTGGGTTGCGAGTGCCTGGGAGGTGAGGTGTGTAGACTTTGGTAAACTGGTGCGGCAATTGAAACAAACGAAGCCGCAAACTAAATACTCCTCGGGTCCCGCAGGTTTCTAGGGCTCTGTCAAGCAGCGATCCCCAGCAATTTTCTTTTTCAAGGCAATTTTTCTTTCCCCCATGGTACTTTGAGAGGTCTTGATTTAAAATCTGCTGATAAAGTAGTAGTAAAAAAAATTTTGGGGGGGGGCGGGGGCGCGGTGATAGTTGTATTTTCTCAAATTTGACTCTGTATCAGTTTGCATCTCATTTTGTCAGATGGTTTGCATTTTCAGTGAGGCATTATTAATGAACGCCACTCGAAAGAATTTATATTAGTAACAGCTTCCTCTGTTTTAGTCTTTATTATATGAAAGTTGGAGGCATTTACTAGTTGTTTCAGCCTGTAATTTTGTTTTCCTATGGTGTATTGGATTTTAAAGTATTTTATTCCATGTTTATTTAAAAAGGATGTTAGAGTGAGTATTTTTCTTTGTATTTGTGCTGTCAAGACCTGGACATTATGTTTGGAAGTGAAATGCCTTCACTCCTCATTTTAGTTTGTAATGGGATTTTTGAATGCTAGAGGTAAGAGAGGCAAAGGATTTTTTATTTTGGCAAAGGTGTGGGGAAAAATAATGTTCTACAGTTTTGGGGTAGTTACTGGGTACAGTAACTTTCTCTTCCGTGTATTCCAGTTACTAAATTAAAAAATAATTTTATGGCAGGTATAATCATGTTAGTATCAGTTGTTTTGAATTTATAACTAATTTTTTCTGAGTTCACAGGCATTGTTTGTGAAATGAATGGGAATATCATGGATTTTTAAAGTTGGAGATTTATTTTGTGGGTTTTAGGTGATCTCATGCTTTCAGTGATTCTTGGACCCTACTTTGGTCTAAGTAAAACCACTTGTAAAATAAAGACCGATTGTAAATATATGATATTTTACTTATTCTTCAATCACCATTAGTTGGGTTTTATATGAGGAAAAAAACTACACAAATGTTCTAGGATGGTTGTTTTTACAGATAGTGGTTTCATCCTTCATGCTATATTAATAGCATTTTACTGAACAGTTGCTCCTTGGTAAGCCAGGTTTAAGGGGTAACATGTAAGTGATGTTTATGTTAACAAGGGTCAGGCTGAGTATTTAAAAAAAAACCAAAAACAACTAAAGAGCTGTCCAGGGCAGCTAGGTAGCCCAGAGGAAGGAGCACTGGGCCTGGAGTCAGGAAGATTTGAATTCAAATCCAGTCTCAGACACTTACTATCTGTGTGACCCTGAGCAAGTCGCTTAACCTGGTCTTGCCTCAGTTTCCTCATCTGTAAAGAGAACCTGAGAAGGAAATGGCAAATCAGTCCAGCATCTTTGCCAGAAAACCCCGAATGTGGTCTGAAGAGTTGTTTATGACTTAACAATAACTGAGGAGCATCCATCCCACAATTTCTGTCAGGCTGAAACATCAGGAGAAACCCTAACTTTGGTTGAATTAAACTGTGATACAATGTGTAAGTGAGGCTTAACTGAAGAGAAGAATCTTAACTTGACAGGCAATAAGTTCTGACCATGAGTTTAACCATTGAGTCATGCTGGGACAATCATTCTGGAATAACCATTTAAACTTTTTTTTTGTGGTTCTATTTTTCGTCTGTAAAATAGGTAGAACAGTTGCTGCCATCCTGCACTGCTTATCTCAATGGTAGTTGTGAGGTGAGCTTTGGGCTTCTTAGAGCGTAATTATGAGCTAGTATCCTCGTCCTGGGGTCCTAGATTTTGAGCTGGAAGAGACCTTAGAAGTCATCTAGTCCATTTTCATTTTCCAGTTGAGGAAATTGGGACCCAGTAGGATTAAGGGACCTGCCCAGGATCACACAGGTAGTAAATCCTAGGTTTGGGACTTGACCCCTGGTCCTTTGACTTCTTATGTGGTCTTGTTTAATAATACAACAGTGGTCAGTTTAGCTAGAAGATAACTAATAATAATAGCTAGCATTTATTTAAGGTTTGCAAAGCATTGGAAAATTTTGTCTCATTTTATTCTCAGAGCCACACTGGCTGCAGTTGTTATCTCCATTTTACTGATGAATAAACTGAAGCAGGCAGGTTAAGTTAGACTCTTGCCCAGGGTCATACAGCTAGTAAATGTTTGAAGCCAGTCAACTTCAGGCCTTCCAGACTCCAAGTACAGTGTTCTTTTTACCTCCTAGCTCCACTACATTTTTCATTATCCAGTTTTGTTTCATTCAGTTTTACATACCAGTACTCAGTTTCATTTCGGAGTCTTAAGTTCATGTTCACCTTTTTTTTTTTTTTGAAAAGCCTTTAAAGATGTGCTAACACAATATCATCATGTAATAAATGGTGGATGATTAGAAATGTCAGGAAGTTTGTTAACTTGAGGAAATTAGTTAATGAAATTTATACACCTGTTTTGGTAAATATGGTTTGCTTCTTGGGAATGGTTGCTTAATAGATCTGTGGTATGAAATGTGAGCATATCACAGTATAGGAAAATTTAATTCGATCTTTGTATATTAGTTGTTAGTCATTGTATTTTAAACTTTTTTTAAAAGACAAAATCAGAGACATCTGTTTGAAAGAGCTTTGATAAATCCAAGTTTTCTGCCAAGTGCTTATTGGTTAGTATAAAATTTTCATGTAAATGTTTAGAAAATATGACTTAAATATGTTTGTAACATAGATCTGTTTGTAAGTGATATGTTAGAAATCCTTTGTAAATAACAAGTTTATCAGGCTAGACATGTTTTTAATAACATATCTTCCCTTATAGGGGATTTACCAGGAGTGGAAGTAGTTACATATGAGCATTGTTTACTAGTCTGCTATCAAAATTTCACCCACTAAGTGGTTATTCCCAAAATTAAAATTATTGCTGAACATAGTTTAATTGAAAGTTCTAACGTGATTTTTGCAAGAATTTCTAGAGTGCTTTCAGGGATTTCCATGTATGAGGCCTTTCATAGCATTGCTATTTTCTAGAAAATTTATATTAACTGGATACCTAACTGTATGTGATAGCTATTTAAAACCATGTAGGGAAGCATCTTATGACATTAATTTTACCATTTACATACTTTACTATTTTGCCTATAGTCTGCTCCCATTTTGGCATTGAATCATGTTGAATGTGATGAAAATAGTTGCAGGAGGAGGAAGTGTTTTAGTATTGTTGTTTAAAAATGGATTGAATACACTTTTTTTTTAAACCAAATATAGTGTAGGGTTGATGAGTACATATGTTTGTGGGATCATATGCATGCTGGTAGATTTTTAGAAGGTTAGCTGTTGTGCTGCATGGTTAGTTTTCTATGCCTTTTGATGCAGGAATGATTGCTCTTGCTCAGAAAAGCTAGGATCCTTGTCATGAAGTTGGATTCAATAAGTATTTATTAAATACCTACAGTGTGCAAGGTAGTAATGTGCTAGGCATTGGGGAGACAAAGATGAAAAGAACAACCTCATTTCATGGAGCTTACATTGTATTGGAGAATACATTAGTTAACAGATATAAGATAATTTCAGGAGGGAGAGAACACTAACATCTAGGGGGATCAGGAAAGGCTTAACCTATAGGAGGTGGAAGGTGAATTGAGCTGTGAAGGAAGCTAGGAATTTTAAGAAGGAAGAGGTGAGAAAGGAAGGAGTGCATTCCAGGTATGGGGGAGAGAGTCTGGGTAAAGGAAGTCTCAGAGAAAATGGAATGCCAGGTTTGTCATCTGCCCAGGAGTCTGGGGCACAGAGGTCATGTTTTGAAACTTCAGTAGTTATTAAGGGATAGAAGTTTGTTTTGGGTGTGTCTTGATGCTCTGCTGATCAATTAATTGCATGATGCTTTTCTAATGTTGTAGCTTCCTTTTCAGTAGGCTGGATTTGTTATAGCTAATAGGAACAACGCTGATACAAGGTGCCTCTTAAGTTGGCAAATGCCAATACTGGCATTGGTATCCTTTGGGATCATTCAGTCTCTCTTCCTTATCTCACTACCAGATAAAATTTACAAGATGTAAAGACAGTGAAATAAGCCTAGTATATATACTCTGAAGAAAAGAAAGAGGTTTGCGAGAAAATAATTGAGTACTTATCAACAAGGAAGACTGTTTTTGTAATGTTTAAAACCTTCTGGAATTTAAATTTAGCAACTCTTCAGAAGTAGTCACCTCATATAAAAATTTTTAGTTTTGAAATTATTTTCCAGTGAAAAGAATTAAAGATATTACAGAAATTCTGCAGAAGGAATAATTCAAAAGTTCAGTTGAAAATTGTTTTTCTGGCAAGTAGTAATTCTACACCAGTCTCTGGTAAGGTTTGTAGAACTAGTATCAAGAGATAGCCTGGTTTTTCATTTTAACATTTGTTACCAGCTTGTTTCTTTGGCCATAACTCACTATGCTGTTCAATTGTATTTTCTTTGGCCTATGAATAGCTAGATGTTTGACAAGAAACACACACACACACATATACACACAACCAATCAATGCTATTCTTGCATTTATTTGTCCTGTCATTTTAGCCATCCCTCCTTTTCTTCTTTCCCTGGGAAGAAAATAAGACTCTTACTTAAGACTTTCAAGATTTCAGTTTGTCATATTTTCCCCTTACTTTTCTGAATGCCTTATCCTGTTTTCTGACTCCCAGGTGCTTACCTTCATTGAAGATGTCTTCTGAATGAATGAGAACTGTTTGGAAGTTACTCCGTAGTGTTGTGCTGCTTTTGGTCTTTTCTTTCTTATTGTGAATTACTTTCTGCAGAAGATCTTCCAGCTTGAGGGAGATTTTGGTGGATTGTCTGTTTTCATATTTTCACTTTGTCCAAACTTTTTTCCCTTTGTCCAGTCTATTTATGCTTTTTCCTGGTAATTTGAGTGACTTGTCAATTGCAGTAGGGGAGCGTTGCCACTTAACTGATAGCTGTATTGGCTGTCTCTGCAGCTGTGTCTTGACCACCAGACTATAGGGTACTTGACTAAACTGTCTTTAGAACTTTGACTTGCATCTAATATTCTTAAACATTTTTTGAGGTGAGGGAGAGAGAGAGAGAGAGAGAGAGAGGGAGAGGGTGTGTGTGTGTGTGTGTGTTGAGAGTACTTTCTAACTAGAGACTATTAAAATGAAGCATTTCTCCCAAATGGACTTGAAGTCCATCTTCCAGCTGTGACACTAGCTGTTTGATCTTAGGTTAATCTGTAAGTTTAAATTTCCTTCTCTGTAAAATGAATAAATGAGTGAAATATTTATTCATCATTATATGCAGAACTCTGGGAATATAAATAGAAAATTAAGACTGTTTCTGTTCTCGGGGATAATACTTGTGTCATCTACCTTATAGGATTGTAGTGAGGATTAAATAAGACATGCAAGCAAAGCAGTTATTAATCTTTTATTTAAAACTAGTTTTGGGAATTTTTTTTTTAGCTTTCTAATTAGAAACCTTATCACTTTTTGTGATCACTTTTTTTCAAATAACTTGCTTCTTAGGATTTCATGAATGATTCCCTCTCTGTGGGTACCTCTGTTACTTGGACTCTCACTTAGGCTGAAAATAATCTTTCACTTGTGAGATTGGCTCAAACCCTTCTTCATTGCTTCATCAGTAACTATTCTAGATGGGAACATTATAATGTGATTGTTGCTTTCCTGAATGCCATTGTTATGAGTCTAGTAATCTTGTCTGCATTTATTTTTTATTGTATTTTTTATTAGTTTCTGTTTCTCATTGCCTTATTTGCTAGACCAGTTCTAAGTCTGGTAGTGATGTTAATATATTGTTTACACCACGATACTGCAAGTTGACATTAGGTTATGAGTTATCTACACCAGATTGAACCAAAAAAAATTTTAGCTCTGATCAAGGAATAATTTTGTTACACGTTTAGCTGTTAATTCTTCATTTTGTGAAAGGTTACTTTTAAGGACTGAGTTCAATGAATATAGATAAATTTTTCTTGTTTGCTATCAAAATATTAAGGAAAATTTTACAGTGAATATTAATTACTGTATTTGATTCTAGCAATAGTACTTTTTGAGTGAAAAGCAAATAAAACTTCATTTCTTCCAAATAATTCAAGTATTTGACATGTACAGTCATTAATCTTTATAGTATATAAATTAAATAGTTGGACAGTTATTCTACAGATAATCTTGCATCTAGGTACCAGTTCTCTTAAGTGTTTTATCTGTGTTTTTAAAGATAAGTATTGTTTAAGACTAGAATCTGAACTTTTCACTTCCAGTATAACCTTTTTTTCATTACATTATACTTTTTTTTTAAATAGCATGGTAGTTTCAAGAAGCTGAAAAGATTTTTTTTGGACAGGTATATATATATATATATATATATATATGTGTGTGTGTGTGTGTGTGTGTGTGTGTGAATAAAAGGATAGAAATCACCTCACTTTATGGTTAGAGAATCTGTACACATATTGCTATGATTCAGTGAATTTTCAGATTGTTGGGTGCAGGTCAGATGTGTGATTTGTTTAAGCTTAATTAGAGAGTTAGCTAGCAGTCAGAAATAGAACCCAGGTTTTCTCATGCTTAGTATTGTTCAATTGTGTGTGACTCCTGGTGACTTCTGTGGATCACAATGTCCATGGTTGTTCTTGGCAAAGATAGTGAAGTGCTTTCTCATTTCTTTCTCCATTGGATTAAGGCAAACAGAAGTTAAATGACTTGCCCAGGGATGTCACAGCTAGTAAATGTCAGAGGCCAGATTTGAACTCAGGTCTTCTTGACTCCAGGCCTGCTCTATCCATTGTACCACTAGAAGAATCGTAACACGTTAGGCAATATTTACTTAGATTCTCCCCCGTCATTAACTTCAGTCAAGAAATAGTAAAATGTAGGTTAGTGTGTGGACAAAATCACCTGATGATACTCATTTTTGGTATACCAAGTTGTATTTGATTACTTATTTGTATTCCATTCTTTTAACACTAGTCAAAGTATTTTGGGGGATCAGTGGTGTAATCAACTTTTATTTTCTTCTTCTCAAATCCACTATCGTGTTCAACATCCATCTCCCTTTACTCAACCCCATCGTGGACATCCTTGGAAGAGAATAAAAAATAGACAATTGTCATAGAATGTCTACTTATTTTGTTTTGGTATCTGAAGTACCTGTACTTCACTTTGCTTTGTGTGGTAGGTTCTCAAACATTTTTGATCTTTGAATTGCTTAGTCAAGGCAAAAACAACAGTAATAACAAAACCTCCTATCTAACCCACTGGTACTGTCCTGTGCCAGGCCTGGGCCTTTTCTCCCTTTTATACTTTTGCTCATAGGTTAATGTTGTCCAGATAGAGACTTTTCGGTGGTGACTTTAAGCAGTGTTTCCACATCTGTGTTCTCTGTTTTGGGGAAGGACTGAATACGTGACTGTCATTCACTTTTACCTCCTACTTTTGGAATCTGGCCAGTTTTGTGTCAGGCTTTTTTTTTTTTAACTTTTGTAGGTCCATAATGACATCTGAGCCATCAGTGTGAAGAGAAATAGGGAGAAAGAACAAAGGTCTTGTTAGAGGTTTGCTTTCCTGTGGTCTCAGATATGTAAGGCAAAAGGATTCAGAGGGTTCTTAGATATTTAACTGATCTTAACTACTGCTGCAACACATCAGTGATACCTTTTTGTTGAAAATCAGTAGATGTGTTTCTTATCAGTAATAATATTTTTCTCAAAAGCCTCATGTAATCAAAACTTTGGACTGCTTTTCGCATTTTAAAAAATCATAGAATATTAGAACTGGAAAGAACTTTAGCAATCAACTAGTCTAGTCCTCTTATTTCAGGGTGAGAAAACTGAGGCTCAGAGGAACGAACTCTTTCTCAGGTTGTAAAGCTAGTTAATGGCAGAACAGGGGTCTCCAATCTAATAATTTTTCCACTATGCCATAAATGGAGTTAGCTAAATTGGCCAAAGTATTGGTTAGATCAGTGGGAATCCTAACAAACAACTTTTCTACTCCTTCATCCTTTATTTTGGAGAAATGTTCATGTACTTTTTTTGGTCTATGCTCATTAATTATGTTCCTGCTTCCATAGGCCAAGCCATGACTTCAGGATCAGTGCACGTGGACTCCAAAGCTGAGCTCACTACCTTATTAGAGCAGTGGGAGAAGGAACATGGCAGCGGGCAAGACATGGTCCCTATCCTCACCAGGTAAGTCCATTTAGTGTTCTTCTTTACTAAGTTGACTCAAAAGTTTTGGTATTAGACTTAGTTTAAGAATGTTTTAAAATTTTGACTATTGATAATTGAAATACATTTTAAGTAGTGTTACATGTTAATTATATAGATAGCAGTTTTTTTAAAATATATACCCCATTTTCATTTAAATGATTTCAAGCCATTCTTTGCAGAGAGATTGAAAAGTAGAGGTCAAGCCAGAGAAACTTGTCAGCTGAATGTTCCCAGAATGGAGTCATTGGAGTATAGGGAAATAAGGCTGTTCTTGGTGGCAAAGCAATAAAGGGGAGACTCATTGTTTAAACGTTGAAGAAACAATATGTAAGGGATAAAGAGGAAGGTAATCCTAAATAATAGTTTAATAATGAATGTGGTGGGCAGAATTGCCTCCCTCCCCTGCTTTATTGTTTACAAAGTACTTTCCTTTCAACTTCCCTGTGATAGACATCAGTTGCAAAGGAGAATGGAGAGCTGTTTGGTGTAGGATATTTCAGGGGTAGCAAAAGGAATGATATATCTCAAGAGAATATTGTAGGAGTGATGAGTAGATTACAGATTTTAGCTGTGAATGAATGGAAATTCAGAAGTAGGCGTAATGTGTAGACCATTAATGCAGTTAGCTGATTGGCGTGTGTTTTGAGCACCTACTATGTGTTCAGCTCTGTGCTGTGTGATGTATACAAAAGAAGTGAAAGCTAAATGTTTCCCTCAGGGAGTTGACAACATATTTGGCAATACAAGATTATAACAGTCGAAGAATAAGACAATAGATAATCAAGTGTTAAAATTATGTTACTGATTATAAGTACTACTGCAGTTAAGAAGGAGAACTTAATTAGGCCTCATTTTTGATGTTTGAAAAATGAGAGGATTGAATTATATCTTTAAGATCTTTCCCAACTCTAAAATTCTGTGGCTGGGGGAATCTGGAAGCAATATAGTATTAAAATGGTCCATATTTATTTAGTGCTTAGTGTTTATGAAATAAATTTTTCCCAGCAGCCTTGGTGAGGTAGGTTGGGTATGTCTTATGTCTATCTTCAGGTGAGGATATTGGCTCATAGAGGGGAAGTAATTGCACAAACTAGTAATTGTCAGTAAGTCTTCTGACTTAAGTCTAGGGCTTTTTTCATTATACCACCCTGATTTTCTAGTAGTCAGGGAAGGCTTTGTGGAAGAGGGTCTTGAGATGTGGCTTGAATAGGCTTGAGGTCAGGGAGAAGGGGGTATGCCATGTCAGAGGAAATAAAGACAATGTCATTGAGGTGAGAATGAGCATGGGTTTGTTTATGGGGTAACTAGAGATTGACTGAGCTATAGCAAAAATTATATTGCAGAGTAGTAGGAAATAAATCAGTAGAGTTGGATATTTTTAAAGGAGGACCTTGAAAGCCAAGCAGAGGACTTTGGAAATGGTGTAGTAGAGAGCCTTTGGAGGATTTTGAGCTTGTTATGATTAAAGATAGTGTTTAAATAGGGTTAGTGTGGCAACAGTATAGTAAGATTGATATAACAGGCTGAGCTTAAAGTAAGGGAAACTTGCCAGGAACTACTGTAGTAATCTAGGTATGGTGCCAGGGGGACAAGATACTCAGGAATAATAATGCTGCTGAGATAGGAACTTACCGTTTATTTTCACAGCCATTTACAACTCTTCTACTTTTCTCCATATTTGTACATTTTGTTTGCTTTTCTGTTACATTTTTCGAAACAGAAGAAATTTCTTTTTCTGCAACATAGTTTGGTATCCATTTATCTGTAGCTAATCTAAATGGTAAGCTAATCTAAAGTGGCAAGAAGACCAAGTAAAACCAGAGGAAGACACTCTACTAGCTAAAACTCTGCAACATATATGGATCAAGCTATCTAATGAGTAGTATACTAGAGTACATTGAAATGAGATTACACAGTAACATTGGGTTTTGTTTTTTTTTTTTTTGAGATGACCTGTCATTTCATTGGTATAGGGAACTTCCAATGAGCAGACTCTCTCCCCCAAAGGAAATAAACATCTGCTTTGCAACACATAGTTTGAGAGGTATGGTATATAGTGCTGGCCTTAGAGTCAGGAAGACCTAGTTATAAATAGCTAACATTTATACAGCACTTTAAGGTTTGCAAAATACTTTACATGTTTTATCTTCTTTGATCGTCCCAACAGTCCTGGGAATAGGGGCTATTTTTAAAATCCTCATTTTATAGATGAGGAGACAAGGTTGACAGAGGTTGTTGAATGACTTGCCCATGGTCACACAGCTACTAACTGCCTTAAGACAGGATTTGAATTCAGGTTTTCTTGACTCTAGCTTCACTATTCTGTATACAATGCCATGCCACTTCTTATGATTTAGGTATAAATTACATCTTTAACACATGCTATCTGTGTGACCCAGGGTAAGTCACCTATTCTCTCAGGGCCTTAGACAACATTGAGTTAGGTTGTTTCCACTCTTTGTTTGCCACGCTAGCAGTTATGGAGACCAGGGGAACTTCTCAGAGATCTTGCTGTTTGTTTAACTTTTTAGAGATTATAGTACTCATCTGGGTCAAATTATTCTGGACAGTTTTCTCTGTCAGTTTTTTGTTAACAGTGGATAAAGGAATACAGAATAACTCTTGGAGAGTGAAGTTTTTGTAGTGTAACAGAATAGGGGAGCATTTGTAATCTCTAAGATGCAAAATGTTCTCTCTTTTAACATACAGGGAGCTGGGTCTTAGAGGGTGGAATGGAAGTAGGGTGATGGTGTCTGATTGGTCACTAAATTCTGAACTTTTTGTAGACAGTAATCATTTGTTTTGCAGTAGGAAGTGAGGTAATCCTCATTTGTTGGCCATTCTCTTTGCACTTTTATTCGAAGTCCTAGTGACAAGTGCTGGACAACTTTTTGGGGGCACATTTATATCTGTTTCCTGTTTGACATATTCTTCACTAAAGTGAGTTAGTTTCCTAAGTCAGGGTGTTGCTGCTAAGGCATAGTGATTAACAAAAAATACTTCTTGGTGCTTGGTAGTCATGGGGAATTAGAGCTCTATGGTTTACTGTAACCTTTTATACGGATTGTCTGTTAAGTGCCAAGAGATGCCCTCCATAAATTTTGTCATAGAATTATAGAATATCAGAGCTGGAAGGAACCTTAAAACTTAACTGTTCTCTTGGTGCCCTGCAGTCCCTCCAATCTTTAATTTCACTGGTTGTGCTCTTTTTCCCTTCCGCAGCTTAACCGTTTGGTGAATTGGTTCAGCTCTACATTATGTTATGTTCTACTCTTGAGTCCTTTGTACCCTTATTCTATCTCTGATCATGTCCTGCCAAGGCCCGATCTTGTATAACTCCCACCATCTGTAGTCTCCTCTCCTATTTATGTGCGGCTGAACAGAGCTAGAGAAAATCATGAAACTGTGCTGACCGAGTCTCCTGTAGATGTATGTTACATATTTTCAATTGGTCCTTCACTACAAAAAGGCAGTCCTTTTACGCTTACCTAATCAATTCACAATCCCACTTACCACAGCAGCTTTATCAAACCTTTTCATTACTCCTCAAACCTTTCTCACTTTCTCGGCTGAGAACCTTGCTTAATATTTCATTGAAAAAATCGAGGCCATTGACTGAGAGCTCCCTTTTCTCCCCTTCTGTTGACTTCACATGTGCTTTTCCCCCACTACACTCCTGTCTCACATGAAGAGGCGGTCCTCCTCACTAAGGCAAACCTCTGTGTGCCCACACAATCTCATTACATCCTCTTTCCTCCAGTAGATTGTCCCCTCTCTCAGCCCTACTCTCTCACTAATGCTCAGCCTCTATCTATGACCACTTCTGTACATGCCCACTTCTTCCCTTTCCTCAAAACCCCACCTTTTGAACCATCCATTCTCAGAAGCTGTAATTCTCCCTTTCTCCTTCCTTTTGTGACTAAACTCCTTGAGAAGGCCATTGGCAATCAGTGCTTCCATTTCTTTTTCTTTCACTGTCTTCTTAACTCTTTGCAGTTTGACTTTCAGCCTCATCTTCCAGCTGAAACTCTTCTCTCCAAAGTTACCAATAACCTCTCAATTGCCAGATCTAACGGACTTTCCTCAGTCCTCATCCTTCTTCCCCTGTCTGTGGCCTTCTGCACTGTCGATTGCTGCCTTCTCCTTGACAGTTCTCTCCTTCTTTCTAGTTGTTCATGCCGCTGCTCTCTTCTTGTTCTCCTACCTCTCTGACAGCTCCTTCTTAGTCTCCTTTTCTGAGTCTCCAGGTCCCACCTGTTAACCGTGGGTATCCTCTGAGGCTCTGTCGTAAACCCTCTTCTCTTTTTACACTATAATATTTTTCTTAGTGCTCTCTTCAGCTCCGATGGTTGTAATTATCATCTTTGTGCAAATGATTCTCAGATTTTTTTATTTAGCCCTTACCTCTCTTCTGACCTCCCGAGTTAACAATTCCAACTGCCTATTAGACTTCTTGCACAGCACACACGCATATACAGGCTATTGCAGTAACCTGGTTAACCTGTCTGCCTCAGGTCTCTTTCTACTCCATTCCATCCTCCACTTAGGTGCCAGAGTGAGCTTCCTAAAGTGCAGGTCTAACCATGTCATTCCTCTACTCAGTAAACTCTAGATGCTCCCTATTGCCTCTAGGACCAAATATAAAATCCCGTGTTTAGCTTTTAAAGCCCTTCACAACTTGGCCCCTACTCCATGATCCAGTGACACCAGTATTTTTGCTGTTCCTTAGACATTCCATTTCCTGACCCTATCTATGCCTTTCCTTCTTTACTTATGCTTCTTGGATCCCCTGGTTTCCTTCATAGCGCAGCAAAAAAATCTGCTTTCTACCAGAGGCCTTTCTGCCTCCCACTTGTCTCTCCACTCTGCTGGGGTCTTCCCTCTGTGATTACCCCTGCATCTTGCTCTGTATATACTTTGCTTATATGTAGCTTTTGCATAATGTTTTTTGCATCATAGTATGAGCTCCTCAAGGACAGAAGTGGTTTTCGCCTTTGTATCTCCAGTGCCTAGCACAGAGGAAATACTTAGATGCTTGTTCACTGACTGACATTGCTCAGGTAGTGCTAGAGTTGGGACTTGACCAGTTTCCCTCCTCAAGGACTGGTGACCAAAGCATCATATGTCTAGTGTTGGAAGAAGGGGCCTCAGAAATCATCTCAGACAGTTGTTTTGTTTTCTAGATGAGGAAACAGATTCAGAGAGGTGAAGGGACCTGGCCAAAGTTGCACAGGAAGTAATCAATAAAAGCAGATGTTTTGATTCCAGAGCCTGTCTTTCATTGCTCTTTCTACTCTACCAGGTTGCCCCCTGCTTTCTCCTACTTCTTGCTGCCTCATCATTATTAGTAAAATCCTGAAACTTTCTCTCCTCCCCCACCTTGTATTTAAAAAAGATAAATTCAATTACATTTTCCTTTGTTTATTTTTATATCTAGTAAGCCTAAAATTAGCACAATGTTTTTTTAAAAAAAACTTTTAAAATTATTCTCCTAGTGAAAAATGTAAGCGCTATTAATAATAACAATTAGCATTTATATAATAATTTAGGGTTTGCCAAGTGCTTTAAGGTACAGCCTGAGACACTGTTAGTGTGACCCTGGGCAGGTCAGTTGTCTCAATTCTTCATCTGAGGATGAAGAGAAAATCCCAAATGAGATCACAAAGAGCCAGACATGATTAAAATGACTCAGTAACAGTTATATGTTGTAATAGCTAATGCGTATAATAATAGCTAATG
Organism: Trichosurus vulpecula; assembly: GCF_011100635.1. Classification (NCBI taxonomy): domain Eukaryota; kingdom Metazoa; phylum Chordata; class Mammalia; order Diprotodontia; family Phalangeridae; genus Trichosurus; species Trichosurus vulpecula. The sequence continues at coordinate 121,846,794 of NC_050581.1, read as the reverse complement.
CTTTAAGGTTTGCACTTTCCATATGTTATTTCATTTGATCTTCACAGAAATTTTGTAAAGTGGATGTCACTATTGTTATCTCCATTTTATGGATCAGGAAAGTGAGGCTGAGGGAAATTAAGGGACTTATCCTGGTTCACACAGCCAGTAAGTGGGGGAGGCTGATTTTTGATTTCAGGTCCTCTTAACTCCCAAGTCAAATCCACATTTCCACTTCACCACAGAATGTAATGGTAGAATCAGTTCTTCAAAAGAGATTTTTGTGGCCCTCTTGTCATATTGTGTGGTTAATATGCAGTAGTAGATATAACTACTTTTTTACTTGAGTTATCATTTCTTAGAATTAGAAATATCTGGGTTTTCCAGAGGGATTTATGGAGCCTCCAGGAGTGAAATGCGTAATTTGTTTATTTTTTCTTCCTCAATTACCTACTCCATGTAACAAGGAAATTGGCAGTACCTGAACAGGCAGCTTTGGACTTGGTAGTCAGGAAGACCTGAGTTCAAATCCTGCCTAGGATTCTTAATAGCTGTGTGGTCCAGGGGAAGTCACTTCACCTCTCTGTGTTAGCTAGTTTTATGCAAAATGGAAATAATATAGAAACTACCTCCAGGGGATTTTGAGGATAAAGTGAGATAATATTTGTAAAGTGCTTCACAAACCTTAAAGTATTATATAAATGCTAGTTATTATTATATGAATATGTGTATCATATAATTAATTTCCTTTTGGTTCTTTCAAATTTCTATATTTGCAGAAAAGTGAACTTTTTTCAAAGTGGATGTGGCAAAAGTCACAAGTGTCTAGGCTTGATGGGGAAATAGTTTGTGCAGAGCTACCCACAATTTTTTTTGCAATAGCACTTACCTATTTGTTTCATAAAATAGGCAGTATAGTTTCTGTGAAGGAAAATATCTGTAACTATTAGGAATTTAACAGAAGTTGTGTGGATTGGCTAAACAGAGAAGGTTGGGTAGTGATCACTGGAAAAGATCACTTTTGGGTAATTCACTGGGAATTGAGATTTGAGGCTCATGTAGTATACAGAGTATAGTCTGACCACCATGTTGTTTTGTTCCTTACTGACTCCCTTCGTTATCAGGAGAATTTGGTAACATCCTCTTGGACCTTAATTTGAAGAGAATATGCTAACAGAAGTAGGATAATGGGTAAAAAATAGTTTCCTTGCACCAAGCTGTCTGAATTCCTCTTTAGTTGTGGGCCCAGTCCAGTTAGTGTGGCAATTATTCTGGAGTCCTGGTCAGCAGACACTTGATGGTTAAGGGTGGTGATCCTAAAGAGACACTCTGGTGAGGTTTAGAATTTCAAGCATTGCTTTACTAATCTTCAGCTTAATTTTTTTGGTAAGTTTGGAGTTCTTTTGCCACAGAAAAAATGTGATTGTTCTTAATTTCTGGTTGCAGTTTTAGACCTTGACTTGTGATTATTCTTTCCCATTTGTTCCAGCCTTTTGCTGACTCTTGAGTTTCCCCCTTAGTTTCCTTTTCTTGCAGAAAGGATTATTTGTGTGTGCTTCTCTTGCTTCACTGTTGTATTCAAGTGCTTTGGACAAAAAACCTGCTCACGAGTTTGCTTCAGTGCTATCCTGCTTGTGTTTGAAACGAAGGGACAAATCTTGTTGGTATCCCACTATTCTGGTAGGCTACTGTTTCATGAAAGGTATTCACATGTATTGTCAGGAAATTTCCCCTTTTCATATCAGTGGCTTTCTTTCTGCACATGTGATTTCATTCAGTCAGCAAGTTTGCTAAGTTCTTGCCGTGTTTCAGGCACTGTGCTTGGCTCCAGGGATACAAATAATAGGAATGAAACAATCACTATTCTGAAGGAGCTTATGCTCTAATTGTTTGAATGTCTGTCATAGGTGAAGTTGAATTTTTGGTAAAATTGTCAGTTTATGACTAGAATGTTTCTCTCCTTTTGTATTAGGATGTCAGAGTTGATTGAGAAAGAAACTGAAGAATATCGTAAAGGAGATCCAGATCCATTTGATGATAGACATCCTGGTAAGATCTCTGTTTACTGATTCTTGTGTCAGATCTTTGTAAAATAAGAAAGCTGCCAATGGAAATAAATGTTTTATATTATTAGACTGACTTTTTCCTGTTACTTCAATTAGTTCAGATCACGTTTACATGTTACCCAGTTTGTTTCTGAGGAAAATGGGAGTACCTTTAGACTTTTGAAAAGTTTCTAGAAATCTTGAAACCATGGTAAAAATGAAGGGACAGGAAAAATAGGAAATTCTGGGGGAAACTGAAGCATATGCAATGCTTTGAGGATAGGATACCCTTTACAGATCAAAAGTCACTTTGTTTTGAAATCTGAAGTGTGGATTATGTTTAACTTTGTTGGCTCATAAAAGGATCACATTTGATGTATTTAGAAAGATGAATGCCTGAAAAATTTAAGAACTTGTTTTTTTCTTTTTTGGAAAACCAAAAAATCATGGGAGTGGATCTTTTTTCACATTCTTCATTTCTTCCTCCTTAAACCATTACATTTTTTAGATAATGACATACCTATTTTACAAATTGTGTAACTTTGGCAACAAAGCAGCCATTTATTCTATAACCACAATAATTATAAACATTAAGTGCCTGCTGAATGCTAGACCTAGGGTTGATACAAAGTTTAGATAAGATGTGATACCTATTGTCGTGGCACTTGTAGTCTCATAGAGAGTATAAGATGTAGCTGTAATTATGCACTGTATTGTTACAGAGAAAGTCTGGCAGCATCCTTGGGATGTAGTGCAAAGACTGCTGGCCATGGAATCCAAGGAGCAGGGCTGAAACATGGGCCTGACCCTTCACAAGCCACTCTAGCCTCTGCAACCCCCACTGGACAGCAGTGAGAAGGCTAAACTGGGTGATCTGTGATCAGGTCCTTATAGCTCAAAATTCTAGACATTTAGAGGCTTGTAAAAGAGTGTTAAATAACTTGCCCTAAGTTGTGGAGTTGGTGCTGGAGCCTAAAATAGTGTGCGTATCTCCTGCCTCTTTAGGTTGTAGTGCTCTTTCTGCTAGATTGTACTGTTTATAGTAATTTTGGTTATTTACTTTGGGCTAATTATAATGGAAGGAAATGAGCAGCTAGGTGGCGCACTGGAGAGAGTGCTGGCCTGGAGTCAGGAAGACTCATCATCTTTCTGAGTTCAGATCTGGCCTCAGACACTTACAAGCTGTGTGACCCTGGGCAAATCACTTAACCCTGTTTGCCTTAGTTTCTTCATATTTAAAATGAGCTGGAGAAGGAAATGACAAACCACTCTAGTCAAGAAAACCCCAAATGGGGGTCACAAACTCTTGGTTGGTTGGACACAACTGAAATGACTTAACAACAAATTATAATGGAACCTCAAAATAACACAACCTGCTTTAGTTTATGATTTGGTATAATTTAGTGGGATGCATATACTAGTCTTTGACAAATAAGCTTAAGATCTCATAAGATCTTGTTACAGCCTCTTGTAATTTGTTTTTATCAAAATATAAACTATATTTTCAGCAGGATATAAATGAAAGCAGCACGTTTTCCTGGAAAATATGTATTTGATTTATCTTGTTCCAAATTACTTGTCCTGCCATATATATCTTTTTCTTATCAGTCTTCATAAATAACTTTATCTAAAGATCCCTTCATTTTCTTTTTATACATTTGCTCTTCTGAAACCTTTTCCCTAAATTTTTTCTTCCTTATCCCTTTTACATTTATTTTATTTTTAAAAAATTGTATTGAAGCCTTTTTTTCTTTCTTTAAATAGCTAACTCCCCAAAGATACTTCTTCACAATAGAGCCCTCTCATGTCATATGTATAACTAATCAACGCGTTGGCCATGTTTGACAACGTATGCTTTACACTCTAAATAAAGTCTGTCACTTCTCTGACAGACAGTAAAGTGTGCCTTAGATTTCCAAAGTCGAGATTGATTTGAGTTCTGGTACCTATCAATGTTGCTTTCCTTTGTGATGTGATTACATGGATTGTTCCCTTGGTTTTCCTTATTTTGTTTTGCATAGTTCGTACAGTAGTAATAGCTAACACTTATATAGTGTGTAAGTTTGCAGAGCACTTTAAAAATACTATCTCATCTTCGCAGCAATGCTGGGAGGTAGGTGCTATTATCATCCCCATTTTACAGGAAACTGAGTTAGACAAAAGTGGAGTGACTTGCCACATAGCTAGGTCACATGGCTAATAAGTGTTTGAGGCAGGATTTGAACATAGGTGCTTTGAACTTCAGGACAAGCACTCTATCCACTATGCTACCTATTTGCCTACCCTTATCAAGTCATGTCAGATTTTACTGGCTTTCATATTTGTTATTTCTCCCAGCATAGTAAGTCTCTGTTATGTTAATATTCCATAACTTGCTCACCTATTCTCTAGTGAAGGACACACACTTTGTTTTTAATTTTGTGCCATCACAAAAAAAGAGGCTGTAAATATTTTTGTGCATAAATGACCTTTCCCTTTTCCTTTGACTTCCTTGGGGTACTTGCCAAGTCGTGGTAGCATTGGTCAAAGAATAGATAGGATTTAGTGATCTTTCTACTAGTAATTCTAGATTGCTTCCTGGAACAAAGACATTGTGATTTTATGTTCTCAATGGCACAGATCCTGAAGTTCTGTCAGGTACAGAGAACTTCATTGCTGTTTTAGAAGCAGCTCGGTGGTGCAGTGTTAGACAGAGTGCTGGACCTGGACTCAGGAAGACCTGAGTTCAAATCTGGCCTTAGAGAGTTACTAAATGTGCGACACGGGTCAAGTCACTTAACCTCTGTCTTGGTTTCTTCATCTATAAAATGGGAATAAAAATAGTCCCTACCTCTCAGAGTTGTTGAGAGGATGAAATGAGATAGTATTTGTAAAATGCTTTGTAAACCTTAAAGTGTTATATCATGCTGGCTGTTGTCATCATTGTTGCTGGTGGTGTTTTTTCTTCCATTGCTAGTTGTCAGAACTATTGGCTATTCCTCTTTATTATTAATTTTGCTAAAGATATCATATTTAGGAGAAATGTAAGTGCTGAACATAAGTCCTATAACCGGAATTCTAATTGAATGAACTCAACAGACATTTTTAAAATGTCTGCCGCGTGCAAGGCAATGTCCTAGGCTCTGGAGATACAAAGACAAGCAGCTCACACAGCATCATAATCTTAAAACTAGAAGGGACCTTAGAGGTTATTTACTCCAGTTTATCTCATTTTATTTTTAAAAAATATATGTTTTTTCTAATCACATGTAAAAACTTTTTAATATTCATTTAAAAAATTTTTGAGTTGCAAATTCACTCCTTACTCTTTTCATTGAGAAGGCAAGCAATTTGATATAGGTTAGACATGTGTAGTCATCCAAAGCATATTTCCATATTAGTTATCTTATGAAAGAAGAAAACAGACCCAGAAAAACCCCAAGAAAAGCAAAGTTTTAAAAAAGATTTCTTTGGAGGCAGCTAGGTGGTGCAGTGAGTAGAGTACTGGCCCTGGAGTCAGGAGGACCTGAGTTCAAATCCAGCCTCAGACACTTGACACACTTACTAGCTGTGTGACCTTGGGCAAGTCACTTAACCCCAATTGCCCTGCCAAAAAAAACAAACAAACCCAAAAAAGATTTCTTTGATCTTTATTCAGACCCCCATCAGTTCTTTCTCTGGAGGTGGATAGCATTTTTCATCCCAAGCTCTTTGGAATTGTCTTGGATCATTGTATTGCTGAGAATAGCTAAGTCATTCACAGTTGATCATCATATAATATTGCTGTTACAGTGTACATTTCCTCTAGCTTTGCTCACTTCGCTTTGCATCATGTAAATCTTTCCATGACTTTCTGAAAGCATCCTGCTTCCCATTTCTTATAGCACAATAGTATTCTATCACAATCATGTAACGTAGCTTGTTCATCTGTTCCCCAGTTGATGGGCATCCTCTCTATTTCTAGTTCTTTACCACCAAAAAAAAGAGCTGCTATAAATACTTTTGTACATATAGATCCTTTTCCTTTTTTTTTTTTAAATCTTTTTAGGATACAGACCTAGTAGTGGTTTTGCTGTGTCAAAGGGTATGAATAGTTTTATAGCCCTTTGGGCATAGTTCTATATTGTCTCCAGAATGGTTGAATCAATTCACAACTCTACCGACAGTGCTTTAGTGTCCCAGTTTTTCCCATATCCTTTCCAACATGTGTCATTTTCCTTTTTTGTTATTTTAGGCAATCTTACAGGTGTGAGGTGATACCTTAGAGTTGTTTTTTGCATATGATCAGTAGTGATTTAGAACAGTTTTTCATATGACTCTAAATAACTTTGATATCCTCTTCTGAAAACTGCCTATTCATATTATTTGACCATTTGTCAATTGAGGAGTGAGTTATATTCTTATAAATGTGACTCAGTTCTCTATATATTTGAGAAATGAGGCCTTTATCAGAGAAACTTTTTGTAATTTTTTTTACAGTTATGATTACTCCATCCTATTTGCCCCCCAGGCCCTGTTTGTCCTTTCTTCTTTCACCTTGTCCCTTCTCAAAAGTGTTTTGCTTCTGATCACTGTCTTCCCCAATCTGCCCTCCCTTTTCAGTCCCTTTCCCCTTCTTTTATCTGCTTCCCTTCCTACTTCCCTGTGGGATAAGCTAGATTTTTATATCCAACTGGGTGTGTATGCTATTCCCACTTTGACCCGGTTCTGATGAGAGTAAGGTTCAAACATTGTCCACTACCCCCCAATCCCATTTTTCTCACCACTGTAAAAGTGCTGTATTCCTCTTTTGTGTGAGATATTTTTTCCCATTCTAACCTCTCCCTTCCCCCTTCTCCCAGTGCCTACCTCTTTCTTACTCCTTAATTTTATTTTTTTAGATACATTCCATTTTTGATATCAGAGTTATTAGGAAAAAGTTCATGTAAACAGTTTAAGCTTATTTAATTCCATATGCTTTTTCTTTTATGTTACCTTTTTTATGCTTCTCTTGAGTTTTATACTTGAAAGTCAGGTTTCCTATTCAGCTCTGGTCTTTTCATCAGGAATGCTTGAAAGTCTTCTATTTCATTAAATGTCTATTTTTTCCCTTGAAGGATTATACTCAGTTTTGCTGGGTAGTTGATCCTTGGTTCTAATCCAAGTTCCTTTGCCCTCTAGAATATCATATTCTCAGGCTTCTGATTTTTTAATTTAGAAGCTCCTGAGTCTTTTGTTGTCTTGTCTTTAGCTCCACAATATTGGAATTGTTTCTTTCTGGATGCTTGTAATATTTTCTCTGTAACCTGGAAGTTCTGGAATTTGTCTGTAGTATTCTTGGGGGGTTCATTTTGGGATCTCTTTCAGGAAGTGTGATCAAAGGATTCTTTCCATTTCTATCTTATCCTCTGGTTCTAGGATATCAGAGTAGTTTTCCTTGATAATTTCTTGAAAGATGATGCCTAGGCTCTTTTTTTCATCATGGTTTTCAGATAATCCAATAATTCTTAAAGGATCTCTCATTTTCCAGGTCATTCAATGAGATATTTTCCATTTTCTTGTATTTTTTAATTATTTGGATTTTGTGTGATTATTGATGTCTCCTGGAGTCATTAACTTCCAGTTGCCCAATTGTAATTTATAAGGAATGATTTTCTTCAGTGATGTTTGTCATTTCCATTTGTCCAATTCTAGTTTTTAGGGATTTGTTTTCTTCAAGACTGAATTTTTGTCCATCTTTTTCTATTGGTCATGTTGTACTTTTTAAGGAGTTATTCTCTTGAATGGAGTTTCCTGACTGTTTTAGCATTTGGCCTGTTCTTAGTTTTTGAAGGTTTTCTTTTTTTGAGTAGTTTTTGTACCTCCTTTTCCAAGCTGTTGACTCTCTTTTGTTGATTTTCTTGCTTGACTGTCATTTGTTTTCTGAGTTTTTCCTCTAGGTGTCTTCTTATTTAATTTTGAGGAGCTCCTTGTAGAGCTCTTCCAGGAATTCTTTTGGGGCCTGAGACCAATTCGCATTTTTCTTTGAAGGTTTGCATGTAGCTGTTTTGACTTTCTTGTCTTTCGAGTTTGTGTTTTGATCCTACATGTCACTGTAGTAACACTTTTTATGGTCAGGTTCCTTTTTTTTGTTGCTTGCTCATTTTTCCAGCTTATTTCTTGACTTATAACTTTGTGTTAAAGTTGGGCTCTGTTCCCAGGGTGGAGGAGGCACTATCCCAAATCTCAGGTTTTTTGTGCTGGTATTTTCAAAGCTAGATCTGGGGGTTTGTGAGTTTTCAGTTTTTCAAGGTGGTATCCTCTAAGGAGAGGTGTAGTCACTGCTCTCCTAGCATGTGTTCTAGACTGTGAGTGACCACAAGCACTGTTTTCCATCCTGCAGCTGTGACTGGGGTCTCCTGCTGCCCTCTGGCCATACATTCTAGTGTGCTAGTGCTCATCCTCATCCTGGGACTGACCTGTAAACCCTGTATGAGCAGTGTGATAGGGTCCTGCACTCAGTGCCAGCAAAGGGTCCTTTGTAGTCTCCTTTTGATCAGTTGCCTGACCCCCTTATCATCCGTGGGCTGAGAGCTCTGGAAGCTGCTGCAGCCTATGTAGTTGTCCCCAAGGTCTGTTGCTGGCTTGTTGGGTATGGCCTGCACTGGCTTCGTTTCACTCTCACCCCAGTGAGATAGACCTTTCTTGCTGACCTAAATTGTCTTGGGCTGGAAAATTGTTTCCCCTCATCTTTTTTTTTGGTTCTACCACTCCAGAATCTGTTTTGAGGTGTTTTTTAAAAGTTGTTTGAAGGCAAATTTGGGAGAACTCAGGCAAGGCCCTGCCTTTACTCTGCCATTTTGGCTCTGCCCCCAGTTCTCCTGGTTGTTATTTTTATTGATGAAGAAGGAAGGAAGACTTCATCTCATTTTTAAAAAAGAGAAACTTAAAAAAAAGGTGGCAGCTAGATGATGCAGTAGCTAGAGCACCAGCCCTGGAGTCAGGAGGACATGTAGCCTCAGACACTTATTAGCTGTGTCTGGGCAAGTCACTTAACCTCAGTTGCCTCCAAAAAAAAAAAAGAGGAACTGAGGCACAAAGAAATTGTGGCTTCTCCTAAGTTACACGAGTAGTAAATGATAGAGTCAGGATTTGAACCCAGGTTCTGATTTTAGATAGAGAACTCTTCCCATTGTGCCATACCTACCATCTTTTTTGAATAAATCTGAAATTTTGTGTGTATTTATGAATAATAGGACTGAAGGTGGAAGACATGAAAGGAAAAAATAATTTCTTAACCACTTGATTTTTCTGGCATCTTCCATAATGTTAGTTTTGTTCTCAGACACAAGTATATTAATTAGGCCTTCCAAAATGAGAATGTTCAAAGAGTTCATACTACTTCCTCTGCCATACTTTCACTAGATTTTCCCACGTGTAACTTTACAGAAATGAAAATACTCTTAGTTGAAACCTCAGTAAATGCCTGAGACTGTGATGAAATCTGAAGGTAAATGTAAAATTATTAAAATGGGGGAATTATGGAAGAAGATTAGGAAATAGGCAGATGTTAGAAGAAAATGCCGGAAGTTATCATGGAGAAATGGAAAGGACAGAACGATTTCTATTCTTTTAAAGTTGTAAAATTAATTTTAAAGATCTTAGTTATATTAAATTCTGTTAGTAGTAACAACATAAGGTCTTAGTTTTTTAGTTTGTAAAAATTCAGGGTTATGGATTAAATGATCTCAAGGATTCTTGAAATTTAAAACATTTTATGTTTTTGATTTTTATATTCACTAATACACCTTTGTGACTTCCTCTTACAGTCAAACAACAGTATAGTTGCTCTGTTCTTTGCGGCTCTCAGTCTTTTTTTTTCCTGTAACCCTAAACTGAATATCAGTGAGGTTTTGTCCTCTTAAGCCAAAAAGAAACTAAAATGATGGCCTTAATTAAATTAATGCATAACAGTGATTATTGAAATAAAAAAACCCCTCTCTTTTAACCTTAGTTTGGGCATACTTAGGGCCGAATAGATGGCTCAGTGGATATAGCACTGGGCTTGGAGTCAGGAACACCTCAGTTCAGATCTAGCCTTAGACATTCACTTGGTGTGTGACCCTGGACAAGTTACAACCTCTGTTTGCCTCAGTTTCCTTATCTGTAAAATGGAGATAATAAGGGCACATACCTCCCATAGTGATTGTGAGGATCAAATGAAATACTATTTATAAAGTGTATAGTACAGTGTGGAGTGCGTAGTAAACGTGATACTATTATTATTATTATTTCACACACTCTAGGTCAACAGCTTCCTTCTCTTCTCTATCTCTACTCAAGAGTGTAGGTGAGAAATGGAAGTGTCAGTGACAGTCGCCTCTCTAGAACTTGGTGATTGATGGTGAATTTTTGGGGGGCATGTTTTTGCTAGTGGAAGGAGATGTGACTATTGTGTGTTTTTCTGGGAGATTCTGGTCATGAAATCAGCCTCTTCTTCCAGCCGCATGCTTTGTACACCCAAAAGTCTCCTCATTATGCCTCTTTTAACCTAGTATTTGGCAGGAAGACTAGATCTTTTTTCTTAACCTCCTATGATACAGCCTCTTCAGCCCTATTTTTTGTTAGACCAGTATTCGTAGGGTCATAGATTTAGAGCTGCAAGAGAATTGTGGATATGTCGTCCAACTCTCATTTTACAGTTGAAAAAAACAGAGGCCGGGGATGTTAAGTGGCTTGCCCAGCATCACACAGGTTAAATAAAGTGAGATTTGAATCCAGGTCCTTTGACTGCACATCTAGTACAGGAAAAATAACATGGTGCACTTCAAAAGTTGCCCTTAAAAATGCCATACTAAAATATTCTCACTCTTCATTTCTGCTTCTTGGCTTCCTTGAGGTCCCAACTAAAATTCTACCTCCTGCAGGAAGCCTTTCCTCTGACCCTCTTTAATTCTATTGCCTTCCCTCTTTTGATTATCTCCAATTTATCCTGTATCCATCTTGTTTGTACCCAATTGTTTGCATGTTGTGTTTCCCATTAGATTGTAGCTTGAGAGCAACGACTGTTCTTTACCTTTCTTTGTACTCCCATTGCTTGGCACAGGGCCTGACACATAGAATGCCCTTAATAAATGTTTACTGCATGATTGACTGTGAAATACTTCCGAAATCCATTTTTTCCAGATTGTTTTTATTTTTGTTTCTCCTTCCCCTTCTTACTTTTAAAGAAATTATCAATATCTTCGGTCTCCTTTGAGCATTCCGACTATGTAGAAGTAATTGGAATGGCTAATTCATACCTTTGTTCCTCCCCTTTTGTCTTGTTAGGTCGAGCTGATCCAGAATGTATGTTGGGCCACCTATTGAGAATACTATTCAAGAATGATGATTTCATGAATGCAGTAGGTTTGCTTTTTCATTTACTTCTTCTTTATATTGTAAACAGCCAATGTTATAATTTCATTATCTTTTGTAATTAATTTACTTTATCTTAGTGACTTAGGTGGCACCAAGTGGGAATCAGAGGGAATGGATTTATTTTATACAATGTTGGTTTATTTGGAAGAAAAGTATTAAATGAGCATCCCAAGTAGTAGATTTGTACTAGTTTTTCGCTTAAGGTGTTCTCTCATTCGTCTTTAAATTTATTTAGCTTCAAGGTGATCCATGAGACATCCCAAGGTTCTTTTTTAGTTTACTAGATTTTCGAGCTAAGCATGTGGGTATCTACTTCATTCCTCTATTCCTGGGGTTATGGTAATGGAGGAATGTGGCTCATTGTAATTGGTTTTTAAGAGTAGCCATGTTTTTGTAAAAGCATCAAGTGAGAGGTGTCAAAAGGTTTCGTTTTTTCTAGCACAACGTTTTGTTTTCAATAATTATTCATTTGGTTTTTTTCCTGTGGTCTTTCTTCTGAATTGGAATTATGCTATGCTGTAAAGCCTGAAGTTTTAATCATTCTATCCTTTTTGTAAATCTGTTTATATAAACTTTTTTGGAATTCAGAGACCCTGGTTGTTGTTGATTAGTCATTGATAAGGATCTGGTGACATATAGTGCCTCTTCCAGCCCTTGTGGCTGACATATATGATAACTGGGTGGGAAATTTCTCTTACTTGACTAGCCCATTTCTCTTGAATATCCTTTACTTCTGTAGTTGCTGAGTTGTCATTTCTTAAAAGTTGCCTTTCATCATGCAATTTTTCTCTAAGTATGTTATGTTATTATATTTTGAGGACATTGTTGTAAAAACTACATATTCTTTATTAACTTTTTCAATGCTGTGTACTTGAAGGTTTCCTATAATAATTGAAGGGTTAGGTATTGATTGAGAGTGTTCTCTTTCACAGTTTTTTGATGAAGGAATTTATTACATTGATTGCCTTAATTTGCCTAGATTGAATTTCTAACTAGTGCTACTCCTATATTTCTACTTATAGTTGGTGAATGCATATGTGATGACAAGCAGAGAGCCTCCTTTGAACACTGCTGCTTGCAGACTCTTGTTAGATATCATGCCTGGGCTGGAAACTGCTGTTGTCTTTCAAGAAAAGGTACCTAATTTATGGAAAGGTGTTTAACTTAGGAATCTCTAAAATTCTATACCACTATGTACTTTATAACATAATGTACACAATTTATGCTTGAAGAAATCTATTACTTTAATGTTTTTAGAGACATCACATTAAAAAAAATTATAAATTTAACCTTTAATAAGACTACTCATATATAAACAAGAACAAACATTTTACAGAAAATTGTAAAACTCTGTTAGTTTTAAAAAATATGTGTATATTAAGTTTAATATCATAGTAAGTCATCCCATTATTTCTCTTTCTCATTTTGAAATTTTTCTTTTCTGTGTAGTTTTTCCTAGAATTTTGTTGTTAATAGTAGTAATTTAATTATTATACTAGCATTTATATAATATAAGGTTTGCAGTATACTCTACAAATATTATCTCATTTTATTCTCACAGCATCCCTGAGAGGTAAGCTCTTATTATCTTATTATCCACATTTTACATATGTGGAAACTGTTTAGGGTCATGCAGCTAAGAAGTGCCTGAGGCCAGATTTATATTTAAGTCTTCCTGACTCTAGGCCCAGTACTCTATCCACTGATGACCTAGCTGTAGTCAGTGTGTGTGTGTTTATATATATATATATACACACACACACAATTTTAGTTTTACTGTCTTTACTGCATTGCTTTATATAAGTCTTCCCATAATTCTTTTTGTTTTTCACCCTTTTCATTTCTTGTATATGACACAGTAATGTCCCTTTACAGTCACATTACAATTTGAGACAACTAGTCACATAGTTATTGGTCATATGATTATTGTTAGATTTTTGCTATTACAAGTGATGTTAGGAATATTTTTATACAGTTTTTTTCTGTCAGTAATACCTATACTCCATACTGGATCAAAGGGTAGAAAATTTTGTAGTGCTTGTTGTATTATGTGTTGCTTTCCAAGTGGATTGCACCAGTGGTGCAGGTCTATAATCAGTGTAATAGTATACCTGTTTTTTACAAGACCCCACCAGTATTACATTTCATCATTTTAACTGTCTATGCTAATGTAATCCGAATGTGGTATCTGAGTTGTTTTAATTTGTATTCTTCTGACTAGTAAAGAATTTGAATACTTTTTATGTAGTTTTTGAATCATGTGTTATTGATAATTTGTGGAATTGTTAATTGTTTTGAGGATTGTCTGTTTTTATCCTTTGTGTAGTCATCTGTTGGGGAAAGGATTATACTCATGAATTTGTGTCATTTTCTTATGGATTTTGGCTCCTATGGAGTGAGCCATGCTCTCTCCAAACCTGGTTCAGCCTGTGATTCCTTGGACACCTCCTGGACTCTCATTCTCATGTTCATGCCTCTCCCCTTTTCAGCTTCCTTTTATGTATTAAATGTAAGCTTCTTGAGGGCAGGGACTGTCTTTTTGCTTGTATTTATATTCTCAGCACTTAGCACAGTGCCTGACACATAGGAACCACTTGATAAATGGCCTGTCTATCCATCCATCTATCTGTCTGTCTATCTATCTATCTATCTATCTACCTATCTACCTATCTACCTATCTACCTATCTGTCTATCTGTCTATATATTAATCAGTCCGTCATTACAAATATTTTAATGCTAGACTTTGGTCGTAGTAGACAGATATTTTGTCCTAAATATTTGTGCAAGTAGATTCAGCCACTATTATCTTACCTAAAGGCAAGATTTAAATTTGGGTCAGATGAAGTCTGAAAATCTCAGTGGTAGGTATAAATTAGGTGAAGGTATTGCTATTAGGCTTTCAAGTAGACTAGATGATGCCGAAGTGCCTTAGCAAACAGTTCACTTTTTGGTCAAATGGAGATAGCAGCCAAATGCAACCCCAATTTAAACAGTAAACTTGTCTGTAAAGTCTTAGGATGAAGACTTTCAGTAAAGGGTGAAAACAATTTAAAGAAAACTTGGCAATGGGTTCAATTTAGCAAAGTCATTCTGAGTGCATCTAAAGATATGACTGGAAAGAGGACAGTGCATTAATGAAAAATGAAAAAGATCTGCAAAAATTTTTTATAACACTTCTCCATCAAGGGAGCCATTTTACTTGCATTCAAACATCTGTAGCCCCAGATGTACTTATAGAAGATGTAGAAGGTAGGACTGAAGAGAATAAAGATGGGGAAAACAACTGCTGGAGACTGTAAGATCATGGGGACATTAAAGGATTGATTCTCCCAGTGTCTGAAGAGGAGAGATACAAAAGGCATAGGAAAAATTTCTGTCTTCAGTACCCAAAAAAAGGTGATCAAGAAAATTTCGACTTCTACCAACATACATACACACATATTTTCCCATCTACAGAATTTTTATTAGAATAATCTACATATGCATTGAGGTCATACTTGGTATTATGTAAGTGAAACTCTGTACCAGACCACATATTTGCCATCATTGATTGATAGATGTAACAAATGCAAGATCCCATTGTGCTTATTGGTTGTTGACTAAAAAGCATTTGATTCAATAGAGTACATCACCAATTTAGACTCTCTTCCAACAGGGTGTCCCCTCTACATACCTCAAAATTAAGCAAGATTCCTTGCAAGTGAATTCATCACTGTTAATATCAAATCTAACATAAAACAGGTAGTTTTATGTTTGCTCTTGTAGTGGCGGATATTGAGCACAGAATCTAAGTCATAAAAGTATTCTTTTTAGATGAGGGCCTTCAATATTCTTCTTTATAGACTTTGCTGGTTTTCCTGGTTGTAGGAACACTGCAGAATCTCCTAGATGAGATTCGCAATCATTCAAAAGAGTTTAACCTGATCACTCGCACAGGAAAAAACAAATAAATAAAGAGTTCCTATTGTCCATACTATGACATGTATTTAGAGGAACAACCTAAAGAGCTCATCTATCAGTATATTTATCTTGGTCAAATGCTACAAATGGGCAGTGACTTGGGCCAGGAACTAAACTACTAGAGGATTGGATCACCTTGGGATCATTAAAAGGACTTTGTAGTTTCCCAAGCTTCTCCTTGAAACAAAGGGCTGTCTGTCTAATTGTCTTATTGATAACTTTTGTTTTTAAAATACCTTAATTTCCAAGTCTGTCTCTCTTCTTTGCCCTGCTTGGTGAACCAACCATCGTTTAAAAAAAAAAGGGAACAACAAAACGACAACCATGTGGTAGTGAAGGTTTAGTCGAAACTGAATAACATGATTTGGAGATGTGGTTCGATATAGAGGAAAGAGCACTGAATTTAAATTCTGAGGAGAACTGTGTTTGAAGCCCGCCTGGGATACTGACTGGCTTTGTGATCATGGAAAAGTCACTGAGAACCTTGGAAGCTTCAGTTTCCTCATTTAGAAAATAGGGATGAAAATACCATTAGTGCCTACCTCACAAACTTATTGTGGGTATTAGAGAAGCTAATTACGTAAAGCGCTTGGCACATTATATTTTCTTTCTTTTTTTCTGGTCCACATGCTTGATTTCACTGTTGTCAGGAACTTGTGATATGCAGATTCTTTCCATTAATGCAGATCAGCAACTCACATGTAATTTACATTTAGTCTTAGATAATTGCTTGGGGTCACAGAACTGTTAAGTTACTTGCCTATGGTGACACAGTGTGTGTTAGAGGCAGGATTTAAACTCAGGTCTTTCTATTTCCAAGACTGATCCTCTGTTTACTGTGTCATGCTGCCTTTCAAATATCTATCTATGTCAGCCCTTGTTATTTTAAGAGGTCTAATCATGTGCCAGTATGACTTCCTTCAGTGGTCTTAAGAAGTCTGAGAATAGGAACAGAGACAGTTGATATTGGTCATAACCAGGGTTGAAGATTGTCAAGGTATGTGAGTGGCAATAGAACAAGGGAGCGCAGGGATTCAGAGGTAGACAGTGTGTAGATGAGCCAAGGACAGTGAGACCAGAAGAAGGATGACTGATTGGGAGGCTAGAGAGGGATAGAGGAATGTTTAAGTTATGGTGAGGACAAAGTAAAGTTTAAGGAAAGTGAAACAGGGTGAAAAGTAGAAGGAGAGGAGCCATTTGATCTAAATTGATAATTTCAGGTTTTAGATTACATAGATGGCACAGTTGTTGATGATGGGTAGAATGTAAACTTCTTGAGGGCAGAGGCAGTTTTCATTTTGGTTTTTGTGTCCCTGACATCTAATACAGTGTCTAACACATATTCAATGCTTTATCAGTACTCATTGAATTGAATTTAAAGTATTATCGCTCCTGTAGATAGCAGAGGTAGAGTAAAGATTTTTCATGAGAGTTGGAGATTAATGAACTGGGAGGCTAAGTGTGTTCAAGGGAAAATCACTGTGTATATTGAAGTCCTTAAATATGATGACAAGTGTGGCTAGGAGCCAGGTATTGAGCTTCATTAGAAAGGAGGAAAAGTACCCTAGAGGTCAGTAGATTATAGTATCAAAGATGTGGACTGGGTGATAAAACTCTAAATGAAGTCAGTCTCAAAAGAGGAGAGGTTTCACAGTGATGACAGGAGAAGGTGGGTCTAGAAGTGGTGGTGGTTTGCAACGAGTTTGTTGAATACTGATCCAGTTTGTCATGAGGGATGAGGGAAGGAGCAAATCACAGTAGAGAGGGTATTCTGGGATGTGATATCTTCTAGAGAGTGCAAGTTATCATGAGTGTCAGAATAAAAGAGTGAGAGGTGAAATATAAAGAAGCTTGCTAATAACAGAGTTAGGTATTCCAGAGGTTGTAGTGGAACAGGAAGGTAGAAGAGGATAGGAACTAGGAAGGGATGGGACTGGATGGGAATGAGATTGTGGGCAGAAGTAACAAGAAAAATAGTTTTGTACCTCAGGTTTTGACCCTGGATCACAGAGATTAGGGGAGCAGGAGATGTGAGTTTGTTAGCTTTAAGATGAAAGAAGACCCAATTGTTTGGATTTTTCCACCCTCTAAGGTCCTGTGAGAGCTATGTATGAGTGTATAGAGGGCCAGTGTATGGTTACATTGATATTTTTAGTGCATTCTCTCTGAACTCTAGGAAGCTGGGTTTGCAGGGGACTTCATCAGGGTAGACATTGCAATGGGTTAGGGCTGTAATTGGATTTGGGGGAAGTCATATGCCCAATACAATTTAATCTGGGGAGATATCAAAGTGCAGTGCCTTCTTTAGGATATCTATTTCAGTGACATGAATAGTAGGTGATCTTTCCTTGAGGCAGTCTGTGCCTTCTTTTGTTGCCTCATGTAGTATGCAAAAATTAACCATGATAATGACTGGAAATTGCTCAGAAATGTATCTTAAATATTCAGGAATTTTAAAATAAAGCATTCCAACTTGGGGATGATGATCTGAGTAAGGAGAGGGAATTGGAAAGAAAGGAAATGAGGAAAATTCAGAATTTTATCTAGATGAATTCTGAAAAGGTATGCCTTCTGAATCGTTCTTTTTTTCCCCCTTAAACTGTAGGAAGGAATTGTTGAGAACCTGTTCAAATGGGCAAGAGAGGCTGATCAACCACTGAGGACTTATTCTACTGGACTGTTGGGAGGTGCTATGGAAAACCAAGATATTGCTGCCAACTATAGGGATGAGAACTCACAGCTGGTAATGACCAGTTTGGAATGAATTTTGTGTGGAGGTGGAGAAGGATGGTGATGCTTTGTAAATAAAAATTCCTTCCTGCCATTTAAATCTGATGCGAATGTCACCTGTTTGTCATCAGGCAGGTGGTTTTGCTGCTGTGCTTGATGTGGTTATAGTGGCACGGATGTCTTCTGGTGGGACATTCTGCCTTTACCTTTTCTCCTTATTGTAATGTGTGATATTCTTTCTTGAACTTTTCAGTACTGTGTTCCTTATCTTAATTGCTCATCTTTCTTTGCCCTAAGTGTATATTTTTTGTCTTTTAAATAAGTTACTTGTCAGCTTGTCCAGGATAAGTATTTATTTTTGCTAGATTACTAGAAAGAAATGCTTTGTTTTTGTTTTGTCTTGTTTTAAAAAAATAAGTGCAGGAGTCATCTGTCATTTTGTGGGAGGGGTAGGCAAATTTTAGGTAGTTTTGGGGAAAGGTTTATTTGTACAGTTTCATTAGACATGTTGATGCACCTATTTCAGTACTTATTTCTAGTGCCATGTGGACTTTGAAAATAACAAATGAAAGTTGTTGAAAGTAGTCACAGTCTGTTTTCACAGAAATTTCTTAAAATTTTGCTAATGTGTCTCATGTCTCTTTTTGGGTACAGTGGTATGATTTGCTTGGTCCAAGCATCTGTAGCCAACGATTAATATGTTATATAAGTAGGTGTGTTGATATTGATTTCTTTTATAGAATCATATGTAATTATTTACATCAAAAATGAGACATTCTTTTTAACCATTGTCTTTATTGGATCCCGTAGAAAAATAAATTTTTTTTCTATGGTCATGACTTTATTCCTGCACTTCAGTAATATTTGGCAAATATTACTTTCACAACTAAAGGTAAATGCTCTCAGGGAAGGACTATCCGGGGAATGGGGAAATGGATGGGACTTGTTTCTGATTGTAAGTAAAATTTTTAAACCAGCAAATATAATGATGCAATTTAATTTTATTTATTTGTAGTAGTGAGATTTAGAAGCTCTTTTTTTCTATTAAACTCTAGGGTTGCTGAACTAAGATTGCAGAATAAGGCAGTGTTCATTGGTGTTGCTCACTTTTCTTAATTGTGTTTACAGGTGGCTTTAGTGCTCCGGCGACTTAGGGAGCTGCAGGTGCATGAAATGACTTTACGGCAGGAAAATAAGCGTCCCAGCCCTCGAAAGTTGTCCTCAGAACCGCTATTGCCACTGGATGAGGAAGCGGTAGACATGGACTATGGGGAAATGACAATGGATGGAGAGCAGGAGGAGACCTCCGGGGATATGGAGATTTCCTTTCACCTTGATTCAGGCCATAAGACCAGTAGCAGAGTGAATTCAACCACCAAACTTGAGGATGGAGGGTTGAAAAAAAGTAAAATGGCAAAACAGGGTGACAGAGATGGCTTCAGAAAGGCCAAACAAAAGTTGGGCTTCTCCACTTCTGAACCAGAACGCATGTTTGTTGAACTCTCTAACAGCAGCTGGTCAGAAATGTCCCCTTGGGTTATTGGTACTAATTATACCCTTTATCCTTTGACTTCTGCTATAGAGCAACGACTTATTCTTCAGTACTTGACCCCACTAGGAGAGTATCAGGAGGTATGTATAGAGGTATAAAATGTATTTTTTTCCGTTGAGATAAGCTTTCTGTATATTTTGGGGAGATGAGTTATAGTAAGAAATACTATTTGTGATAGTATGAGGCATGAGTTTTTTCTGAATTGAATTAGCAAAGGCTTCTGCAGTGTGTGTGTGTGTGTGTGTGTGTGTGTGTGTGTGTGTGTATTTCTATTAAATTTTTTTTTGTTTAGTGAAAATGGCAATATTTGTTTCTTGACTTGAATAAAGCCTCTTTTCCTTCTGAAGAGCCTAAAGGGTTTCATTTATATTTTCATCTTCCTATGGAAGAGTAGAAAAAGTAGGTCAAGTCTTTTATCCCCATAGGATGAAACTGAATGTTAGGAGGGTAACCCCAAAAGACTTTTACTCTTTTTGTTCTTTCAGCTGCTTCCCATTTTCATGCAGCTTGGATCACGGGAGCTGATGATGTTCTATATTGACTTGAAAAGGACGAATGATGTATTGCTCACCTTTGAGGCCCTGAAGGTAAATTGTAGAATATAAAGAGTACTGGTTAGATAAAATCTGTTGGCACATTTAGCATTTCTTCAGGCTGCATGCACACTTTACTTTTCATTGTATGTGGGCTGCAAAAACATTATTCCAAATGGCTGTAGCAGAACTGTAATCAAAGTGTAGTAACTATAACAAAAACTGGTGAAAAATTGATATTTATCAGACAAAAGGGATGATTACCTGTAAAAGTACTTTGACTTTGCATATTGGATTTATTCCGTGCCATACCTTCCTTGCATATGGTAAGCACTTAATATAATTGTTGAGTGAGTGTCTCCTCCATGGATCATCAACTCCTTAAAGGTAGGGATCAATTCTTCTCTTTTTTATCTCTAGTATTTAGTACAGTGTTCTAAACATTATTTCACATTAGAATGACCAGAATTTATGAATACCAAGCCATGATGCAGTACATGCTTTTTAATCTATAAGGCAAACAAATTAGATAATAGGATGAACATTTTTATTTCAAAGTAAAATTAGAACATTTTTGCACCAGTTGACTCTCTTGGTCCTTCTAGTGTTAGAGAGCACCTGCTTTCTTGACAGTCAGTTCTTTAAGAGCAGAAACTATTGCTTTTTGTCTCTGTATCTCCATTGCTAATTGTTGAATTGAGGCACTTCTCTCCTGCATTGAGTCAGAACAGTTAGAAACCTAAAAATAAAAAAAACAACTAATCAAGTTAGAGGAGAAACCAGAGATCACTGCTTGCTCTCCTTAGGGCATCTTTATTTATTGACACTGAATAGAAATGAAAGAATATACATAGACACATGATAGCTTGTTAACCACTCCCATTTCTTATTAAGTCCTTTTGCCCTTTAAAATATAACGCTGTCACAAAGTAGATACTAATTTAAATAATGTCTTTTGTTTTTTATGCAAGGAAGATTACTAATAGATAAATTGTCAAACTATGAAAAAAGATTTTTTGAAAGAGAAACACAGGACTGTGATATAGAAGTTGTAGTGGGACTAGCTTTGTTCTCTTTGCAGAACCATAGGCAGTGGGAAGAAGCTGTGGAGATGCACGTTGAGGCTGGATGGCAGGAAATCATTCCTGGTCCATTAAAAGTGCCTCAAAATAGAATGTGCTGCTTAGTGGGGGGGAGTGGAATTCTTCTCCTTAGAGCTCTGCCAGCAGAGGCTGGTGTTGAGTGTGTTTCAGTGAGAATTCCTTTGAGGTATGGCTTGGACCATTCGATTCTCTAGATGCTGTGATTTTGGGACTCCCAGGCCACACACCTGATCTCCCCTTGAACAGACTCTGTATATACTTAAGTGATTTTCAGAAATATCCTAGGATCTACATCACAAGTCTACGTCATAACATAGTTGTTGAGACATTTATTTTGTATATTAAAGTTGGGAAGATGAGCCACTACAATATAGCCAAAATGGTGGGACCAAGCTTGGCTTGGTTCTATTGCTGACAGACATGAGAGTTGTTTTATGGTGGAACTCCTGGTCATTTAAATAGTTGGAACTAGTCATAGCTCAATTTTCATATTATATTTTGAAACCCCAGTAGAGAAGTTTTAAAATGAGATGCCACTTTTTGGGTGGCCCCCGACTACAGAGAGAATATGTTTTCTTTTTTGTCAAGCTGGCCAGCTTATGGAGAAGGCTTCCAATTGAGAGCCTGAAGTCAACTTTAGCAACATTCTCGTTTCATTTCTGAGACCTGTCTCAAAACCAGAAACTATAGATCTCTTTTATTCTGCATTATAGCAACACTTTTTGTCTTTGTCATCCCTCCAGACAGAGTAATTTAGGCCATCACCATCCAGGTCAGGCTAGGTACATGAGGTGGGAAGCAATTGGGCATACCAGGATAGGGTGGTAGCCACTGCAGCCCCATTGTTCAGGATGATTTCCACCAGGCTCCTGTCCATTTGGTGAGCACTAAAGAAAAAGGGTGGTCAGGCTTAGTTGAGAGCTAGTTGCCCTGCATAGAGTCCCAGGAACACCAGGGCCTTCTCTGTGAAGCCCCTTTCCAGTTCCTTCCAAACCAGGTAGGAGCCATCCTTCATTACTATGTACAATGTCCCCTTGATGGGACTCAGCATCCAGTAGGGTAGATCCCATGACAGCTTCTCCATACTATGTTGGAACCTCAGGGCTTTGTGATCCGTGATCCCAGCATGCTGCCAGTGCTAGGGAACAAAGTCAAACTGATTGCATGGACCCTCAGGGATGCCATTTCTAGTATATTCTCTGGGGGCAGCAGGGGCAAAGCATGAAAGGTACTCACTGGAACCTATTTAAATAATGTTTAGAACCTTGTACTAGGCACTGTGGTGAGATTAAAAAAAAGAAATTAAAAAAAGAATAAAAAATGCTTTTAAAGAGTTAATGAGTCCGGAGTACAGTCATTTGACAAATATTCTATTAAGTCCCTACCGTTTGTATGCAAGGAAAGCATTGGGTTAGACCAGGCCTACACAACCTGCAGGTCTGTGGGCCGCTTACAACCCTCGGGCTGCTTGTTGCACACCATAGGATTTCCTCTACATACGAAGGATGTTTTCCTCTACATTTTTCGTGATGCTGCAGGTTGTGCAGTCCTGGGTTAAACAGTAGAGATACAAAGATAAAATATGAAATGCTGCCTGTATGGAGTTTACATTCTGCTATGGAAGATGTGATTTCTACACAGCACAGAGTGTGATGGTGCAGAGTAAAGATCAAGATGAAATGCTCTGGGAATACTTTAGGAGGAAGAGAAAATACTTTTAACTGCAGAGGTGATCAGGGAATATTACATGAAAGGGGTGGCATCTGACTACAGGCCCTAAAGGAGTCAAAGGAATATGAAAGCAAAAACGAGGAAGGAAGGGTGTTACAGGCCTGGGAAGTGGCCCAGATGGGCACACAGAGTCATCATGGTCCCCCAGGGGTACAGGTGCCACAGAAGCTTTATTTGCAGAGTTGGGGGAATCCCAAGGCCAGGGTCATGGGTCTGGAGGTCCAAGTGTCCAGCTACTCTTCTTTGTTGCTAACTTCAGTGTTCAGTGTGTCATGGTCACTAAGGTAAAAAAGACCATGCTGTGAGCAAAACGTTTTGGAGTGCTGCTGGCCTAGAGGCTGGTGATCATCATCCTCATCATAATGATAGCTGCAGAAGTGCTTGATATTTTGTCAAGTATTTTATATCATTCTTTGATTCGACCCTCAGAACAGCCCTGTGAGACAGGTGGAAATATCCTCATTTTACACACACAAAAAACCTGAAGTTTGGAGAGATTAAATTGTTTACCTCTGGTCACACGGGGAGTAAGGATCGCAGGTAGGATTCCCACCCAGGTCCAACCGACTGAGTATAATGTTCTGTTCACTACAACAGAATGTCCCTAATGTCATGTTCAGTAAAGAGCTGGTAGTACATTCTGGCTGGAATATTGATACGTGGTGAAAACCAGATGGATTGCCTCTGATAGTACGAATGTGTCATATTCTGGAACTTGTAAATCTCTTGACAGAAGCCACTGGGTACCTGCTCCAGCTGGGAGATCATAATGACTTTGGAAATGGGAAGCCCCTGCTCTGTAGTGATTCAGCTGCACTTCCCCACACAAGTCCTTATGAGGGGCCGCCAGCTGCCCTCATTCGTCTTAGTTAAAGTTCACAACTACATCCTTGAATGTTACAGCTTCCTGGGGCTGTCCTGGTGGTTAGGAACATGGGGGCCATTTCTTCTTCCTGCTTGTTCCCCTTTTGGGGGAAACAGAGCCCCAAGAAGGCAGAGTCAGGGAGGAAGGAAAGTTAGGTAAGGGGGCTGGCTGGCATTTTGATGCACATGGTTAAAAAGTTTGTTTATACAAGAAACATAGGGAAGTTGCGCAATAAGTGGACCACCTTGTCTAAAAACAAACTTGAACCTCAAAAGTCTATCATAACCAAGGATGTTGTGAAACTGCTAGCTCAGCTGCATTTCTGCAGAGGACAGAGCATAGCTACATGTACAAATAATAAATGGCGTGTTGGACAGAAGCCTTTCTTCTTAGTTATGTAATATATAAAGTAAAAGAGCTGCGTATTTGCCCTTAAAGTCCAGAGGTATTCACTTAACTCCTGCAACTTAAGAGCTAGCTATCATTTGCACTTCAATTTCCAGCAACAACACAAAATAGAATGTTTTTTTTCCCCAAAGTGTTTTTTCAGGTTCTCATTTAGTCCTTACAATGACCCTATAAAACAATTAGGAGGAAAGTAATTATCCTCATTTTACAGATTGATTAAATGACTGCATGTGATAAAGTAAGTAGTTTTTGACAGACAGAACTGGGCCTGGAACCCAGGTCTCTTCAGTGGTAGTGTAGTATAATGGAAAGACCATTGAACTAAGATTTCAGTATTCATAATTGGAGATGTGACTCAAGGCATCTTTAATGACAAGGTTAAGGGAGTGACTAATTTGCAGTTTTGTAGTTTGTTATTTAGGAAGCCTGAGCCTGGCAGTAATGAATATGAGTGTAATTAGTCGAGAGTATATGTAATATCATAAAGGAACTGTAAGAAATAGCTTGTTCCTTTGTACATTATATTTTTAAAATGTTTATCAGTATTCATCATTAAATGTAGGCACTGTCTTGGTTCAGGAATTACTGATTATTTTGTATATGGTGACTTGAAGCTAAGGAGGTATGTGACGCAGGGCTGTGAGAGGCACCCTCTTTATAGTATCCAGAGTAGTCAGTCCTTTTCAGGTTTCTGATAGGCCAGAAGTTGGAGTTGTTGTGTCATTCCCTCCTCCACACCCCCTATGGTGGGCCAGAACAGCATAGGTAGGTTGGGCATTAGATGGAGGGCTTTTTACAGGACTGGTGGTATTTTTGAGGTGGGGACTAGGTTAAAAAAATGGAATTCATAGTCTTTTTTTTTAAATTACACACGAAACTTCCTTCTTTGTCTCTTTCTCTCTCTCACACACAGACACCCATCCCCTAATTTAGAAGGCAAGAAAAACAAAAACTGTTAAAAACTTGCATAGTCAAAATAAATTTCCACATTGGCCATGTCCAAAAATATATGTCTCAATCTAAACTTTGAATCTATTACTTCTCTGTCATGAGGTGAGCAACATGTTTATTATGAGTCCTCTGGAATTGTGGTTGGTTATTGTGTTGATCAGAGTTCCCAAGTCTTTCAAAGTTGTTTCTCTTTACAATATTTTTGTTATTGTATAAGTTTTCTCCTGGTTCTGCTCACTTCACTCTCTATCATGTTGTGCAAGTCTTCTTAGGTTTCTCTGAAACTGCCCCCTTCATTCTTATAGCATAGTTATATTCCATCACATTCATACACCGTAACTTACTCAGCCATTCTCTAGTTGATGAGCATCTTCTAAATTTCTAATTCTTTACCAGCACAAAAATGACTGCTATCAATATACACGTGGTCCCTTTTCCTCTTGATGTCTTTGGAGTATAGACCTTGTAGTGGTATTTTCGAGTCAAAGTGTATGCACAGTTTAATAGTTTTTATGGCATAGTTCCAAATTGTTTTTCACAATGGCTGAACCAGTTTACAGTTCCACTGACAGTGTATTATTAATTTTCACACAGCCCCATTTGAATTTGTCATTTTCCATTTTTGTTAACTATTTCAATTTGATAGCTACGAGGTAGAACCTCACATTTTATTTAATTTGCATTTCTTTAGTGATTTAGGTTATTTTTTTCATATGACTATTGGTAGTTTGGATTTCTTCCTCCGAAAATGACCTGTTCATATTCTTTGACCATTTATCAATTGGAAAACGTTCATGGTATCTTCAAATTGTAAAGGCCTTTAGAGCCCAGCTAGTTTTGTGTATATTTCTTGGTACAGTATCCCTAATAAGTTGTCATTGAGTGATAAGCCTCACTAATTGAGGCAACCCATTCCATTTTTAGACAGGAAAGTTAGAAAGTTCTTTAAAGTAAACCTCTATTTGTCACTCTGTAACTTTTATCTGTTGATCTTAGTTTAACCTTCTGGAGCCTGAACTCATTTTAAACTTTAGCTTTTTTGACACTATTCTTATAGACCTCTTCTTTTCTTCCCTTCGTCTTTTATATAAGTTTTTTTAAGAAAATGTGCTCATTGGAGAGCTCTCAGTGTAGTGTCTTTGGTCTATTTAGATGTTTCCCTCCTCCCTTTCGGGTCAATCACACTTGGTAGAATTTTCACTTTTGGAAATCTTCCGTCCCTCTTAGGTGATGAGATAATATTCATTTTTTGTCTAAGACATTTCCACTGTGGTTGAAGATATTGAAGATGCTTGGACTCAGGGAACTGAGGCAGGAAATTGACTTGAATATGGTATATTCCCCTCTTAGATTTTAAGAGGGGGGTTGGACTGTGTCTTATCTATGATTGTCTGAATCCCTTTTAGGGAGCCACCATGATGCAATGGAAAGGATGTTGGATTTGGAATTAGAGGCTGGGGTTCAAGTCATATTCTGCTAGTTGTAACCTGTATAATTGTAGTCAGCTCAGTAGATAGAGTGTTGGACGTGGGTTCGGGAAGACCTGAGTTTTACCTAGCCTCAGACAATCACTAGTTGTATGAACCTGGGCAAAGAACTGAATCACTGCCTGCCTGAGTTCCTTCACCCATCTTCTGGGATTGTTGTGAATATAAAATGAGGTGATATTTGTAAAGTGCCTCACAAACTTTAAAGTGCGATACAAATGCTAGTTGTTGTTATTGCTATTGTTGTGAAAATCTGCGTTTCTGGGCCTCATGTCCTTTCTAGCCTGTAGTCTAATGTTCTGTGATCTAGCATAGGGTTATGCATATGTATATTTAATAAATGTTTGTTAAATTAAATTGAAGACTTTGCTACCATTGTGTTCGAAACAGAAATGGTCAAATTCTTTGTTTTCCCAGATTAGATAGCTACCTTAAATCAAAAAAGTTGTCGGTTTTTGTCACATCGTTTTACGAAAGCTATGAAAAGAAGGTTTTCTGTCACTATATAGGCACATAGTTTGTAGCTTGGGTGCCTCTGCCTGATCCTCAATTTCCTAATTTGAATTAGTTTATCAAAGTCTTGCATCTGAGTCAAAGGTCCTTTGGCTCAAGGTCTAAGTTTGGAAGAGGTGTGAGATTGAGAAGTATAGTATAATCTTACACTTAAATACTAAAAACATTTCAGCCCACAAGGATAGTTGAGCAAATTTTTTTTCCTCTGGGTATTCAAGTTAAGAAATCATTAGTTACTGATTAATAAATGTGAAATAATAGAAGAGGCATTTGGCCTGACCTGAAATTTCCTACTTGATTACATAAGGTTAGCTCTGGTATCTTATTCTTATCTGAGAAAGGTAAAAGGAATTAATGTACGATATTTCTACATTCATAAGTGTGACATTGGAAAGACTTCTTAAAAGTTGAATGAATTGGAATTATAATTAGGAAGAATGATTGTACCTAGTTTAATGTGTATGTCAGAGGTTTGTTGAAAGTACATAGAAGTTGAAGGTATGTGGTCTCTCTGAAATGGATTCTTAGTTAGCATTAACTCTCTATGTAGTACTTGATAATTTTTTGTAAATTCTTATTTTAAAATTAATCTTTGGGGCAGTTAGGTGGCGTAGTGAGTAGAGCTCCGACCCTGAAGTCAGGAGGACCTGAGTTCAAATCCGGCCTCAGACACTTGACACATTTACTAGCTGTGTGACCTTGGGCAAGTCACTTAACTGCAATTGCCCTGCCTTCCCCTCTCCAAAAAAAAATTAATCTTCCTGATGTCCTAGTATAGCAAAGGATAGTAGCTTCATCAGTGGCTAAGGCAGTGGCAGAGATAGCTAAGGTTAGTATATAGACCATTTGTTATATTAAATGACACAAATGGGAAGACTGCCAGACAGACTCCTTTGATCCCTTGCTTCATGAGACAGTAAAATAATTGAACGATGCCATTTTCTAATTGTTAGTGTCTGTTATCATTCTCATGACAGCCTGTGAGCTTAGTTGCCCTGGGAAAAATATTTTGGTATTTTGCTTACCCTTCTATTTGGGGCGGGAAATTAGAATCATTTATCCTACCCAGAGTTGTATATGGAAAATGAGGACTTGTGTGTTAATTGGCCTACTTTGTTGATATTTTTTGGAGAGCCTTATATTGGTTTTACTTGTCCCATGCTAATTCTTATCCTTTTTTGCCAGCATTTAGCATCACTTCTGCTGCACAACAAGTTTGCCACAGAGTTTGTTGCGCATGGAGGTGTACAAAAGTTATTGGAAATTCCTCGTCCTTCTATGGCTGCTACTGGTGTGTCCATGTGCTTATATTATCTATCTTATAACCAGGATGCCATGGAACGAGTAAGTACAGTGCTCCCAAATATATTGTGATATTTCTGGGGGATGGTTTTTTTTTTGAGTGCACACTGGAAATAACTGAATTTAGTAAATGTAGGGGGTATAATTAAGAGAGTTGGATGATAGCAAAAGAAGCTAGGGTATAGAATTCCTGGTATTATGAAGAATTCCAAAGCTTTCTGAAAATGGTGAAAATTTATTAATGTGAGTGTATGTGATCATGCTTAGCTGCATATAAGTATACATTTGCATCTATAAATAGGAGATATTTGAAGCAAGGAAAAATAAGATTTCTTTGGGTTTAGGAACTTTGAGGTTAAGGCTAAGTACCTCCTGTTGTATTAACACTGTTCTCTCTATTCACTGAGTACTTTCATGTAAGTACTTGTCTAATGTGTCTTTTATATTAGTTCTTAGTCCTGTCCTGTGTGGATTAATTTATTTTAGGATGAGGAGGGCTGAGTATGGCTTCCAGGTTTCTGTTACCAGGTAGTTTGTTTTGAAGACACATGAAACAATTTTGTATTTTCTCAGGATAAAATAACTCTTATTATGGTATTTTAATAGTTTTGTCTTGAAAAATCTTCATTTTAAGTTTTCTAGCTAAGCAAAGCATTCTGGATATACAGAACAGTAAATTTAAAAAATGCATATCTGTAGTGTTTTTACACAATTTTCTGTCCCCACAAGTTTTTCCATTTCTAGTTCTATAGTTTTAGTTTTTCTAGTAAAGTGGAACTGCTTAACTACAAACTTTTGAGACTTGTAGCTTCCACAGTCGTCGTGCAGATTTGCCAGTAATGTAGGTGAGGCATTCTGAATTTGCAGGCTTCCTTTTTACTCTCTATTTATGCTAGAGAAGAGGAGAACTGTAGCTATATCTGTACAGTGCTTTAAAGTTTGCAGAGCATTTTACGTCTGTTATCTGATTTGATCCTTACAACAACCCTTTGAGGTAGGTGCTGTTATCTTGCCATTTTACAGATGAGGAACCTGAGGCTCAGAGATGTTAAGTGCCTTGCCCAGGGTCACACAGCTAGTAAGTGTTTGAGGTGGAATGTAAACCAAAGTATTCCTGACTCTTAAGTCCCATGTACTATCTATTGTGCCATGTTGTCTCCTCGGCTAATAAAAACTTATTTAATCCATAATGTTTTTGGCATATAAAATTCTCATAGTGTTGAAACATCTAAACATCGTTTATTTGCTTGTGAAATTGCATTCAGAAGTTCCACTTTGAGATGCTAATAGTGCATCTCCTTTATGGCAGCCATGGGGGGGAGTAGGTATTCCCTCAGCTCCAGGCCATTGGTGGTGACTCCTTTGGCCTAGAATAGAGACTCCCAGCAGGTTAGGTATGAAAAGCAAGAATGTAATTTCAAATGGTTGGAAATTGAGGAGTTGGGGTGAAGGTTCTGAGATGAAAAATGGGATGGGAGTTAAGATGAGGGGTGGGGATAGGTGATGAGTTTTTGAGTAATAGAAGAAGAAATGGAGCTTACTCTACCTTTGGGTATCCTCCTTTCTCTGTAGCAGAGTGGTGAAGGTACCATGGCAAAACAACAAGAAAGGAATACAGGGAAGAGATTTGAGGGGGCCACTTGGTTGGGTTAGATTCTACCTTTATATCCTAGGATGTGAGACTTTAAACTCCTTGCCTGAATAAGCCCAGCTTTCTAGCAGGTATAACAATTCTACTTGATAAAAGATTTCTCATGTTTTATCTTTAAGCGTCACCACATTTTTTTCTTGGCAGGTCTGCATGCATCCCCACAATGTGCTCTCTGATGTAGTGAACTACACCTTGTGGCTAATGGAATGTTCCCATGCATCTGGATGCTGCCATGCTACCATGTTTTTCTCTATTTGCTTCTCTTTTCGTGCTGTCTTGGAACTCTTTGACAGGCATGATGGCCTTCGTCGGCTGGTCAACTTGGTGAGAGCTAATGCTTTTGTTTTAGAACTTAGTGGAAAATTTCTTGAATTTTCCTGTCCCTCTGAGGACAGGAACCCTACTTTTTGTTAAGGAACCCTTCAGACAACACCCCGTTGGTGGAAGAAGATCTCTTTATCACTTAGGATGTTTCAGTATTGTTTATAGAGGCCTATTCCTTCATGTACAGGTTTTCCTAACCATGGATACTTCTTATCCCTATAAATAGTGAATACATTTTCATTCCAGATTAACCATAATGGAAGGCTTTTGTATTATTAATTTATAATTTTTTTTGTTCCTATGTAAGCCTGAGCTAGGGAGTAAGAAGAATTGAGGGTAGTTACGTAGGTGTGTATATAGCACCAGAGAAGATCTGCAAGGAATGGCCCGTTAGCTTATAAATAGTGTCTATTTTTTAAAAAAACAACAAACTTTGCTGTTTCATCATTAACTGTGTAAGCTTTCCTGGTTCAGGCCTTGCTAATTGTTTTATAAGTGGTGGCTGGATAAATCTCTGATAATGGTATCTAGCTCTGGTGGATCCACAGTTTCATTGGTATGGGTGTTCTTCTACTAGCATATACTGCCACTCATCTTAATCCTCTCATTCTGTGTGATTCATACCCATCTCCTTTCTTAAACTGTCCATAAAAGAACTATCTGGTATGCTTTGCCTTAGGTTTTTTAATATTTTGTGGATACCGGTGTTCTCTCTCCCACTCATGATACATGACTGGCCCCACTTCCTTTTCTAGTCATCCGTGTCCTTGATGTTTGTATATTGCTATCATTTCTTTCATGCACATTATGAGAGGTGTTGTAGCCTGTTTGTACCCACGATGCATCTCTCCGTTTTTCTTTGTGTTTCCCAGTTTTGATTCTTCTAAGATCAAGGTGTTGTTTATTCATAGTCAAATAGGTACCAATGTGTGAATATTGGTGTTGAAGAGAGAGAATTAGAAAGGAAAAGATGATCTTTCTTCTTAAAAGGAATTGCTCTTACTCAATATTGCTTTGGTATTTCTAAAAGATCCAGTCTTATGCCTGGGAAGAGTATATTTACAGTAGTAAATGTATACTCTTTTGAGTATAATCCATGATAATTACCAGTGTTTAGGATAGCATGTTGAACTTTCATATTGAAAGACTTCTTACCAGAAAGTTAAAATTTTCCTTCTCTTCCTGCCTTTCATTTTTCTGTTGTCCTATTTGTTCCCTGTGTCTCTTTTCATAGATCAGTACCCTAGAAATTCTAAACTTGGAAGATCAGGGTGCTCTTCTGAGTGATGATGAAATATTTGCCAGCCGCCAAACTGGGAAGCATACCTGCATGGCACTCCGCAGATACTTTGAAGCTCACCTGGCCATTAAGTTGGAACAGGTGAAGCAGTCACTTCAGAGGACAGAAGGTGGTATTCTTGTCCATCCACAGCCACCATACAAGGTGAGCAAGGAGTGGGAATGGCTTATTTTGTACTTTTATTTTTTAGGGTGCATCATGGGTATGAGATACACACTTGATTCAGTGGAATACTATAGCATATGAGTTCCTGGATTAGTTTTGTCTTGTGTGTAGTTACGTACTAAATAAAAATAAAGACATAGGTTAATTTCAAAGACTTAGTTTTCCCGCGGATGTCAGTTGTCACGTCTCTTTCCCCTTTACACCAGATTAAAAGATTAACTGAGGTGTGTATAATACAGAGCTTTCTTTTATAAAATGTTGTATCCCTTGCTTCTTATTTTTATATTTTGTCATATAAAATCATAATCTATTGATGTAGTAAGCTCATACTGAGGCCTTGGAAAAATCTGAGTAGCTTGGAAGCTGCTCTACATATTTTTGTTATACATAATAAAACCATTTCAACACATTTTAAATATCTCAAATCAAAGTGGAAATTACTAAAGTGGGTTTTTTTTTTTGGCTTTGTCTTAATCCAAAAAACCTGTGCTTTTAGACTCAAAAGGGGGCACAGAATTTATGGAGTTTGGTGTTTGGTGTTTTTTTTATTTTTTTGACTAACCATTTCAACTTCAGATCTAATATAGGTGCTAGTCATTCAATAGGCATTTCATGAATGTCTGTTTAAAAGTTTTATTTTTTAAAACAAAACACATCTTTAGTTCCCCAATTTAAGGTGGTAGTATATAGAATAAATGATTTCTGTAAAGTGATCAAACATTTATGGGAAAGAATGATGATATAATGGAAAAAAGCCAATTCACTGGGTGATGGACCCCAGATAAGTCACTTAACCACTATGAGTTTTGGTCTACTTGTCTATAAAAGAGGTTGAATACTTACTTCCTTACCTCCCTCATTGGGTTGTTTTGAGTATCAAATGAGACAGTGTACATAAAAGTGCTTTGTAAATGGTCAAGCACTCCATAAATGAAATCTGTTATAGCTATATATCTACTTACCGTGGACTTTTACTAGTTGTAGTATTGTGGGACTCTAAAAGCTCTTACTTCATTTTTTATTGCTAAAACTGTCTAACTGATAAAAGCACCAAAGAATGTGAGAAGATGATACGGTTCTTAATGGCATGGTCTATTTTCTCTACGTGTAGGCATGTTCTTATACTCATGAGCAGATTGTGGAGATGATGGAGTTTCTCATAGAGTATGGACCAGCTCAGTTATACTGGGAGCCAGCTGAAGTCTTCCTCAAACTTTCTTGTGTGCAACTCATGTTGCAGCTTATCTCCATTGCCTGCAACTGGAAAACCTACTATGCAAGGTGGGACTGGAGAATTACTCCCAGAGTTAGACTTATCTTCTCGACCTGTATGCTGCTCCTACTCTTCCCTATCTCATTGAATAAAAAATTCCTTCCTATCCTTTTTACAAATACTCTCATGTTTTGCACACACAGAATACTATGTTTAGGTTTGCTTGTCACTTGTAAGGGAAGACATAACTAAGCAGAATGAGGTCCAGAAATGGGCAACCAAATTGATAAAGGATATGGGGGATTGTTGCCTGAAAATGGTTAAAAGAAACTTCTTTTTGGAAGGATGATGGCTAAGGAGAGAGGATCAACATTCACAAAATCATGAAAGTTATTTTAGGAGGGTGAACATGGACTTATTTGCCAGATTTCAGAACAGTAGAACTTAGTTTTCAGAATACATTCCATATCACAGTTTCTTAGAGTTCGAAAGGTGCATGTAACCAATAATCGATCAATAAACATTTTTGAGCGCCTACTACGTGCTAGGGTTTATGCTAAGTAATAAGGATACAAAAAGAGCCAAAAGACAGTCCCTTCCCTCAAGGAGCTTACTGTCCAACACTTGAAACGTTAGGATAAGAAAAAAGGAAATGTTCATTAACATAGGTGAGAGTCAACTCTTTGGACCTGTCCCAAAAGTGGTATGGGCTAAAAATAGGAGGATTAAGAAAGGCATAGTTAAACTCCTGAATGCTAGACTCCTTACATTATGAAAAGAAGCTGAGGACATTTGGAGTGCATTCCTAACCTCTTGAGTCATGTTATTTTACGTTTTATTTTAAGGCTCCACTGTTGTCAGAGACTGACCATAGTCCAGTACAACATTCCTTATGCATTCTTTTGGCTGTATCATATTTGCTATTTTGCCAAGTTTCTTTGTCTACTCTTTTAGGAATGATACCGTACGCTATGCTTTAGATGTCCTAGCTATTCTTACTGTAGTACCAAAAATCCAGCTGCAGTTAGCTGAATCAGTGGATGTGTTAGATGAAGCTGGATCCACTGTCTCTACTGTAGGTAAGTTGAATTTGTTTTTTATAAATTAATCAACAAGCATTTATTAAATATGTATCGTGTGCTGGGCACTGCGTTCAGTGCTGGGGATGCTAAGACAAAAATGAAATAATCTCTGTTGTCTAGGAACCTGTATTCTGTTGGGGGTGGGGGACTCAGGGTAGGGAAAGACAACACACACATATATATATTAAAAAATAAATACAAGATAGTTTAAGGAGGACACTGGCTATTAGGGGCATTAAAAAAAGCTTCATGCAGAAGGTAGCACTTGAGCTGAGTCTGGAAGGTAGTAAACGATTCCAGGAGGTAGAGGTCAGGAGAGAGCATTCCTGGCATGTGGGAATGGCCAGTGCAAAGGCCCAGAGAGAGGGTTTAACTTGAAATTTTTTCCTCTGATGGTTGATACCATATTTGCTCTTCTGATTTTAATTTCATAGTACTGTACTTAACCAGAAGGCAACATTGGGTTCTGCGCCCTGTAGTTTGTATGTGGCACCCAATGTAGTGCAGCTGCAGAGGCATCGTATGGGTAAATTGATGTTTCCATAGTAACATGATGGTGTTCTTAGGGTGTTCACCAGCAATAATGCCCCATTCTTTTTTTTGACCCATACATGTTCTCATTTGTGTCACTTTTTCTCTGAGACTCTGGGGTATTGGAAGAGTTAAAGAGAATTTCTTTGATACATGTGGAATTACATGGAAACCTCTAGGAGGAACTTTGCAATCTTCCTTTGAGATGTGTTGCAGAGTCAGGGCCTCTGACATCGGTTGGTATTTTTATTATTTATGCTGCTACTCATACCCATATGTCTGGACACATCATTTCTCATGTGAGTTTGATTTTACTCACCTGTGAATTGAGGCTAGCAACACTTGTTCTACCTTCCTTCCAGGTCCTTGTGAGTTAAGTGCTTTGGAAACTTTAAGGAGACAGAAAATACGAGTTACTGTTATATGTAGCTTGCCCTGCTTCTGAACACCATTGAATATGCTCCTGAAATGAGTGACTGTGCCCTCACTCTTTAGGTTACTTTGCGTAGGCTGGATCCACAGCTATGATTTCTGTAGCAAAGGAGAAATAGAAAATTGAAGTTACTTTCTACAAAATGTTAAAACAAAATAAACTCGACTCCTAGTTCTTGTTCCTGATGTTCCTCTGAATCTTAATATGAATATCATTTTGGAATATTGGGGAGGAAAGTATAAAAAAAATTTTTTCCCTCAAACAGGTATCAGCATCATCTTGGGAGTGGCGGAGGGTGAGTTCTTTATTCATGATGCTGAAATTCAGAAATCAGCTCTGCAGATCATTATCAATTGTGTGTGTGGCCCAGATAACCGGATCTCTAGTATTGGCAAGTTCATCTCTGGAACCCCTAGGCGGAAGTTGCCTCAGCCTCCAAAAAGCAGTGAGCATACCCTGGCCAAGATGTGGAACGTGGTGCAGTCTAACAATGGTATCAAGGTGCTCTTGTCATTGTTATCCATCAAGATGCCCATCACTGATGCAGACCAGATCAGAGCGCTAGCGTGCAAAGCCCTGGTAGGACTTTCTCGCAGTAGCACTGTCCGGCAGATCATCAGCAAGCTGCCTCTCTTCAGTAGCTGCCAGATCCAGCAGCTGATGAAGGAACCTGTTTTGCAGGACAAACGCAGTGACCATGTCAAATTCTGCAAATATGCTGCTGAGCTAATTGAACGTGTATCGGGAAAGCCCCTCCTTATTGGTACTGATGTCTCTCTTGCACGGCTGCAGAAAGCAGATGTGGTAGCCCAGTCTAGAATCTCCTTTCCTGAGAAGGAATTGCTTCTCTTAATCCGAAACCATCTCATCTCCAAAGGGCTGGGAGAGACAGCGACTGTCCTCACCAGAGAGGCTGATCTACCCATGACTGCTGCATCTCATTCCTCTGCCTTCACTCCTGTCACAGCTGCTGCTTCCCCTGTCTCTCTGCCTCGTACCCCTCGCATTGCCAATGGCATTGCAGCCAGACTAAGCAGCCATGCCAGTGTAGCTTCCTCTGCCGCATCTGTCCACTCTCAGTCACGGCCTCCACAGGGTCCACTTGCCCTGCCTGGCCCATCTTATGCAGGCAGCTCCCCTTTGATTGGCAGGATCAGTTTTATCAGGGAGAGGCCATCACCCTGCAATGGCAGGAAAATCAGAGTGTTACGGCAGAAATCGGACCATGGCGCCTATAGCCAAAGCCCAGCCATAAAAAAGCAGTTGGACAGACATCTTCCTTCCCCTCCCACGTTGGACAGTATCATCACAGAATACCTTAGGGAGCAGCATGCTCGCTGCAAGAACCCAGTTGCCACCTGTCCCCCCTTTTCTCTTTTTACCCCTCACCAGTGTCCTGAGCCAAAACAAAGGCGGCAAGCGCCAACAAATTTTACCTCAAGACTAACCCGCAGAGCAGCCTTTCCAAAGTACGGAGGGGTAGATGGTGGGTGCTTTGATAGGCACCTCATCTTCAGCAGGTAAGAAAATGCTTTGAACCTCTTAGGGAAAAGGGGTAATGGTCAAACTAGCAGTGTGAGCCTAGATTAGTAAGCCTAAGTAGCTATTTAGCTAAATTATTACAAAGTCAGAAGAGTTGTGTGACTCTGTGAGACCAAGCAGTGATTCTAGGCTCCTTGTGTTGTTGTTATTGTGGGCATCGTAGACATACTGACTCTGCCTTGTCAGGACTACTGGCTACTCTAGAACCTGTTCTAATGAGCTGCCCTGAACTAGGCCTTCCCAACTTGTTTCTTGTCTTGGTCCATGTTGATTTTTATTCTTTTCCATGGGATTGGCATATAAATGCTGGCATAATTTCTAAAATCTAGGAAGAACTAATGATTTGAGTTATTAGTTTTTGCTTGAATCTGAAAATGAGAAGCTTTTTTCCCCTTTCATTTAAAATGAAAGTTTTAAATAAAATGAAACCTTTTTTTTGGTCATTATAAACTTTAACTACTGGGAAACATTTATGACTATACCACCCCAATGGCGCTAACTAATCTCTTAGTTTCTCTCTAACACAGTTTATCGCAATTTTCTTTTACTTAGTGAGAACTTTCTGATTTATTGTGGCTGATGATCTCTGTGTCTTTTTCTAGGTTCCGTCCCATTTCTGTGTTTCGGGAAGCAAATGAGGATGAAAGTGGCTTTACCTGCTGTGCATTCTCAGCCCGAGAGAGGTTTCTAATGCTTGGCACGTGTACGGGGCAGCTGAAACTTTACAATGTGTTCAGTGGGCAGGAGGAAGCTAGTTATAACTGTCATAACTCTGCCATCACACACCTTGAACCATCTAGGGTAAGTAACTCTTCTGAGGTTGCCAAAAGCCTCCCTGCCAAGGCCTGATTGTTTTCTCATTATACTTCTCTCATTGTGGAAGCCATGTAAGTAAGATCTATTAGGTGTGCATTAGATAGGGAATAGGGACTGCAATTGTGATTTCGTAAGTATAGGTTACTCCTAGATAAAGAAGTTCCTTCTACCAATGCAGGTTGGTACCTTCTCTGGTACTTTTGCTTCTTAGAGTTGCCTAGAGCATTGAGAGGTAAAGTGACTTACATGGAATCACATAACCAGTCTGTGTCAAAGTAGGGATTTGAATCCAGGTCCTCCTGGCTTATGTGCTAGCTTTCTGTTCAATACACTGTAGTGCCTCAGTGCTTTATATAGGTAGGAAAATTTTCTGGTTCTCTAGCAAAGTTTTATCCAAGTGGACTTTTAAAATATTATGAGTTACTTGGAAGAAAAATATTACATAATTCCAATATGGTGATATATTACTATTCTTCTCGTGGTGTGAGTGATTTTTTCCCCCAAATGGAGAAGATTCACATTATCAGGACATCATTACTGACCCCAAAGGAAGGAGACATTTAAACATGGGGAAAACTGAGGAATATGATTTAAAAGGAGGTGGAATACATTTTGAAACTTTTTCTTTAGAATGAGAATGTTCTTTTTTCCCCGCTGAAATGTTTCCAGTTTCATTATGATGTTAGTGACTGTCACATGTTACAAATTTAGGAGTGTATAATATTTTCTCAAGGAGTTTAGTTTTGTCTTTCTGAGGTCCTGCTGTAAGAATATAGTTCTATCGGGTAGCATAGCTGTTTCTGGCTCCCATAGAAGTTCCTCTGTCCTCTGTTGCTTTATAGAAATAGGCTAGAAATGTATTTTCATAATTTATTTTTGTATGCTAGTAGTAAATGTACATACCTGTTGGTATTGATGTACGTAAAGTGTTTAGCAAACTGAAGTTATATGTAGATGTTAGTTAACTATATGTAAATATGTTATCGTTGCTTAACTCAGACCTCCTCCTCTTTTAGGATGGATCTTTGTTGTTAACATCTGCCACTTGGAGCCAGCCCCTTTCTGCACTCTGGGGGATGAAATCAGTGTTTGATATGAAGTGAGTACACTCTTTGTCAGCCTGGTCTCTGTGCCTTTAAAGGAATTATTAGGAAAAGAAGAATATTGTTTGTTAGCTACATCTGAATAAACTTTAATCCCCTCAATTTTTAGCTCAATGGATAAAGAAGAAAACTTACTCTCTTCTTTCATTCCAGAACTGTTTTTTCTCAGATTGAACCTACCATTGCAATGTTTAATGCAGCGTGGTGTAGTGGAGAGAGCGCTGGACTTGGAGTTAGGAGAGACCTGGGTTCAAATCCCACCTTTTGACACTTACTTTCTGTGTGACCATAGGCAAGTCACTTAGCCACCCTGAGCTTCAGTCTCCTCAACCATAGAATGGGAATAGTAATATCTACAATACCTACGTCACATTATTGTTGTAGGGTTTCAAATGACATTATGGATGTAAAACATTTTGCAAACCTTAAAATGCTCTTTAATTGTTAACTCTCGTTACTCAACAGCATTCCTTCCCCTTCCCCTTCCCCCTCCCCGCCCCAGTCAGCTGGACATGGCACATGGCACACCTGTTTCCCATATGAACCCTGATAACACATGGCAGTTGGCTCTCTTGCTGCCTCTCCCTGTGGGTAGGTTAGACTTTGCAGAAAAGGACCAGGGGCCCGCTAATTGTGTTGGTAATAAGTTTCCTTCTCTTATGGCTGAGGCCTGTTAGCACTTTTATCTTGCTTGGACAAATTAAGGTAGGACTGTCTTGTCAATTTTTTTTCCGGATCTTTGAATGTTTTGGTTTTATCTATGGGAGTTAATGAATTTGAATTCAAGTTTAGTTGTGTAGGAAGTCGGGGATTAACTTGGTGCGAGTTTTCAACTTAACCACTGCAAGGATCAGATTCCAGAGAGTATGATATATCTGCTACCTGTTACTTGCCTGCAGGCATTCCTTCACAGAAGACCACTACGTAGAGTTCAGCAAGCACTCACAGGATAGGGTCATTGGCACAAAAGGGGACATTGCGCATGTAAGTACCTTTGATTTTGTAACTTTACAGCTGATCATGTAGTTCTGTTCACATAAGATGCTTCTGACTGGAAGACTATATATATACACACACACACACATACTACGGCTGTGGACCTAAGTATGATTAGGAAGATAGTTCTAGGCTCTATAAGAAAAACTTAAAAACTGAGAAGCTGACATTTTCAAGGAAGTGGGTTTCTGGGTGGTGTGCTTTTGGGGAATGTTTTTCCCTTTCTTTGTATCCCCAGTGCTTAGCACAATGCCTGGCAGATAGTAAGTGCTTAATATATATGTTTATTGATTGATTGTGTAGGTTAAATATCTTGGCATTTAAGCTGCTGTGAGTATTTGGACACTTTGCTTGACTAATTGAAATTCTGTATTGGGGACAAATGTGTTGGAATATTTCAAGGAAAATCTTATACCATCCAGCCCCCTTTTCCATCTTCTCCACAGAGAGAGAGGAATCCCGCCCCAGCCCCCTTGAAGAATGAATAGTCATTAGTTAGACCATTATACATTGAGTTGGAAAAGGAAACATGCCATTTTCCCACTTATGCTAGACACGTTGTCCTTTTTCCAGGATGATGATAGGAAAAGAGGATTTCTTCCTTCTCATCTTTAGGGGAGGCTTGACTTTTTTTTTCTTTTTACTTTTCTTTAGGGAAAGGGGTGTCCACTGAAAAAGCTACTTGTTATATTTTAGAGTTTTAGCAAAGATAGAGATTGGTTTCTTGTTAGGCAAGTTGGGAGAATCGGGATTTTAAAAGACTTTTGACAGAAATGAGAAGTCAGGAAAAATTGGGTTCGCAAATCTTTTTGTTTTAAATCAACTAACACATGAATCTGATATATCTTCCTCACTCCTCTTTTTTTTCTCCAAAGATTTATGACATTCAGACTGGCAACAAGCTGTTGACTCTCTTTAACCCAGATCTTGCCAACAACTACAAGAGGAACTGTGCCACGTTTAATCCTACAGATGATCTAGTCTTAAATGACGGGGTCCTCTGGGATGTCCGCTCTGCACAGGCCATACATAAGTTTGACAAGTTCAACATGAATATCAGCGGTGTTTTCCATCCTAATGGACTGGAAGTCATAATTAATACTGAAATTGTATCCTTCACCCTTACTAAAACTTCTTGAGTTACAAATTTGTTAAAGTTAAGGTCTGGTTGTGGTGCAGAAAGCTAGAAAGACAATTCCATTGATTTTTTTAAAATAAATCCATTTTATTTCAGTTTTGTCCCTTGTACTGTCTCATAGGCTGAGCATGTAATGTGCTAAACATTTGGAAGAGAAGTCAAAAATCTAGTCAGTCATCCAGTGTTTTTTTGCAGATACATATGGTTTTGTGTAGTATGGCAAAATTTTATACAACTGATTTGATTTTTAACTTTTTTTTCTGTTGCCATACAAAATTGTAATTAGCTGAAATATTGCCTTTCACCAGTCTAATTCAAAGGAAATCTTCATTTAGTAGTGTGGTTAATTTGAAAGAAAATTAATTTTTTCTCAACAGTTTATCTTTTTGTTAATTTACTAAAGCTGTGTTATGCTTAAAAAAGTGTTAGAAATAACATTGCATAGAGCCTCCAGTTACCATTGGCAGACTGCAAGAAAGAATTCGAGCTAGACAAGTACTATTTTCATTTTTTAAAAAATTGCATATCTGCTAGCTAGACATTTGTGAACTCTTTACAAGAAACAAAAAATCCAACATGAAAAACAACTTTTAAAATATTTGAATGAGAAATTCATAACTGAAGCTTGTGTTACACATAGGCAGATTCTCCCATTGCTTTGAGGTGGCCTTGAGCTTTCAGAGAACTTTGAGAGATTTTTAATAATAACTCATTATATGGGTAATCATGTTTTTCTGTATTACTGAGAATGAGTAAACTTCTTTTAAAAAAATTGTTATCTTACTGAGCTTCAGTGAAATTTTATTTCAAATATATCAGCTTCTTTACTTAACAGATTAGAGAGAAAGTCCTCCATTTGAAGGGAATTTTTTGTAGTTGTTACATGTGCAGGAAGATAGATTGGAATACTTTCCCCTGATTCATGTCACTATTTATGTGGCATCTGTTTAATATTATGAGGTGGCTCTTGGTTTCATCTTTCTCCTCTACCTTCCAGCTTTTCCATGTATTTTAGCAACAGTGTTCTGGGGCCTGTGATGTGGAAGGAAGCTAAGAGCCATCACTCTCAGAGAGAATCAATCCTTAGAAACTAAGAGATGGAACAAGCTGGCATTTGCTTCTTTGTTGACTTTCACCATAGATCTAAGAATAAGTTTAAGAAAACTTTTTTATTGGGGCTTTTCC
Organism: Trichosurus vulpecula; assembly: GCF_011100635.1. Taxonomy (NCBI): domain Eukaryota; kingdom Metazoa; phylum Chordata; class Mammalia; order Diprotodontia; family Phalangeridae; genus Trichosurus; species Trichosurus vulpecula. The sequence goes on along the minus strand of NC_050581.1, from coordinate 121,804,798 downwards.
TTCACTACTATTCTTTCAGTGGGACCTTCGAACTTTCCATTTGCTGCACACGGTCCCAGCTTTGGATCAATGTCGTGTAGTTTTCAACTATACCGGTACAGTGATGTATGGAGGTAATGAACATAACCTTTCCAGTCTTCCCCTTCCTGTCTTTCTTTGTCCAGAACCTAAACATGCCAGAGTACTGTGTAATTTTGCTCTTAGAATATTTCTCTCCCTTGTAGTGGGATGCATTTGGAAATTCATGAATTAAAAACAAAATACTTTTACAAGACAGCAGGATAGAAAATAAAAACATCTTTTTTAAAAAGTGCTGATATAAGGTCATACAGATTCTGATTCTTAGTAACTGACTTCAAAGGTGTTAAGTCTAAATTTTGTGTAATAGTGATGTAAAATCTCTTGGAAATTAGCTTCCAGTCTTCATGAGTTCTTTACCTTCTGTAAAACTACCAAATCTTCATAGTTCACTTTCCATTTAGCAGTTTTGTGATGTTAGAGAGCATTGGGTTGTACTGCTTAAAACATTTCACCAGGGGGAAGTAGACAAGTGATAGAGGAGAATATTATTTAAAGCCAAACCTGTGGAAACTTCCAGGAGAATGTATCCAGAAGAGTCATAACCAAATATAGTGGAAACTCCACCAGTACTCTTGGGTTTTTAAAAGACTAACATTGTCTGTACCTATGATTAAATTTAAATATCTTGTGGGGGGTGGGGTGGTTTTTCTTCTCATAAATTAGCTATGCTGCAGGCAGATGATGAAGATGACTTAATGGAAGAGAGGATGAAAAGCCCCTTTGGGTCGTCTTTTAGAACATTCAATGCAACAGACTATAAGCCTATAGGTAAGCATGAAAAATCATTGTCTTCATACTTGCATGTTTTGTGGGAGAATGTGCATTCCTAATGTCAAATCCTCTTTTTTTCTTGGGAGAACTTTAGGTATTTACCTGTTCCTAGAAAATACACACACGCACACGTACACGCACACGCACTCACGCATAGATATAGATATATCCACATACACACAAACACACATTACAATTTTGTTTTTGCAATTATCTTGGTCTCCTATGGAGAAATGACTAACTCACAAAGAGACTTGCCAACTTTGTTCTTGCTTTTTTGTTTTGAAAATTTGTGATTTTTCTTTTATTTAGAAAAGCAAGGGGAGTTAGGAAGGGGAAATGAAAAATGGAGCTGACTAGGATTTTTTTTTTTTTGCTGACTAGGATTTCTGAAAGTATGTTGAATTCTTGAAAAGAAAAAGAATGCAATAACAAAATTCCCTGAGTTTTACCACATTCTGTTTTCTAGCTACCATTGATGTGAAACGGAATATTTTCGACCTGTGCACTGACACCAAGGACTGTTACCTTGCTGTTATTGAGGTAAAGGATGCTTAGAGGAATGTAGATTGGAGTAGAATTTATTCAGAGCATTTATAGTTCTTTTATGCTACATTTATATCATGCTTAGCCTTTAGGGAGGACTATATTGGATGATATTTGAAAAGTGTATTACCAGTGTCTATTGCTGTTATTAGATATCTTGAGTGGTCCTTATGTACCTGGTTCCAAGGGCTGGGTGGTTGGGGGGGGTGAGGGAATGTTGTGTCTTTGAGATATCAGTATAGGAGAAATATAGCACAGTTTTCTTAATGTAACTTAGAAAATATATCCATGGTAGTTATCTTTACCGAATCATCAACATTGTAGTATCAAAGCCCAGAAGAACCATGTATGTGTGTGTATGGGGTGTATGTATGTATATGTCTGTGTCTGTCTGTGTGTAAGTAATTGTGATAGCACCTAAGCCTTCTTGTACTGCTTTTCCCTCCCTTTCTGTGCTCTAGGTATAATATAACATTTGCAGTCTGCTTAACAACATTTATTATTGCAAGCATCACTTATTTTGATTGACACAGGGAGGTAATTGAAGGAAGTAGGTCAAAGCTGAAACAGATACCTAATTCTGCGGTGCACTGACTTCATATTTTGTGGGGTGGATTTTAGAATCAAGGCAGTATGGATGCCCTGAACATGGACACAGTATGCAGGTTGTATGAGGTGGGCAGGCAGCGCCTGGCAGAAGATGAGGATGAGGAAGAGGATCAGGTGAGTGGATTTTATTGGAATTTCTTTCTTTCAAATTAAATAACATGGTGGGAGCCATTATTTTTATTGCTAAAAAGTGCTTCATGATGATGGTTAGTGTTCCTTGGAGGTCTGATCTAGTCTGTGCTAAATTCTACTATAACCTGTCATCACTTTTTAATATTTGAATACTGCAATACAAAAATTGAATGAAGTTAATCATGGTTACTGTAAATCTTAGCCACTAATCAGAGACACCACTTTTAAGTTCACATAGGTTAATTTGTACACAGCAGTGGTGTATAATAGAACTCGGCTTCTGTTAATCTTGATTCTCCATGAATAACTGTCTAGTTGGTACAATTCCTGGCTTGTTCACATACAAATCATGTTAGGTGAATAGTATTTGTTACCTTGTGTTGGGGAACAGCAATGAAAATTGCTCAGACATGACGTGGTATGGAAATGTTATGACCCAATTGAATATCTCAGTATTTTCATTTATTTTCTCAGTATTATAGTATGTAACCTTTTTCATTGAAGTAGTAGCTAGTAGAGAGAATGCTTTGATGTTTTGGGGAATTAACGACGTACTTATTTTACATGGGAAGATGTTTCTGAATTCTTAATTTAATCTCAGAGTCGTCTTTGATTTCCTTTTTATCTCTCTCCTCCCTTGGCCAGTTTACTCAGTTGCCAAAGTCCTATCAATTATCTCTCTTTAGTATGCCTTATGTTTGTTGTATCTTGGCTTTTTCATTTCCTGTGCTTCCAGCATAGGTCAGGCCTTTGTTACCTTGCACATAGACTGTTTTCATAGCCTCCTAACAGGTCTCCCTGCCTCTAATTTCTTCTCTCCAGCACGTCCTTCACACAGTTGTCAAAATGCAAAGTTATCCTATTGCATAGATCTAATTATGTCATTCCATCGCTTGAAAACTTTTAGTGACTGCCCAGTGCTTAAAGGATAAAACGTGGATTTCATACACTGGCAGTTGAGATCCTCTACAGTCTCCAGCCTTCCTTTTCATTGTTATTTCATACACTCTAATATTTCAGCCAAATTGTACTACAAGCTTCTCCATCTCATCCCTGGCTTCCATCTCTGTGCGTTCTCACAGGCCATCCCTAATACTGGAATGAACTCTCCTCATATCTTTATTTGTTGAAGTCCTTCATTTCTATTAAGACCACATTCATGAAGCTTCCTCTGATTCTTCCATCTGAAAGTGATTTCTCCTTCTTCAAATTTTCCATAACATTTTGTCTGGAACTTCTCATTTGCATTTATCACATTCTGCCTTCTACTGTACTTTTTTTGAATACTTATAATACTTTTTTGGAGTATAAGTTTCTTGAGGGTGGACTCTGTTGTTTTAGCATTTTCATCGTAAAGCATAGGTTAGTATCTATACTCAGCACTTAGATGCTAAATTGAATTTTGAGATTAGGGATTATCTTGGTAGTATTTAGGGGAACAGGCTTGTCTGTGGAGTGTTTAGGTAAATTTTTTGTAGATAGGATATCTCTTGGCACTGTGTACTTTGGTTTCCCATGATTGAGAGTTTTAGCACTTTTTTCCTGTGGTTGTGCTCAATATTATTCACTTTCCAGAAAAAGAATTTTTTCTATGCCAGGTTAATAGTATATTTCTGGAGGGGGTAATAGAATGTTTGAGAAGCAGTTATCTGTTGAAGATTTTGACCCGTTGGCATTTGAGAGGAGAATTTCCCTTGTTGCAAGTTTAAAGAAGGTGAGGTAACATTGAGGTTCATTTCCTATTTAGCATGGAATAATCTGCCTGTCCTAGCTTGTCCATCTATCCATCTGTCTCTCCCTCTTTTTTTCTGTCTGCCTATCTGCACTATCTAACTGTCATTATTTTATTTAGCTTCACACACTGCCTGCCATATATAGGAAATTAATAAATGCACACTGAACTAAATTTAGATCTCATACCATTTTTCCCCTGGTTTGTTTTAGGTGGGTACATACAATAAAAGGCATTGAGTAGAGGAAAGATGACAGAATTACACACTGGATTACCAACATAGAGTTAGAAGGGACTTCCTTATTTTTCAAATGAGAAAACTCCCTTCCCACAAGGTTGAATGAGTTGCCCAGGGTCACAGAGCTAGGATTCAAACTAAAGCCCTCTGAATCCAAGGCTTTCCCCACTACATCATGGTGTCTCTTTGTGTGTGTGATGGTAAAGGAATAATAAAATGTTTTCTTTAGTGTTTGTTCCTTTCCATACTTTATTTCTATTTTTATTTAGGGAAATCATGGTTGAGAGAAACAAGTGGAATAGATTATGTTTGGTTTTTGTTTTGTTTTACCATTAAAGCCATGTTAGGTTAGGGTTAACTAACATACTTAGCAAATAGCTTGTCTTCGTACTTCCTGCATCTTCTTGCAAATGGGAATTTTGTTGTACAAGTAAAGCCCATGGAGGTTTGATTTGGGGCTTTGGAGTGAACGTGATAGCTTATTTTTGTGGGAGAAATAAATGAGATTTTCTATAGTGAACTCACATTAATGACTTGTCTTGCTGATTTGATATTCAAACATTTGCTCTTTAGTAGCTGAAGCAGGATATGAATTCTTTGCTTGTCCTTGCAACTTGATTATTCCTTTAATCCAGGGGAATCAGGATGGTTAAATATCTACATTTACGTATTTATGGAATGCTTTCTGTCCAACTTTAAAGTGTTGTCACTATTGGCAGTCACAATTTCTGTTGCTTTCAGGCTGAGTAGCAAGTGTTTCGTTGTGTTTCATGGAGCATTTTCTTACTGGTTTCCATGCATCTTGCGAGAGAAGGAGATATTTAATTGATTATAGAATTTCTCTTCCTTGAGTGTAAGGGCAAACTATTATGCTTGTCTGGGTTAGAGTAGAGCCTTTACTGGGGCCTGAAAACATAATCAGGCCTAGTCCAGTGCCCCAAACCAAAGTATATTTGGTTTCTTTCTATGTGGGATATATGCTCAGATGCCAGGTTCATGGCCTGGCTCACAAAACTCTTTTCTTCATTGGTGTCTTTCTTGGTCATTTTTGCTTTTTTCTTTGTTACAAGGGAGGTTTTATTCAGTAGGGTACTGAAATGACTGTGATGTAAGGGCATCAACAAAATACTTAAAATTAATAAAATAGAACACGTAGTGCCATATACATATAATATTCATTATATAAATAATAAGAGTAGGAATGTCCATCCAAAATATGCAGGCTTTATGCGCTTGAGTCAGTCATCAAATGGTATCAGCTGTTTTTATGCTGCTGGGTTTCCTATGTATAGAGAATAGTTATGTTTTCTAACTGCAGATCTTAAAATTTCTTTTTTTTTTTTAATCACAACATACATTGGTTGGATAGGTCCTAAAGCTGGTCATTTTGAAGAAGTAACAGGAGAAAAAGTTAAGTGACCTGATTGGCACAATGATTGTCTAATCATTTGCCATCTTATGGTTAAAATTTTAACCTTTAGAGGTCCCTGGGACAATCCTTTAGTGTGTGATTTAGGCATTTTTTTTCATTGAGAAAATATACTGAAAGAAACTGGCAAATTGACTTAGAGGTTCGGTAGAAGTGGTCTAGCATATTAGCTATAACTAGGCCGTATAGGTGGAGGCCCAGCAGCAACATGCTCCCATCCATAAGCAAACCTATTTGTAATGTGTAGTCTGGAGTATCAGCCACTGTTTGCTGACTGTTACAGTGTTATATGTTAAAGTTATTAGAAAGGATCTCCACTAATCATTAAAATTCAACCTGTATGACTATTTATACCTTTTATAACTAAGACTTCTGAGTCATTATTCCATCCATGTTTTGAGGCAACATGACAACCAATTACATTTTGGTGCAGTGGGATTAGATAAGGTAGAAGTGTGTGTGTGTGTGTGTGTGTGTGGCCACATGAGGACAAACTCAATTAATAATGTTGTTGAGTGGCTATAAGAATTAGAAGAATAATGCTGAGGTGTTCTACAAGCTTTCTTCAAATAGACTTTTAAAAAATTGTTAATTTTGACTTTGGTTTTGGTTTAAAGTATTACAATATTTAATATGCACATATTGCTTCTTGTTAGTTTCAGGCTCTATTAATTTTGCAGAATTATGTCTGCTTTGGGTAAATTTCATAATAGTATCAAGATGTAAACTGTACTTTGGATCCATAAATTTTATCAATGTGAGTATATCATAGAAATTGTAACCTTTCTATACCGTCATATTCTGTACAATTCTTGATGGTGTTTTTACATACATTCTCTGTAAGGGACCTACCCCCCTAACTGGAGGTCTTACTCTTTTTCTTTTTACACCTTAGAGTTTACCACCATGTTGCTGAGACTGTCTGCCTGTCCTCATTTCTTGCTATGTGAGCTTCCACATCCTTCTCTAGTCTTACATGTCCTTGTAGTATTTTTAACACAACTTTAACACAAGTTTTGTTAGTATATGTGCAATCTACTTAAATACATCATATGTCTTTCAAGTTATTTGTAACTTTAGTTTTTCTAATAACCATGGTATTCCATGATTTATATTCCTGGAAAAATATATTTGCATTGGAGAGGTGAGATTTTTATAGTATTTAAGTTCTTTGGAATCATTTAAAGGTACTATAAAGTGTTCTAAATTCAAGCTAAGTTCTAAATTCAGCTTATTACCTGTCTGAGATGCATATTTTTGGTCTATTTTGTTTTTACAGTGTTCATAGTTAAATCAGTCTCTTTTGCACCGCTATAGATTTTATTGAAGAGGTTTCGTAGTGTTGGAAGATTCAATGCAATTGGCACAATGTCATCAATGGATCAAATATTTAGCTTCACAATCAGTGTTTATGTGGACCTCATGCAGGACTTATTCCATTAAATTGATGAATGCCTTTTGTGAACATATATCTTCTTGTTTAATACTTTATGTAGTCATTATTCTGCAAATCATTCAGCAGAGCAGAGCTGACAATCTCTGCAGTCATCTGTTGTAGTGTGTTAGCTGATTTTGACGTCTGCATGAGACATAACATGACACAAAGAGAAGGATCTTGTGTTTCTTACTTACACCTTTCTTTTATGTGAGCATAAAGTTGTGATGATTTGTTTTTTTTTAAAAACAGAAAGCTGCAAAAACCTGTCAAGTTTTCATGTCCCCCACCTTTTTTTGTAGGCAAACCATCTGTGATCTTTTTTCCATTCCAGTGGAATGTTCATTTTTAAATACCTTGAAAATTACCCCCTTGAGTGTCTTTAAAATTGCATGCCTTCAGTGTGACTTTTTTTTTCTGTATGTGTACTTGTTCAGGTCCAGCTCTCCTTTTAAGTTTACCTTCTTGTGTGTTGTTGCCATTTCTTCACATAGCACATTTGGTAATGTGATGCTAGAGAAACCAAATGGGGCATCCTTGTTGCCGTTAACAATATATCTTTTATGTTGTGTATGTGTACACATATGTGTGTATATATGTTTCATTTTGTACTTTTCCTTCTGGTTTTATTTACAAATGTCAGAATGATCTGGCTCACTTGGGTCTTGTGCTCAATTTCTCTTAGAGCTCACTTCACCAATTAATTAATTAATTAATTTGTCTATCCGTTCATTCATTCATTCATTTATTTATTTATGGAGGCCATCCTGTTAGTAGACTTATGTAATGTTTAGCAGTTGATCTTTTGATCTCAACTAGTGTTGCTGTGGGATGTCACATTTTTCCACTGGTCTAGAAGATTTGCTGACTGAAGTGGCTTTTGGATTCATTCAGTTTCTATCTTGCAGTGAATATTTTGAACTGGTTAAGCTTTTAAGTAAGAAATGGTGATAATACCTGTATTTTTGTTCATTTTCCTAATTGTTGGCACAATCATATTTATTATTGCCTTTGAAAACCTGGTGGATCCAAATCCCCAAATGCCTGTATTCACCTTTTTGAGAGACCTGAGTTTGCAATCCTTTCATGATAGATGTTTCCAATTAAAATGGGGATGGCAGTATACTCGTGGTTTAGTTCCTTTCATGGTATGTCAGGTGATTGGTCAAAGATCACATCTTGAGTACAGTTGAATTAATGTGTGTGCTTTTATTATGTGATTTTAATACTTTTTGTGCCTTCTTCCTTGCCAGTCTGTCATCATCAATTTAGTAGAGGCCTCTATAAGAACTAAGGACCGTTTTGTATTGTTGTGTTGTGTTTTGTGGATTGCTGTAGCTCGTTTCCCTCACCCCCATCCCAGATGTAATGTTTTTCCTTTCTTCCCTTTCCCCTCTACCAATAGCTAGAAATATTTAAATACTCTGGCTACTAATTATTTTCAGTAGTATGTTTTTAAAGGCCATAGTGCTTATTTTTTTTTTGATGAACAAAAATCTTTTTCTTTCCCACCTTTCATCCACCCCTATGGAAAAGAACAAAGAATAAAAAAATCTTTTAAACAAACATATATTCTAAAGCAAAACAAATTTCCACATTGGTCATATCTAAAAAAATATGTCTCATTCTGCACCTTGAGTCTCTCACTTCTCTGTCAACATGTAACACAGTGCTTGTCATATTGTAGGTGCTTAATAAATGTTTATTGATTGATTGTCAGGAAGAAGGTGGCATGTTGCATCATTGGTCCTCTGAGGTCATGGTTCTCATTGTGTTGAATAGAGTTCTTAAGTCTTTTAAAGCTATTTATCTTTATAGTGTTGTTACTATAGAAATTGTTCTCCTGGTTCTTTTCACGTCAGTCTTCATAAGTTCATACAAGTCTTCCCAGATTTTTCTGAAACCATCCCTTTCATTATTTCTTACAACACTATAGTATTTCATTATAGTCATAAACTGAATTTGTTCAGCCATTTTCCAATTATGGATACTCCCTTAGTTTCTAATTCTTTGCTGTCACAGAAAGAGCTGCTGTAAATATTTTTATACAGATGATTCATTTTTCTCCTTTAATTTCTTTGGGGTATCAAAGGATATATACAGTTTAGTCACTTTTTGGGCACAGTTCCAAATTGCTTTCCAGAATAGAAGGATCAATCTTCAGCTCCAGGAGGTTGCAGTTCTTTATTTTAAAAAAATTGCCTCTCCTCCCCCATCCTTATGTGTATTTCAAAGGTGATATGCAAATTACCTTTCCATAAAATGGTGGTCCTTTTACGAAAGTGGGAGAAGAGGTCATATAAAATATTAGGGTGGGGGAGGAGGCCAGCAGAATCAAAGAGCACTATCTCAGAAGCTTTCGAGACTAGAGTGCTTCTTGATAGATTGGGTCCCATTGGTGAGTGAAAGTTACAATTTTATTTTCTTTCTCTTACCACCCCACCCCAGATAGCTTTCTTGTGAAGGGTCAGAGGCAGAGAATGGAGAAAAGGAGGAAACTGATGAATTCATCTTACACAGTGAGATATTTAACTATTCTTAGGGACTACTCAAAGGAGTGAACTGATGAGGAGTTCTCATATCTTGGATCAGGAAGAGAATATAGGGAAGGGGAGGTAGGTGCTCTGAGGCTGGCAGCCTGCTAGGGTGTCAGACTGAACAAGGGAACCCCTCTTAAGTGCTCTTTTAGTTTTGGAAGGCTGTGAAGACACCAAATGTTATGGCATGACCTTACCTTCAGGCAGTCGTTGTTAGAGGTGAGTCACCTTAATTTTATGAAATCTTACATTGCATGAATCTGATGGGGTGGCATAGTTCTGTTAAGATTAGTAGGGCAGTTAGGTGGTGCCATAGTGCCCAGGGGGCCTCAGACACTACTTAACCTCGTTTGCCTCAGTTTCTTCATCTGTAAAATGGGGATAATAACAGCACCTCCCTCCCATGGTGGGTGTGAGGTTCAGATGAGATGATAATTGTAAACCGTGCCTGCCATATAAGTGCTATGTAATGTTAGCAATTATTATCATCATCACAGTATTTTGTGAACACTTTCTCTATAGTACCTGTTCTCTTGATAGATCATCAGATTTCTTAAATGTCATTTGAGATTTCTTTGGGTTATAGATGGCAGATAAAATGATGTCACTGAATTAGGTCCTTTGCAGTATTTCCTATTTAGTACTCTTCTCTTTTCCAGGGAAATGTTAAGAGTAGGCTTTAAACTAAAGTCCAGTTCTGAAATTGTACCTTGATGGTGAGCTTCTTATGCCCCTCTAAATCCTTTACTTTCTTGCACTTTGAATTATGGCTCAAACAGCCGATGTGTATGTGTGGGTTGGGGTGGGAGTATATTTGGAATAAAGCTACTTTATAACTTGGGTTTGATTGAGTCACATTTGCAGTCATGGGAATTTGTGGAGTGGTTGGCACTTCATCACATTTCTCTGCTCTTCTTTGGCCACCATAATCTTGCTACTTCCTGAGTATTTGATCTCTTTTTCTGTTTTGTTTATGATTGGTGTGCCTTTGTGCTGTATTTAATAGTTTTAGGCTGATCGTTTTCATATGGATCATTTACTATTCAAATTTTTTTTTTACCAAACACATGAAATTTTGTGCTCTTTTCTTCTCAGATGTTAGTAATTTGACCTTGAACATTTGTTCATTTTCTGTGGCACAGGAATTGGAGGTTTGAGTGATCTCCCTTTGCATGTTCACCTTACTAAAATAATGTAAAGTCTGAGTGGCCCCTTGCAGTCTGATAAAATGATAAGACTAGAAAAACAACACTATATTTTAATGTGTATCTTCCTCCACTCACTTTAGATTTTTCCTTTAAAATTTAATGAGTTGAACCTCAAAGTGACTTAACCCCAACAGGATGGAATAAGCTAGTGCGTTTTTCTCATTATACATGAGAAAATGCACACAGTTTTATTTTGAATCAGCGAGGCATAGGTTATCATATGCCCTGTAAACCTGAAAGTTAATTTGAAACATAAATAAGCAGATTACTGTTTTGATTAAGTCTAATGGAGATTATAATGTTTCATAGTCAAGTCAGTAATTTTGACATTGACATTTAGTGCAAACAAATAAAAGTTTAAAATTCAAATATTGTTCTTAAAGTAGTATACCTCTATAGAAAGTCACATACTTAATAAGGTAAGAGGGCTAGATATTTACTGCCCATAAGATTTAGGCATTTTGAAAAATCATCAAGCAGAAGTCATCTAATTATTGTTAAACATATTTTTTTGGTAAATTAAACCTCAACAAGAGAATAACTCTATCTTTTCTCCACTCCATTTTGGAATCTATGACACATTGTATGCTGTGTTTCCTGTATTGTGTCCGTCCATGTGTCCTCTGACTGCATAGAAGCGGATGGTAAGATTCTTTACTCCTATCAATCATAGCCATAGTTGAATATATTGTTTCTGATAGGCCCAAATTTCCTGGTAAAATTATTTAAATGTATGAGTGTTAGACATTACAGGGGGGGGAGCGGGGGAGGGGACAATGCAGGTATCTGGACCTGTGATGAAAAGACAATTTTTGAGGGTGCTTAATACCCGGAAGCAAATGTTGCAGGAAGTGTATGGAACAGAATTTTTATTTTGAAAAAGACAGTCTGGCTGGGTTAAGATACTAGGGTGAGGTGTATATCACATATAAAAAGTAGTCTCATCCTTGTTCCAGTTGTTAAGACAAGTTACTCTGTTAAACTTGTTCAATGGCTTGATTTGCCTGGAAATACAAGGGTAATGCTGCTTTTGTTGGAAACGTAGCTATTTTGTTTTCAGAGAGAGCAGTTTTGAATGGTCTCATTAGAAGCAGATGCAGTGGTCATCAAAAGAAAAAGATTTATCATAAAATAAATCTTGATTATCTCTATTAACTATAAGTCACTGTAAGCTGTTCTGTTCTTGAAGGAAAATACTTCTCCCCAGAAGGCCTCTTTACTAGAGAAGAAACTCTTTAGTTAAAGGATAGCAAGTGTTTTAGAAAAGGAAGACACATTTGAGTATATTTAATTTTAAATAGTCAGTAGATGATGATTTTAAGAGAAATAGAAGGTGATTTTAAGAGAAATAACTAAAAGGAAGGAAGAAAGTAAGATCTTTAAGAAATAGAGATGTGACCCAACTAAGAGCATGCCTGAGGAGCAGTTTAATTACTGCTCAGCAAAGAGAGAACAGCAGCTGGATTTAAAACTGAAACAAACTAAATGTGTTTCCTGTTTGGCAAATGTAAGGGCAGATTTTTAATCTTGAAAAATCATTGAACTGGTTAGAAATTGTCTCTTCTGATTTGAATAGTAAATACCTAGCCTCATTGCTGATCGTGATTATGAAGCCCTAAGTACTATCATGTAGAGATGTAGGGATCCTGTTTGAAATGGGTCATGTTAGAAATCATTGCTAAAGGGAGAGATTCCAGTATTTTGTATAGGACTCCACTGCTCTTCTGCCCAGTTGGACAGAAATTCCAGCATAGAAAGTAGTAGGCTTAGTTTGATTAAGGAAAACTGGAAATACTGGATTCTGAAGGGTATAGACATCAAATATGGTGAAAATTTATCTTTAAGGAAGAAAGGTCAAAATAGATCTGAAGACAATGCCAAAATAGGCTTTCTTTCTCTTAGATATTAAGAAAAATAACGTTTTGTTGAATGGTTTAAGTATATACCTATTAATAATATCAGACATTTTTATAGTTTGCTGATCATTAATAGTTATTTGCAAGAATTGACTTCAGAACCCAGTTCTAAACTTGAACCTGAAAGCAGTGATCAGGACAGTAGAGACAAAGTGTTTATGTAGTAATCCTATTCCCAAGCCACTAAAGAGATGTCTTGTTTGACTCAGGGGTGGGCTGGGGCAGGGAGGAAATCTGGATGCCACTTTTTCTCTTTGGCCATTTTGTCAGTCCCTCACTAATAAACCTTGGTACTTAACTGTGAAAACTGGAGCACTTTGCTGTTACCTTATACTTAGACCCAGAAAGGTTCTCCTGAAATCTTTCTATTAATTTTCTAGGTAAGTTAGATAACTTTGTAAGAGTCCTTTGGCCCTAGAAGAGTATAGTCATATCCATGTGTGGCACTGCAGAAAACAAACTCGTAATGAATGTTAAAAATAATTTAAAAAACAAAGAAAATAAACTAGAATTGATTATTTAAACACTTGAGTTTGATTGATAAAGCAACAAGGTCTCCTTTTAATCAAGCAGATTTCCATACATTCTTCCTACCTGCTTTTCTTGTAATTGTAGCAGCATTCCCTGGGTCTTCTTTGATGGCTATGTGTAGAATTAGTTCAGATACAGAAAGATGAAATGAAAAGTTGGATTTGTAGGATTGTTGAAGGCCCAGGTAGACCCTTGTCTCATTTCCACTCAAGTTCAGGATTTGTGGATTTGGAATTTTGTCTGCAAAGCTAGGACCTTTTCAGAATTGCTGTGAGGAAATAGGCCTTAACTACGGGTTTGTGAATTTCTCCTTACCCAGTTTTCCTGCCTAAGCTAAGGTAATAACAACGTTTTTCTGAGATGTTAGGCCTAGAAACATGTATCTTACTGAGCTGCCTGATTCACAGGTGACTGTTTTAACGTTTTGCTCTAACTTTGTATATTCTCGTCTAATTTGGGATTTTGGAAAACTGATAAATATTCCATCTAGTGCATAAACACCAGAGAACCAAAAGTTGTCCTTTTTGTACCAACTGCTTGTCGTGGTGGCAGGGTAAATGCTGGTAAAGGCCATAAAAATACGTTGGCCAAGATGACTGCTTTTCCATCAGTTGTAATCTGGTCTGTATGTGGTTTTAGTTTTTTGGACTTTGCAAGGGACTCATTTTTCCTTAAGTTTTGATCATTTTGCTTGTGTCAGTATTAATTATATGGCGTTTTTGCAGTGATTTGACTTTTCTCACTCTTGATTCACTTCAGTTTAGTGAATGTTTATTGATAACCCACAGGTACAGTGGTTTCATTTTGTGTTCAATATTCAGTACTATAGACCTCAGACTGGCCCCATAGTAAACCAGGTGCTTCAGTTTTACATGTTCCACCTTTCTTTACTCTTCATGTGAGAACAGTATGCTTCCTAGTGTTGTGGTTTTATTCCACCCATTGTGTTCTAAAAATCTCTGAGTTCATAGTATTAATTGTCAATTCTAAGTCATTAGATGGTTAAAACCCTTACTAATAGTAGTTCAGACATTATTGTAGGCACCACGGAAGAAAAAAAGCAGTTAGTAAAAAAAGTAAATTTTCATTTGATGAAGGAAAGTCAGAGTATTTGTGGGATTTTAAAAATAATTGATGGATATTATAATTTTCTTGTTTCCTTATTTGGAGCTTGTTTGTTACATTCCCCACTTTACTTGTGTTTTGGGGGGCCAATTACTAAGAATCATTGAACGCAAGTTACAGCAGAGATTAGAATCCCTTTTCTGTTACGTTTCGGTAATTGATGTTTGAGCCAGCCCCAGGATTGGAAGCTTATTTACATTCCTGTGCAAAGTTAAACTTGGTAACAAATGGCTGGTTGTAGAATTTTCAAAGTCCCAGGAATTGAGAGCAAAACATTCAATTTGTTTCCTAGTACTTGTTCTGTCTCTGAGAAGATCTTGGGAAAAACACATGAACAGTTTTAGCACATTGTGGTTGATTGATGAAGAAGGTGAAGCCTTGTATGTTGGATTGTATTATCACCCCGGGTTTTTTCTCCTGCATTGCAGTTATAATAGAATTTGTTCTCTTGTTTTATGTTAAGAATAATGGGGTTATTATAGTTGCATCTTATCTTAACAATGAAAAAGATCAAGACTAGGACATTGAAAATGCAGCGTGATCTTGAGAAGATGAATTTAAGTACTGATTTATTTCTAACTGGTATGTGTTTTCTCAGTTTAAAAAAGCAGATTTTTTTTGATTATTGAAAGAAACTTATCCTGTTCCTATTTAAATGGTTCACATTTGCATTTTTTTCCTGCTTTGGCTGAGGCAGGAGAGGAATGAATGATGAAATTAATTCTCTCTTGACTTGAGACTAGATTTTTGCATAACTGTTCATGCCTTGTTGGGGAGTTTTAAGTGAACTGCTGAAAGTTGAGTTGAGATTGAACTTGCTGGATAAAGCAGACTAATACTTTGAACTTCTCCTGTGGAGAAGGTATGTCCTTTCTCTGCTATGCTCTCCTTTGGGTAGGCATGGCTTGTGTCTCTCAGAGTTAACACTCTGATAATGTAAACCAGTACTAACCCTGAAATGCATCAGAACTGGGAACAAGTTACTTCCCAGATAATTTCCCCATCCCTCACACACAACCTGTTTTGGGAAAAGCTAAAGCTGATGCTTCTGCCGTGTGTTTGGTTTTGAGGCATTTGTCCTAATGGACCTACTGTTTTCTCTACAGGAGGAAGAAGAACAGGAGGAAGAAGATGATGATGAAGATGATGATGACACAGATGACCTCGATGAACTTGACACTGACCAGCTGCTGGAGGCAGAATTGGAGGAGGATGAAAACAATGAGAACGCTGGCGAGGATGGCGATAATGACTTCTCTCCTTCAGATGAAGAGCTGGCTAACTTGCTTGAAGAAGGAGATGAAGGGGAAGATGAAGACTCTGATGCTGATGAGGAAGTTGAATTGATACTGGGAGACAGTAAGTATAGAGAGGACCATCACTCTGATCCTAGGAAGCATCAGAGAATATTTATTCCTACATGCCAACCCAGATGGAGAGTCAAACATGTCTTCTTTGCTCTGCCCTCAACTGCTAACCGTACATTTCTCTTGGAGGAAAGGCAAAGTCAGCATCTGTGTTCATTTGCTATCTCACCACCTAAACTGTATGACCAGCTGGCCATGATCCCTTACCTTCAGAGGACTAAACTTCCTAGATCAGATGGAAAAAGTTTAGTTGTTTGTTCCATCTGAGGGGCACGTCTGAATTCATCAGAAGAAGCTCTCATGAACAGTTATTCATTTCTAAAGAGATAAAGTGATAGAGTCCATTGTGTTGTCCTTTTCCTCTCTGCTATTGGCTCCTCCGTCTTAGAAGTGGTGGGGTACATTCTCTCTTCTCCTTTCTTTGTGTTCTGCTTAGAATTTCTTCCTCCTTTGCCTCCTCCTCCTCCTTGTGATGAATAAGCCAACAAAGACTTAGGTAGTAAATTTCCCATTAGGACCAAACTGGGTGGCCCTATATGCTTCTGAGATAGGGTTGTCCCTTGTCTTTGTTCAGGAATCCTGTAAAAGCCAACTAATGATGTAAAATAAGATCATTTTTACAAGTTAGCTGAACTGTCAACACTCATTTAGGGCAGGCTCCCATTTAGGCTGCTCACCAGCCCCTCGGTAAGATGTGCGCATCACTGGCGGATTCATTCATGCTGTTCTTCTGTTTCGTTGTAGCGCTTCACTGCCCATCTGTGGCCAAACTCATGAATTTTTGGGAAATAATCCCTATGATCTCCAGCGGGTTTTCTTATATATAGTCCAGTCAGCACTTTTAAAGGTGGTAGGTATTATGTCCAGAGAGAAGAGGACACAACACAGACTTAATTAAAGCCAACCCTCGCCATAGTTGACCTGTTTTTATAATGGATGGGTTTGGTGGTGGGAAGGTGGTGGGGACAGAGGGGAGGAAACTAATTAATTGGAGGTATAATTCAGGCATTCCCCTTAAACTGTGATGTGAGGACATTTTCTCTGGGATAAATCTTGCTGGTTCTGATCAAAGAATCTAAGACCAACTTAGAGGAGACTGGCTTCTGTGTAGCCACTTCCATGAGCCCTTCTTTTTGTTGCTGTTTTAAGGAAACTTTTTTGGGAGGAGGAGTTGGGGACCATAACTCCATCTGCCCTATTGAGAGAGAGGAGAGAGCTGTTTTAGCGGCCTTTGTTTCCTGCACTTGGAGACAGATGGTAGGACAGTCCAGGAGATGGGGCAGTACTCTGGCCTTGTCCCAGGAAGGGTTCCTATTCAGCAGAGGGGTTTTTTTTCCTTTGTCAGAGGACCCGGCAGGGAATGAGGGGTGGATGAAACATATCGACGTAACCAATGTAAAAAGTGCAGGGAACAGGTTTTATTAAACATTTTTCTTGTACTTAATAATTGGACATGGGGTACAAGCTGCATCGACATTGTCCATTTTTAATTCACTTAAATGACAAAGGATTAGTGAGGCACATTAAAAGGGGTGGCAAGCAGCCGTGGCGGAGAGTAAAGTCCAGTTCGTGGTGGTGCCAGCTAATGCAAGTGAGTACTGCTTTAATTTTTTAATTTTTTAGTTTGAATGCAAAGCCACCAAAATTTGGGTTTGGCTTGTAAGACAGCTTCCTGTTCTAGCCACTAGGCCACCAATCATTTTAGATTTGGGAACTACTTTCTCCCAAGCCAAATGTATAGGCACAGTACTTACGTTGCTAAGAGGGGGAAAGCTTCGGGTGTAGAACTACAGCTTGGGAAAGAAGAAGCTTAAATTATGACTCCAGTGGGTGCTGGGGCGGGGAGGGAAGATCGGGGTGGTACAGATGGAGAAAAGAGTTTATAGTAGAACATAGAGAGTAACCCAGACTACATCATGAGTCTCAGCTGGAGTTTGAGAGCAAATGCAGGCTGCGCTTAGTCCACTTTGGTTTTCAAAGTTATGATGACCCTGACAACAGAATCTTAAGCACCAAATGGCCTCTTTTCAGGGGAAGAGGCTTGGGTAGGCATTGCTGATGTCCCATCATCCTACGTTCTAACTAGTCTACTCTGTTAGGGGAATTTGTTTGCTTACTTTAGTGTCAACAGGTTTCCTAAGGTTTTGCAGTGCCTAAGAGGACTTTTCTGGGCATTTGGTGTGGTGCATGCTGCCAGGCATCCAGTTTACTCTTAAAAAAAAATTAGCAGCACAGGCTAAATAGATAGGAAGTCCTATAGTATGAATTATATTGATAGGAGTGATGGTGAGAAGGTCCGGCATAGTATATAACAATCTGTTTGCAGTGTCTTTGTTGTCAGAGATCCCTTAGCTTTGAGTTTTTCTCATTTCCCTCACGCAAGAGTCCACTCAACAGTAGTGGTGTTCTTGAAAGCCGATCTTACATCATTTTTCAGCATCCACTTTCATAGAATCAAAAGTTGGATCAGCTTTTTGAACTTAGCTCAAGGAGGATTATGGCCACATGAATTCCCTTAATTGCCCTTTCTTGGTGGTCATGCATGTAGCTGAAGCTGATGGTTAGGTGCCACTTCCCACTGTTGGGTCCAGTTCTTTGGAACAAATTGTCCTGGTCCATTTGGTATACCCTAGTTTCCAGCTGTGTCTTTGGACATCTCTAGGGCTTTGGGCAGGATGGTCAAGCGCTTAGGGACATATGAGATAGTAGGCTATGTTGGCCTCCTTTCTCTTCTCTGAGCCCCTAGCTTCCTGGCATCCCTTTTTTAGACTGCTGGAGAAAACCTTTAACATGTTGACGAGATTAGGTGCCATTATTGATTTACTTCAGTAATTCCAGGCCTCTGTTCTCTGATCTTCCTTCCTTGCTTTCTTAACTCTTAGGAGATCTTTGCTTCCTGTCCCCTTTGCTTGATTGTGACTCCTCTTGACCCCAGGGGCAGTTACTTTAGCCTTCTGGTCTATCCTCGCTCAAGAGCTTTATAGTCTGCTTCTCCAGTCACAGTATGTCTTTTTCTTGGAAGTGATGTTTGGGAAAATGTTTTGCTTTACCTGTAATTTCCAAAAATTGGTTAACTCTAGTACTAGAAAAAGTCTGAAGAATAAAACTTCACAGAGGATAGTACCTGATCTTTACCCATTTGGACGCTTTATTAATCTTGTTGAGGACAGAATAAGCTTTTGCTAGTCATGTAGCTAAGATGAGAAACCATTTATCTCCAGTTAACTCATTCCCTTTAGTAAGAATTACAGGGCTTGTTGAAAATTTTAGTTCTCTCATCCATTGACATGCTTTCTGTTTTGTGAACAGCGAAGAAGAGTGCTGAAACCAGAGGCAGGCTTTTTCCTCTCTGTCCTGCTTGACTTCAAATAACACATGATGACCCCCTTTTGAATGACCACTTAGGCCTCAGAAATGTAGAGGCAGCTGAGAGAATCTGGTTTGGCTCCTTGCATTTCCAGTCAGTGTTATATAAGAAGGCACAAGTACAGCCTGGCAGATGTGAGGGGCAAGGGACATGATGAAGCAGGTTATCTGAGCTTTATATCCATAAAAGATGCTCAGTAGTGTGTCCTAGGTGGGCCGTAGACTTGTTTTGTTGAGAGTTGGAGCAAGTCACAAGGAAGTCAAACTCCTACCTTGAATTTCAAAATAGCCTCTCCCTTGGCATTGCTATAAGATGGCTAATCCTCCATAGGTAATTGATGTCCCCCATAGGATTTGTAGTTGGAAGTCTGTACAGGCCATCTTTCTTTAGAAGGTGGTGCTGGTAACGAAGAGGCACACTGATGGGTCTGTATCTCAGACATCCTATAGCAGAATGAAATTGATGATTGTTGGATCAGACGGGAGTCTGAGAAGTTTAGGGGAAAATATCCCAAGTTCCTTCAAACCAGAGCCTCACTATTGACAGCCCCCATTTCTAGCCCAGAATCTCTAGGACATAGGAAGGAGGTAACTAAATGAAAAACCAAAGTGGTATTCAGCTTACAGGGAGTTGTAAAAAATTTGCCCTCTTTGCCCAGCTAGCACTAAGATAGGAGGGCCCCTATGTAAATCTTACATCTTCTGTCTTAAGAACACTATAGTGAGTGACATCTTGTTGTTCTCTGTCCCTTGACCTCAGGGTAGGAGTATTAGGATCCCTTGGGCTTGGCTGCAGCTCTGTGATATGGAGCCCTACAGCAGGCCTGATCTCAGGGCTAGTGCTATATGGCATAGACACTTGCTAAATGCCATATATGGTGATTTCTTCTGGTACCACTGGTACCACTCCTTTTTCTTTAGATTGAGATTCCCCTTGGCTGGATAGGTTCTTTTAGGCAGCAGAAGTGTTCCTAAGTGCGAAGAAAGGTTAAACTGCCTTGGCCCTTTTTAAAGAACACTGAGCTGAGATTTCCCAGGGTAGGATATGGTTGCCAGCAACAGATGTGCTCGCAGCTGCCAACACCAAGGAGCTAATTGGTATGTTTTCTCCTTTCTTGAAAATGGTAATTGACCCACTCAGGGAGGATAAAGGTAGAGCACAGTACTTTCTGAACACTTCTTGTAAGTTCAACACATAACCTCCTCTTTACCTCCCTTTTTCTTCTCTACTTTTCCAGCTGATAGCTCAGATAACTCCGATTTGGAAGACGACATCATCTTATCTTTGAATGAGTGAGGAGTGATCATCATATGGATGCCCACAGAAGAAATTCTATTCCTGGCAGGCAGGAGACCAAATGAGCAGCGAATTCAGAACAAGCCTCCCTGACACCTCTTCTCCCCTCTCTCCCATCCCTGTCTCTGTCCCTCCCCCAGGGATATCTGTTTTTTGACAACCTGTAGGCTTCAAGCTTGGAGGGTTTTGGCTTAAGCAGAGAATCAGTTGTGCCCAACAGTGGCCATTCAATAAAGAGATCAGGGGTTAGGCCCTTTTTCTGCCTTCTTTTCCCCACTTCCTCCAGGATGGACAAATCTTTCCTTAAGGAAAAGCCCCACTTCTCTGGGGATATTTCACAATATATTTTCTTTGTATAAAGTTCTTTACTAAAGAACAAGAAATAGTTTTATATAAAAGCAAAAAAAAAAAATTGCAGGTGTTTATAGCAAAGAGGGTGTGAACTTATATCCACCGGGTACCTTGTCCCCTAAGCTTCATTTCCTTTGGGAGAAAGTGATGCCCAAAGATCAATATAAAGAGGCGTTTTTACACAAGTATTTAAAATGAAAAGGAAAATCGTGGTTTCTTAAATTGATAAGGATTAAGACTATTTTATTATAAATATAATATATGATTTTTTTAAAAAAAAGTTTTGTTGCCTCATGCTGTCAGGATGTTGGTGTTTTTTTCCTTGACTTGAGGTGCCTTCGTGCCAGAGCTGGGGAGGAAGGCAGGCATTGACCGCTGTTTGCCATGTATATGCACACATTCGTTTACCCACCCTCACAGAATGGCAGGCAGGAGCAAGTCCTGGCATTTTGGTCATTGTGGATACTGGTTTTGTGGAGATGAGGGAACTTGTGATATAAGTTCACTCCCTCTATTTTTCTTCGTGATTCAGTTTTTTTTTCAAATCTTTTTTTTCTTCCCTTTCTCCTGTGTGGAAATTACAAATCAAAGGCCTTTTTCTTTAATGTAAAGTGTATTTATTTAAAAAAAATACAAAATAAACTACAAGTCTGTCTTTGTTTATGGCCTTTACCTATTATCTTTTTTCTGGTAGTAAGTGGGTCCCTTCCCTCCCAATGTAGACAGATTTCTCCAGCCTTCTAGGGACAGCAGCAGTAGCAATGTGATAAGAATCGCCCTCCCCTCGCCCCTCCCAAGGACTTCATTGAGGCAAAGAGCTGAGTCATTCTGGTCAGCTCCACTCTGCCATTTCCATGCAGGGAGGTGTCTGTCTTTTCAGATAGCTGCTTCTTCGGATGGATGTAGTGTGGACAGTCCCCCTTACCCTCTCCATGCTTTGGCTTCAAGAGAGTAGGCTGTAGATCTGGCTGAAACTGTAGCAGAGTTGGTGCCAGCCAATCCCTGGGAGGTGGAAAGGAGAACAAGGCTCCTGGAAAAGGGACTTGTAATTGGTGAATTCTGAATCTGATCACTTTAGCCACAGTCCAGCTGCATAGCTGGGAATATCAGAGAGGAGGAGCTAAGAGCTGGTTGGTTGCCTTTGAAAAGTATGTTTGAAAAGAGGGAATAGGGTTGGCCTTACCAGAAGATGGATGGAACTATAAAAAAAGTAATTCTTTCCCCTTCAACCATGGCTGCTTTGTTCTTAGGAGACAAAGTAAGAGTTTGAAGAGATACTGAGGTAGTGGTATTATGGATAGGGAAATAGCTTTAGAGCCAGGAAAGACCTGGATTCAGGTTCTGACAGCCACACATCCTGGCTGACCCTGGGCAAGTCACTTAACTTCTTAATGCCTTAGGTAACTATCTTAAGACTATCAATTGCAGAGAGGTGCCAAATTGCTTTGTTAGAAGGAGTTTTTTCCTCCAAGAGTTCCCCATACTAATGAACTCACAAGTCCAAACACTCTCCCTAACCTTGAAGAGGCCATCATCACCACCCTGAACTCCATAGTGACTACCATCAGCCCTAAGTATTTTTGATTCTACTACAGTAATAGCTTCTGGGCTCCTACTCCAACTCACTCATGTTGTGGGGGCGGTGATAGATGCAGAGGTGGGGAATCTGTGGCCTCAAGGCCACATGTGACTGTCTAGGTCCTCAAGTGTGGCCCTTTGACTGAATCCAAACTTCACAGAATAAATCCTATTAATAAAAGAATTTGTTCTGTAAAACTTGGACTCAGTCAAAAGGCCACACCCTAGGACCTAGAAGGCCACATGTGGCCTTAAGGATGCAGGTTCCCCACCCTTGGTTAGGGTTATGGGAAAAGGTTTTAAAGTTGATGATAATTCAAACAGCTGGAAGGTGAAAGGTTTATCAGCCCAGGATATATTATCAGGTCCATACTATACAAATATATTTTGATTCCCAAGAGGTTAGAATAGCTGAGACACTAACTTTACCTTCCTTATGCCTAAAATAGGAATTGGTTACCAACTCAACCTGGAGGGTACCTTATCCAACTGCTGTCCCTGATCTAAGGCAGCATAAAAGTCATGTTCCCGGTTTAGTCAGAGTCAATTAACACCTACTAAATGTGCCAGGCACTGCGTTAAGTGCTGGGGATACAAAGAAAGGTAAGTCACAAGTTCCAGGAGTCAGCAAACTATAGCCTGTGAGCCAGATCCAGTCTGCTGCGTGTTTTCATAGGGAGCTATGAATGGCTTTTTCATTTTTGTAAAGTTTTATTGCATTTAAGAGTCAGACTTTAGTTCTAGACCTGGCATTACCCCAATATCAGTGTTACTTTGAGCGAATTTCTTCCTTCCTCAGACCATTTCCTCAGCTGTAAAACAAGGGGATCGGTGTATATGATTTCCAAGGTTCCTTCAAGGTCTGATTAAGTTCTGGGATTACAATTCTGTGAAATCCTCTAAGGTTCCTTCAGCCAACAGTAGGACTTAACTGTGTCTCTGAAACGTGGCTGGCTCAGAATGAAACTTGGAAACAGATCCCACGGGGATGGTAAATGAGAGGCAATGACTCCCATCAGGAAAGCTGGGTTTGGTTGACTTGGCTACGGCCCCTAGAGTTATACACCCTGGGGAAGGGCTGAATAAACACCTTGCCTCTTCCTTACATTGTCTGAGCTACCAGAGACTTAAAGCCGCAAATCTAAGCTACCCCAAAAGAGAAAACATATAGATTCCATATAAGTAGTAAACTACTGGTGATGTTTTTAAAAAAATCTTAAGTCTGACATTACAACTGTCTTTGTAGTAACTAGATGGCCTGTAGGGTTGGGTTTTAAAGATGGGCACTGATAATAGTCTGGAGCCCAGAATGTCTGTACAGCCAGGGTGCTGCCCAAATGGACTACTGGTGGGACTAAGACAGGTTGGGGAGATGGAGGAAAAGAAAGGATCTGGTGGGCAAGAGCGCTACAGGGCCTTTGGTGAGGAGCAGCCAAGGGGAGTTAGAAGCAAGGCAGGTGCTACTGTGACCCTGGGAAGAAAGAGTAGAAGGATGGCCAACTTTTCATTTCGTTAGGATCCGACCCCAGTGCTGGGAAGCACTACTCAGGGACCCGAGCTCTTCAATCCAGGAATTGGGAAATTTCACAGCATTAACCGAATTCCAGGTCACTCTCTAGCTTGGTAAACCTTGTCTTGTACTGCCTGGAGGTACTAACCATGTCTTGTCTATAAGCTACCTGTGTGCTTCTGGTCCTAAGCCTGGGCTTCAAGTATTGCTTAAGTATGTTGCTCCATTGTAGGGTGGCCTTAACCACCAACCTTAGGGGTATTTTATATTAGTTTGCTCCTGACCAAAAGGATGGGGGCAGAACCGCATCCCTTCCCTGGGTCTGTTTACTTATCCAGTAAAATGCCTAAGGAGTCAGCCAGCTCTAACAGTTCATGAATCTGGTCAAACTCTTATCTCCCCTCCAAGAACTAAAGGATCATATGGGCCACAGCAGTCCAGCACATAGCTTCATTTCTCTGAATCCTGGCCGAAAGCTCAGAATTCCAAGCTTGCCTGCCTGCCCTCAGTGTTCTCAATTCTCTGTAGACTGCAGCTGCTTCCTAGCTGCCTGCTGGAGGAGAGGAAAGGGGTCAGGCAAAGAGGTTTGGGGTGGCAGGTTCTCTAAAGCTGTCAAAAATAGGTTTATTCTGAAACCTGGAATTCCATGGTTATTCCTGAAAATGCCCTGGGAGTCAGTTTCCTTCTTGGGACTCACTCCTGAAAGATAGGCCTTAAAAAGGAATCTGTTTCCTGGTTACCTGAGATAAGTTTCACTTCAAGTTCATTGAAATGAATACCAGATGGCCAGAGTACATACCATCCTTTCCAATTCCATTGGAGCTCTCATCTTCTTCCTCAGTGGTTATTAAGTACTCATTTTGTAGAGTTCCAAGGTGAGTTTGCTAGGCAGTGAAGTCTAACGTGTCTGGGCTCTGTTCTAAGGTAATTGTTTCCATTCGGCTCAGGGGTAGCACTTTTGTCATGGTGCCCTTTTGCCCCAGATGAGTGGCGCTTTTGAGGACCTTTCAAAGATGGTGATGTGTTGGGGAAGCTTGCATTCTGAAAGACTTTATTATCCACACAACCTCATTTCAAATAGCTGCAGACCATAATTCTGACCCTCCGATCTGTCCACTACTTTTTTCAGGTCCAGCACCCAACAAAATGTGGCTCATGCAGGTGCTACACTGAGCTTTCTTGTGAAGAATTGAGAGGGAGGCCATGAGCTGCTTTCAAGAGAACATTTAATCACAGACCTACTGACTAGAAAGACTTGCAGATATCCCCACTCCCATTGCTTGCTCGTTCCAGCTGCCTCAAGTCTCATTTAAAAGCTGCCAGAAGGCAGGTGTTTGCCTGTCCCGGTGTGTGGCACATGGCACTATACCCTGCAGGTCTGATTAGTGCTGGCAGTTGACTTAGTAGATGGTTCAGTCGAACACATTGGAAAGTTTACTGAATGCCTGCTTCCCAATGGCTCCTGAACTGCTAGAGGTTTGAGCTAGAACTCTTCGATACTTGCCATACCCCTTCTTATACCCTCTTTACCCCTGGGAAAACCTGCACCTCCCTAGCTCAGAAACTTAGATGGGGTTCTCAGCTCTACCCTCCCTGCCCTATCTATGTCTTCGTAGAAGCTCATTGCGAGCCTGGGGAGTCCTTGGCCAGACAGGCAAACGAATACACAAACAGATTTAAAGTTTTTTGTTCTTCCCTGGGACAGGCAAACGAATACACAAAGATTTAAAGTTTTTTGTTCTTCCCTGGGACCTGTAGTTCCTGAATTCCTAGGGAAGGTTTGCTAATCCCTGCAGTTCATACCCCCTTAAATAAACCAAATAGCTACATTCTGATTCCACAGCCCAGTCTGCCCCCAAAGCAAAAGTAACCAAGGAAGCTGAGGTGTCTTTGGTCCTTGTGTTGTTCGAATTTGAAAGGTAGCCTGAACAAGGCAATATGCCGCCTGAAGAAATCTCCCCACCTCCTCCAGGCAGATTACAGGGGAATGTGTCACCATCACCTTTTAAGGGTTGCTAACATTTCTACCAGGTTTACCAATACACTGGGTAAAAAGCATCACCTGTTTTCTTTAAGGTCTTGAAATGAGGCAGTTTATACAATACCTGAAGTACATTAGAATGACACTATATTCTCTTAAAGCAGACTAGATGGGGGAAGGAGCAGCAGCTTTTTGTTTAAGTGTTTGTTAAGACACTTAGGTCTTTGTAAATGTTCTAGGGAGAAGGGCCCGGAGTATACAGGTTTTCCTGTAGACAAGTTTCAGTGCTGGATTCTGCATGCTCTATGCTAGTCATGATACCTAGAAATTGAGGTGAAGACACCACAGGCCCAAAAGTAGACTGGGCTTGGAGGGAAAGAGGTGTGTGTGTGTGTGTGTGTGTGTGTGTGTGTGTGGACTGGGCTTGGAGGGAAAGTGTGTGTGTGTGTGTGTGTGTGTGGTCTGTGGAAAGGATAGCTGCGCAAGTAGGGGGAAAATCTCAGAGGGCAGGGAAGTACCACATGCTCCATTATTTCAAAGGGGACCTTATTAAACCAGTACACTGCACAGGGTTAAAAAATGATCCTTGGACAAAGGCTTTACTGACAACTTTCCATACAGTTAGTTAAAAAATAAAATACAGAACACACTGGAAAGTGTTTCATACATTAGAAATCAATAAAATGGGAATACCTTCAAATGGGCATTAAAAAAAAATTGAGTTTTGGTGGAGGGGGCTTTGGCCTTCACCAAACCAACCATAATAACTGGGCAGAAAAGCCAAACCAAAAGCAGAATTGGCTTTAAAAATAACTGTTTTCATGACACAAAGGAAACACAAGATTGGAAAAAGCCAGGTTTTGGCTAGGCAGTGTCTCTTACTATAACTATCACCATATGCTCTTCTTCTAACTTCCCCAATGTCCTTAGAGCAGACTGGAGGTACTGCTGGGAGAATTCACACGGAGGGAAGGCATAGAGCATGCCTGTGTTGTCTCTGCCCTTGGTCCCTCCCACTGGCAAGCTGATCACCCCAGCAGCCTGCTTCTGTTTCAAGTATGAGACCAGATTCCTGAGAAGCCTCCGCTGCAAACCTGGCTCCACAGTGTGGGTCCCCTCTGCTCCAGGCCCTCCTGGAGAAGCTTGAGTGGCCAGAAGCACCACGTAACCATTGGGGCTTCCCTGCTTGATTCTCCGCGTGACCTCATCCAATTTGGGCTGGTCAAGTCGAAGTCTTTGGGCAATCTTGAGCTGTGTCAGCTTGCTCCCTGAAGCATGGTCTTTGAGGAGGCCACTGATCACTCCCAGGTCCCCCTCTAGAATGTGCATACAAGTGGGGAAGCAACTGTTTTTCAACACCAGAAGCCCATTCCAGCCCAGCTGTAGGGTCTGAGCGTACTCAGACAGACTCTTTAGCTTTTTGGTCTCGGGTTTTGGCTCTTCGGTGGGTTTCGATTCTACCTCGCTGGTTCGATGATTGCGTTCGCTATCTCTCTTTTTCACCTGGTGAGAGTCTGGACCTCTCTCTTCCGCCCCGTGCCGGTTGTTGGGCAGCGAATTGCTCGGCTCCTTCTCTGCTCCAGACTCACTGGTATGGTTCTCTCTTCGGAGCCTCTCGGGGCTTCTATCTGAGGGCAGCCCACTGACTTTGGTTCTGCCTCTGTCCTCGTAAGGTGAGTGGGTAGTCCGCCCATGATCACTGGATAAGCTCCTCCTCTTTCGCCTTTCTTCCCAGGGCTTAGACAGGCCTCGGTCCCCATCACTGCCCCATCTCTCCCCACTGCGGCTGCGCACAGAACGGCTGTAGCTTTCCAAGCTGTTTCTGCGGTCTGTGCTTTTGGAGGGACTGGCCCAATCACCCTCCACAAAGCTTCTATCCCGGTCTGAGTAGAGCAGGTGGGGGGGAGTTCTATCTCGGACCCTCAAGTCAGCCTCCAAATTTCGGTGCCTGGTGTACCCCTCGGGGAGTAACTCATAGTGCACCGGGAGCGGCGTAGCCTGGCACTGTTGGGGATATCTGGTCTCCTCAGCTTTGGCAAAATCCACCCTGAGCCTCCTCTCTGGCCCCCCCAAAGGAAAGCCCCTCATTTGGACACAGGCAGCCTGGGCTGCATCCAGGCTCTCGTACTGGATATAGGCAAAGCTGTCTCCTTTGACGTGGTCAATAGTTCGAATGCTTCCAAAGCGGTCAAACTCCCGGGCCAGGGCAGCCAGAGAGGTGTTGGGTCCCAGGCCTCCCACCCACAGGCGAGTGGTGGGGTTGGCCTTGCCGTAGCCAATCTTAATGGGGTTGCGGCCCACCACCCTCCCTGACATGGCCACCTTGGCCCGGTGGGCCATGTCCAGGTTCTGGAACTTGAGGAAGGCGTAAGCTCCGCCCTGGCCCCTGGCCGGCCTCTTGATGACCACCTCCTCGATGATCCCGTACTTCTCGAAGGCCCTCCTCAGCTCCACCTCCGACACGCTGTGATCCAGGTTGCCAATGAACAGGTTGCGGGTGGCCCGCTGGTCGTCCTCGGGCATCAGGTCCTCCTCGCACACAGACGGGTAGCCGTAGGGCCGGCCTCGATCGTCGTACAGCCCATAGTAGTCCAGGGCCCGGTCCCGGGAGAGCCCCACGGCCGCGGCCGCCGCAGCGGCGTCCAGGGCAAAGGCGGCGGCCGCGGCCGCGTGTCGGGCGCGGGGCTCCCGGAGCGGGGGCGCGCCCACGGGGGACAGTGAGCGCTGCTTGTACTGGTAGCCGCCGTGCAGGGGCAGGTAGCCCAGGGGGTCTGCCGGGGCGGGGGGTCCGGGAGGCGGCGTGGTGGCGGCGGCCCCGGCGCTGCTGCTGCTGCTCCGGCGGCTGCTGCTGCTGCTGCCCCGCAGGTACACGGGCTCCACCTTGAGCGGGCGGTCGTAGAGCAGGAGCTGGCGGGCGCGGGCGTGGTGCCGGGCATCGCGGGCATCCTGCGGGTGTCGGAAGTTCACGTAGGCCACCCTGCCCAGCTCGGGGGTGTGCGACAGGCGCAGGCTGATCTCGCCGAAGCGCTTGAACTGGTGGAAGAGGCGGTCCTCCAGGTGCTCGGCCGGCAGCGCGGGGCTCAGGCTGCTGATGAGCAGCGTCTTGTACTCGGGCGGAGGCGGTGGCGGGGCCGGGGCGGGAGGCGGCGGCGGGGCCGGCGTGGGCGCGGGCGGCTCGGGGAGCGGTGGCAGCAGCAGCAGCGGGGACGCCCCGGGGGACGAGGCGGACGCGGAGCCGGACTCGCCGCCGGCTTTGGTGCGGCCGCTGCCTCCGCCCGAGCGGCCGCCGCCGCCCCCCGCGCGGTGGTTGGAGTCCCCGGAGCCTCGGCCGTCGCGGTGACTGCTGCTGCCGCCGCCACTGCCGCCGCGGGGCTTGTCGCGGGCGCGGGCCGGGGCCTGGTGCTTGGTGGGGCCGGAGCCCGAGCCGGAGCCAGAGCCGGAGCCGGAGCTCTTGTGCGCGGCCCGCCGGCTGCCGCCGCCGCTGCTGCTCGAGTCGGGCTCCCCGCGCTCCCGCTCGCGCTCCCCGCGCTCCCGCTCCCCGCGCTCGCCCCGCTCCCGCTCCCGCTCCCCGCGCTCCCGATCCCGATCTCGTTCCCGCTCCCGGGGCCGCTTCGCCGACGATGACGACGCCCCGCGGGCCCCCGGGCTCGAGTCGCGCTCGCTCTGCCGCTTCATGGCGCCGAGGCCGGCCGGGCCTGGCCGGGCCCCCTCCCTCACAGCGCGACCGGGCAGCGGCGCGGGAGCGGCGGCGGCGGGGCCGGAGCCGGAGCAGGAGCGGGAGGAGGAGGCAGCGCCCCCCGGGCCGCCATCTTGGACAAAAGGACTGAGCGCGGCGGCCGCGAAAAGGCGGGGGAGGAAAAGCGCAGGGAGGAAGGGGAGGGGACAGGGACAGGGACAGCGCGCCGCTGCGTCATCAAGGCGCGCGGCTCGGAGGGCGGGCGGGCGCACGTCCGATGGGAGAGCCCTCCGCCCTTCCGTCACTTCCCCCCAGCCTTCCCGGGCTCTGACTCCATTCGACAGCCGATTGGAGCTTGGGCTTTAGCGCCACCTGTCGGCCAGAGGGCGAAACAACCAGCCTGCTCGGGCTTCGGCGTCTTCAGTCACCTTGACAGCGAGTGAGCCCGGAGTGACGCGCTCTCTCCCGAAGATGCGCCGTCCGACGCTTCGCCCGGCCAGCTAAGAGCGACCCACATTTATACAGTGTTAGCGTTTGCAAAGTGCTTTACCAATCTGATCCTCAGAACAACCGTTGGACATGCAGTTGTTCAGCCGTGTCCGACTCTTACTGACCCGGTTTGCGGGTTTTCTTGGCAAAGACGCTGGACTGGTTTGCCATTTCCTTCTCCAGCTCATTTTACAAATGAGGAAACTGAGGCAAACAGGGTTAAGTGACTTGCCTGGGGTCACACAGTGTCTGAAGTCGTATTTGAAGTCAGGTCTTCCGGACTCCAGGCCCAGCACTTTATCTACTAGCTGCTTCCATCTTAGGCTGTGATATTTGGGGGTCGGCCCTGTAATCCCCCTCCCCTTCAGTTCCTGGAGGGTCTGGAATTCCCCATCTCTCCTCAGACCCTTCCTTTACCTAGGACCACAGACTTAAGAAGTGGAAGAGATCCTGGCATTGTACAGGAAGGGAAAGTAGCTTTTGGAGAAGGAAGGTACTTTATTCTCAAGGTCACACAGGTAGGAAATAGCCGGATGGGGGTTCGCTCCCCGATCTACGAAGCTTCTCTTATCTCCGGCTCTGGGGAGCCATACACCGCCTCCTACGATAAAGCCCCAAGGAGAGTCAGCGCCCAGAGGCTCAAGGAGCTGTCTGTCCCGTGCTGAACCCCCAACGCGGGTTAGTCCAGTCACTTGTTAGGGAGGATCTGTGGATCCCCACAGGGAGGGACTGGTTATGCTGCGTGGAGTGAGAAGTGGGTTCCCAAAGTCGCCCTTCTCCCTTAGGTGAGGGACCACTTGGGAAGTTCTCACATCTGAACTGTGGAATAGGAATAACCAGTTCATACCGAGGGAATCAGAAAGCTTTTACCTTTGAGAGCAATGTGTTTAGGGAAGGGGACTTCTACTTCCTACTCTCTTCTGGTGGCTCATGGGCTCACCTAGAGCCATCTGCAGTGTGACAGAGGGACTTGGTACTGCAACGAGATGGGGGGGGGGCATGCTGTAAATGACCAAGTCTGAAGAGAAAGTGCCCAAGGATCCCTCATTGCCTGGTGAGTGTTTTAGGGGGTTACGATCTCCAAGAACTGTGGAATTCAGCTGAGAACAAAGGGACCATGGAAGGAAAATGAGACCAGTGAGAACCTCCCTTACATCTATGTAGCTGTATGACTGGAAGAGACATTAGGACCCATCCCTACTGGGTGTTGAGATTTCCACTCTCCTATTATCCTTGGGTCTCACTATCACCAGTCATTCATACCTCCACCCCACATTTGACCTTGTGGACCTGTCATATTGCTCTCCTGTAGACAACTCTCTTCCTATATGTTGATGGCCACAGCTCTTTATTTCTGGACATCTACATGTATAGCGATGATGATCCGGCTCCACTGTTCTGTAACAGCTGAAGCCTGGAGGATACAACTAAGCCCAGGTTTACTTCCTGAGGTCAAGAGACAGTCATAAGGTCATGGTATTTTTGGACATCGTGTAAGCCAGTCTGTTTTATAGATGTGGACACGGAAGCCCCAGAAAGGTTAAGTGATTTGCTTGTCACAAGCACAGCAAAGACAAACTTTCTACCTGGTTCCTTCGATTTTTTTTTCAAATTCATTGTTAGGCTATGAGATCTTCCTGACAGGTATCGTAGAGCTAATGAGATAATGAATGGAGCTTGTGCTTTGAAAAGCATTAAAGTGCTAAGCAAAAGATAGACTGCACAATTTAAGATCATCATATCTATTTTGTCATTTGGTCCTTCAGTCTATAAAAAGCCTGAACCTATGAGCTAATGGAAGTCATACTCGCATTTCCTAAATGTTATTGGACATAACCAAGGTCATACAAGTTGGTAGAACTTGCTCTCTGAGCCAATACTGCCTAAATCTTTTTTTTTTTGAGGGGGAGGATGGCCTCAGAGGGGCAAAAGCAAACGTACTGAAATGTGAATGTTGGGCTTTGAGAACACTAATGTTGCACTGAGGACAGCTCAAGGACCAGAGATTAGGGGACTGAGGATTTCTAACAGCTATGGGGAGCTTGCAGGCGTGAACTCCACCCCTGCCCATCAGCTGGTGTACCTGAGGAGACAGTTTTCTGAGAAAATAATAAACCGGAGCCATCTAAGATGGGTGAACCGATGGAGACTATGGTGGTGAGGTTTTCTGCACTTTCAGATGAGTTATTAAGAGCGAGAACAAAAGGCAGCATGGAAGGCCCAGGATAGCCTTCCCCCCACCAGAAGATGAGGGGCTTGGCTTAGATTTCCAAAACGTCTTACAGTTCCAGAATTCTGTTACTCCACTTTCTCCTCTGCGTGCTTAGGTCAGAGGGCAAACTTCAGGTTCAGACCCTGGCTTAGGATGGGAAGAATACCACTTGCTCCACAGGGCTGCTGTGAGAGTCAAATGAGAGGAACCAGCTGATCTGGAGTACTTCAACCTTGTGCCAGGCTCATTAGGTCTTCTTGTTAGTCACTTCAGTTGTGTCCAACTCCTCATGACCACTTTTGGGGTTTTCTTGGCAAAGATACCGGCCATTTCCTTCTCCAGTTTTACAGATGAGGAAACTGAGGCAAACAGGGTCAAGTGACTTGCCCAGCTAGTAAGTGTCTGAGGCCAAATTTGAACTCAGGTCCTCCTGACTCCAGGCCTGGCACTCTATCCACTGCACCACAAGGCTATGAACTTATCATTTGCCTCATTTGTGCATAGGTTATACCAAAATTTCCTTGGAAGTGATACTTTTTGTGCACTTTATTAAAAACAGTTCTCTGTGTGTTATAGTGGGGAAGGCATATTACAAGAGAGGAACTCCAGATTGCAGGGATGGTCTTTGTAACTTTGTCATCACTTCCTGTCCCTTGTACCACATGCATATATGGTAGGGATTGTTACTAAAGCCCAGAGCTTTCTTTTAAGGGTTCAATTCAAGCCAGTTAGAAACTATTTTCTGGCTGATTCTCAGCTTCAAAATTTGTTACAATGGGAGACCATGTGAGAAAAATGCATATGGTTTAATATAACGTATTTCTGCTTCTGGGAATCTCTGGTTCTTAGTGCTTCCCAGCCAGTTGGCCATATACTCAAGGTTGAACAACCAATTTGTCTCCAAACCCTTTTTCAACCTAAGTTCCCAACCACTGGGAGAACATGGAATGGAAAGCAAAGATGATTGACCTTATCACAAGGGTCACAAACCCCAAATCTGCTTACCATGTCCCCTAGCAAACAAGTAACTCTTTGAAGGAGTGGAAATAGGAATATCAGCAACTTAAAAAAGAAAAACCTTCAGCATTTCTCTTGCAGTCTTTTTGTTAATATTAGTAATGGAGTTTTATCTCTTAGTGGCTGCATTGTCTGGGGTTGGCCTTGGGGGGCGCCTCATCATATCCAGAGGGACACTCCCTGGAAGGTATGGAAATCTTGGCATCAGAAGACCTTCACGAGCATACAAGATAGCTAGAGGGGATCTCTTTCGGGAGACAAAATGAATTGTACCATATGGAATACAGCATGGACTAGCCCACTTACAGACTGGCCATGAACCAGTTTAGTGACATGACCAAGGAAGAATTCATGGAAAAGATTCTGGGCTACAAAGCATCTAGAAAGAAAACCGCAAGTGTAATATCCATGACACTGAAGCTTGTGGAGATTTTCAGAGCAGCAGACTTGAGAGAACATGGCTACATCCTGCCATGTTCTCACCTGTGAATGAGCAGAGCTTGGTGGACTGCAGTTGGAAGCAGGGAAACATGGGTTTATACTGGAGGTTTCTCAGCATGTCAAGGAGAATGAGTGCATTGATTCTGAAGATTCCTACTCTTACATGGCCAAGAAAAGAATCTAAGTACATGGCAGAATTATCTGTTGCCAATAACACTGACTTTGCTACTTACATTTCCTTCAAGTGCTGAGAAAAAGCCTCCAAGATGCTGTGTCTACTGTGGGATCCATCGCTGTGGCCATCAGTGCTGGACCTGATAGCTTCTGACTTCTACAGCTCAGGGCCTTACTAAATAACTCATACTGCTATGGGTCACCAGTCTTAGTGGTGGAGTATAGCTTTGAAGATGAGGTCGAGTACAGCAAATCTTGGATTTTCAAGAACAGCTGGGATGAGAATTGGAGGAATGGAGGTTATGTGCACATGCCTGACGACCCCAACTGTGGTTTTCTGCTCAGGCCAGCCATTCAGTCACACATTTTTTAGAACCTGCCTTATACAAGTCCTAAAACTCCTGTGAGACTACTCAATTGTTTTTGTGCTGTATTATTGTCATAAAAGGGGAACATTCCCAATACTGCTTCATAGTGGACTCAGGAGAATTTCATAAACCTAAAAAAAATTCACAGGTCTGATTTTTAATCTCTAATGCTCCCATGGAGTATATGGTTCTACATACAGAGTGAAAGGATGAAGTGATCCCGGACATTGAGAAACTTGCAGGCAGGGAAAGAATTCATACTGCAGATCTGCTTCCTGGCTCTCAGCAGACTTGATCATGGCAGATTAACAGTAAAATGTGATAGCTAAGCACACATCTCTGGGGTCGCTCCACTAAAGATTTCTTCCCGAGTTTACATAAAAATATTAATAACTCCAAGTGCAATATTATCTAGTACAGTTGTTACAATGGGAGACCATGTGAGAAAAGTGCATACGGTTTAATAGATTCTATTTCTGCTTCTGGGAATCCCTGGTGTCTAGTGCTTTCCAGCCAGTTGGCCATGCACTCAAGGTTCAATGACCAATTTGTCTCCAAACCCCTTTTCAACCACTGGGAGAACATGGAATGGAAAGCAGTATTATCTAGGCTATATTTCTGTCTTGTCCATAAGAATCACTTGAAAGATTTTTGTTCAAAGTTTTGCTGAAATCTTTTTGTTATTTGCAACCTTACCCCAATCTCCCAGTTTGGTAAACTCCCATCAAAAAAGAGATGAGGCTACTTTGGCATGGCCTGTTGTTGAGGAAGCCATGCTGTTTCTTTGTGAGCCCTGCTTCCATTTCTAGGTGTTTACCAAGCATTTTAAATTATTTTGATGGCAATCTTTAGCAATTTGTTCTACAGTTTTTTCCAGGGACTAAAGTCAAAGTTACTAGCCTGCAGTCTGCAGACTACATTCTCTTTCCTTTTTTGAAAACTAGGACACTGCCTTTCCTCAATACTGTAGTACTCGTCCAGCTTCCCCAGAATAGAAAGCAACTAAAAACTCCCTGATGAAAAGATAAAAAAAATCAACAGAATGGCTCAAAAGAGGAACACCAAAATAATTAAAAACAACATCAAAGGAAGAAATCAGGATAGAAATCTTAGGCTCTCCAGGGTGATAGATCGTGACTTAGAATTCTCTCTCTAAAACAGCCAATTGAGAAAGGACAGGGGATTTGAAAAAAACACGAGATCTTTACAACGTGGAGTCCAAGATGAAGGAAAAGACACGAAGAAATTGATGGAATCTTAATAAAGCTGCCCCCAGCCCCAGTATTC
The DNA here is from genome assembly GCF_011100635.1 of Trichosurus vulpecula. NCBI lineage: Eukaryota > Metazoa > Chordata > Mammalia > Diprotodontia > Phalangeridae > Trichosurus > Trichosurus vulpecula. The sequence continues at coordinate 121,769,394 of NC_050581.1, read as the reverse complement.
TAACTTCCTTATAGGCGCCACTGAACAGCAAGCCCACTGCCCCTCATTAGCCATTCCCCCCTGCCCACACTCAATATTCTAACTTCATAGATGCTTGCTTCACTGCTCACTAGAACAAGTGTGTCCATGAACTCATATTTCTCACAGAACAGGTGTGTCCATGTGATGGGGTCCCAGCCATTGCTTCTAGCCAGCCACTGCCCCCAGACGCATTCCTCTTATTTCCCACAGAAACAGCGGGTGTGTTCATGCACTCAACCACAACCATCTAGTCTCAGAGAGGAGCACTATACTCAGCCAATCAGAAAACAGCACCGCCAGGTTGCCCAAGCAGGATGTGGACCCCAAAACAATAGAAGGAACTTTCCCTAGGTAGGCCCTGTGCAATAATATTTAAGAGCTGACCTAGAATGAACTTATGACAGAGAGGCTTGTTGTATTATCATTATCATACGTACATAACCCTCCAAATAGGTTTTTCTGTATGCACTGTGGGTAATTGCATGCACAGTTCCACTGTGGCTGGGACCCCTCCCCTATTACCTTAAACAAATGCCTCCTGATTTTTTAATATTCATAATTTCTGTTAAAAACCCACCTTGCTTTCTCTGAAGTTGCTGGTTCCTCTTGGAACTTAGCCTGCTTCATGAGAGGCATCAATCTCAATAAATGCCTAAACTTGGATTAGAGATGGTCTGACTCGAATTCTTTCAGATGGTTCCATGACATCATAAAACCGAAAGCTTTTGGGGTCCCTGGGTAGGCAGAGTCTAAACCGAAACAAAATCATATTAAAAAATTATAGTCCTTTTCAGAAAAACATGATGAAAAGCCTGTATTCCTCAAGGAAATCATACAAGAAAATTACACAAAAGTATTCAAAAATAGGGATAAAGTACAGATCACTAGATTTCATAGGGCTTCTCAGAGGAAAGTCCTAAGTCATATGATCAACTTCAAATTTTACGAACAGCCAGAAGTGCTTTTACATGCCAGGGAAAAACCTCTTTGAATTGGTAAATGCTGCTTGTTTATGTTAAAAGGTGAAGTGGAATATGGTATTTTGAAAAGTAAATTAGTCATCTACCTAAAGTTAAAAAAAACCCCTCATATTTCTCAACTCTTTTATGTGTGTCATTTGATATTTTAAACTTTCTATACATAGTGAAATGCATTGTTTTCCTGAGAAGGTAGGAGAGAATTAGACGACTCATTTGAAGGCAGAGTAGGTGTCCAGAGGGGCACAATCTGTTTTCACTTTGTATGCCGAGACCCTACATTTGGGCCACTTTTTCAGCTGCCCTGTGCCCAGCATTGGCCCAATGAGGGCAGATGACCAAAGGTCATTGAGGTTGGGCCATAGGCTCACAGCTGTTAATGTTGTTGGAGAAAAGCTGGGGCTATATAAATCACAGACACCATTAAAACCACAGGCCTTCCAATGTATTTTTCCAGGGTCTGGGTTCCTACTGACTTTTCTCAGAAAACTTCCTGTTGGTTACTACTCTTGGGTCTGCTGTTTCAGTCTAATGGGCTGTGCAGACCTCTGGAACTTTGAGGAGGCAGCAGGAGAATAAAACTCAGGTCAAAGACCTGGCTCCAATCCCTAATACTATTTAGTGTCTGACCTCAGACAAATCTCTTTTCCTCTGTGGATGTTTTCTCCTCTATATAAAGAGTTTAGACTTGATCTCAAAGGTCTCTTTGTGGTATGATCCATTTTATTAGTTTCCCTGCCCTCCTCACTGTCCCAATAAATCGTCATACTTGGAAACAGTTGTCTTTTCATCACCCCAGGCCTAGACTGTTTTACTATCTTGGGCCTTGGAAGGTAGAGCCGATGACCAAACCAAAAGAGCTTATTCTAGGAATTCAGTTTCCTGGGCATCAAGGACCAAGACTGGACAATTCTCTGTAACTTGTCTGGACATCAAGTCTGTCAGAAGAGGACGACCTATGATTTCACTGGTAGAGGAGCCTCCTGGATAAACAAACTCCTTTTACTAGTGCTGGGCAGCAACTTCTGGTCTTGGAGTCTTCGAGAGCACTGAGAGGTGACTTGCCTGGTATCACAAGTCAGTAGGATTTGAACGTTCTCTGTTGTGCAGATACAGAGATATCTGCCCTTCTAAAAGTAATACAGAATTATCTGCTCTTTAAGTACAACCACCAGATCAGGCAACCTATTCCTCTGTTCCTTATGTTCTAGGAGGTGAGACTGGTCACCTTGGAATCTGCTTCGTGAGGAACACTCTTACAGCAAAGATAACTTTATCAGAGCTGAGAATGGCACGGACCCTGACAGCTAGAAAACTAATTTTTTTTAAAACTTTAATAAAAAAATCCCATACATATTGTGAAGTCCTAAATGAAGAAACAACAAAAATGAAGAACAGTACAGAGAGAGAGACGCAATGGAGCTGTAGAACCAGCATCTTGAATCAAGCCCCAGGTTTCAGATCTGACACCATCAGGAGCCCTCTTAAAAATAAATTACAAAAAGGCTGTTTGGAAACAGATTAAATGTGATTTCTTCTGAAATGCCTACAGAGCGCTGTGCAAACTAAAGATCAGTCCGTGAACTAGCTGCCTTTGGGGCATATTTGGGCATCAGTTCGTTAATTTTCCGTATGTAGTCTGATTTTTCAGCACAGCCTTTACACATTTCACCCCAGTCATCCAGGATCTTCTTCAACTCCTTAACTCTGAGTTTCTTCAGATCCACTGTGCTCAGGTCAATCTGTTTATCTGGAGGAAGGGTGAGGAGATGTTAGTAACTGAGAAGGCACACAGCACTGAGTCAGCAGTTCCTGCTCTTACCACCCCCTTTTACTCACTCCACAAGCCTCTCTTAATGAGCTTCTTCTCCACTGCCACACTGCCACTTATCAAAGCTGTTGTAACAAAGCTGGCTCATAGGTGGGGGGGTGGGGGTGGGTGGGTGGTGGTGAGAGGACAATGGTGATTCTCCAAAAAGCAATACTGGTCACTCAGTCAATAGAAACCTGCACTGTGGAAGGCACTGAGCTAGCCACAGTGGTGAAGCTTAACATAACTAGCCTTGGCAGCCAGCCCCCCAACACTGAATACAACTCTCCATACACATAAAAGTTCAACACCTGCTTCAGACAATTAAGTGAACAATACTGTTTAAAATCAACATGTTAGAGAGACTAATTTAAAATGTGCTTCTAATACTCAATAATAAACTGTGGGAACATCAACCTAACTGGATCCTTTTTGCAGATTTTTTCGAAGGCCAGCAACTTCTACAACAGGACATGAAAGAAACGATTCACAAAATGTTTTGATGCTGTTAAAATAAGAAGGAAAAACCTCTACTCAGCAAAAGTACTTTTTGACTTTGGCTCTAAGTGTTAGTCTATGTTTCTGTGAACAGACTAACAGTACGAAAAGGAGAACACCACCACTCCCAGAGTTGTTTGGACATGGCTAAGAATTTCAGAGCAGTGTGAGAGCCAAGGCCTGCTAGAGTAGCTGATGAGATGGAAGCACCCATCTGAGAAGATCACCCTTGCCACCAAGGCAGCTAGTATCTTAGTGGATAGAAGAACACTGGGCCTAGAGCCAGGAAGACCCCAATTCAAACTCAGCTTCGGGCACTTAATAGCTTATGTGACCCTGGGCAAATCACTTAACTGCTGTCTGCCCTGGTTTCCTCAACTGTAAAATGGGGATACCAGCACCTACCTCTCAGGCTTGTTGGGAGGCTCAAACAAGATAATATTTGCAAAACACTGGCATGGTGCCTGGCTCAGAGGAGGCACTTAGGGCTTACTCCTTTCCCTTCCTCTTCTCTCAAATGAATGTTTGTTTCCTTTCTTCCTGATGCTTAAGAAGTAGAAGATACATCAGAACTCACCATATTTGAGCTCACAGACTTGACTGTCTTTCTTCTTTAGCTTCTCACAGATCTTCTCAACAGGAATGTGGTGGCTAAGAGGCTTGGACACTTCGTTGATAATCTTGGTGGCTGCATCACTGGTGGCTCCAATGTAATAGCACTGGAGGAAGAAAGAACAACTGCTTAAGAAACTTTTACATCAATTTCAGCAAAAATGACCAACACAGCACCAAAATCTGATGGCATATGCCATCCCTCTTCTTTATGGCCACGCTAGGTCATTTATCCTTGCACACTATTCAGGACAATCACTTTTACAAATACCAATCAAGCAACATTTACTAAGTATCCACGTGTCAGGGTGTTGGGCTAAGTGCTGAGGATACAAGGAAAGGTAAAGGACAGTCCCTACCCTCAAGGTGCTTACAATCCAACAGAGGTGACAACATGCAAACAGGCATAGACAAAGCAAGCTATGGAGAGGATAAACACGAAATAATTTAACAGAGGGGCCGGGAAAGGCTCCCAGCAAAAGATGAGATTGAAGTTAGGACTTAAAAGGAAGCCAGAAGTCAGTAGGTAAAGTTAAGGAGGGAAAAGGCAGGGGGGACAGCCCATATTAAACAATATTACACACATAGTCAATATTATATAAAATCAAAATTTTTTCTCAAAAATCTAGTTTCATATTTTAAAGCCTATGTTATTCTGGTACTTGCTTTGCCCAGATTGAATTTTTCAAGTCACAATCATTCAGGCACTTCTAACTTCAAGATATTGGTTTTTTTTTTTATCTCTGACCACAAGAATAAACCCATTCTGACATTAGTATATATAACACTTCCTAGAAGTTGTTTGAAGTTACAGGAGATTATTCCAGTCCTGAATTACTTAATCTTTGCTTGTGATGAGAGGTATGAGGAGAAAAAGCTGGTTGGTAAACCAACAGTTGAGCTTAAAGGCTGAACCCAATGAGCAGAGCAGAGATTAAGTTCTCAGAACAGGCCTTCAGCATGGAAAGATACCTGTCTTTTATCAACGGATTTTGACAAATCTATCTAGAAAAGGCCAAGGCATGGCATACTCACCAAACGGTTTTCTTTTCCTTTTGCATCATTGCAAAACTTCATAAGTTCATTTTCAATATTGCTTGGGGAAAATGTGACATCTCTGTCTTTAAGGTCTTGGTAAAATTTTCCCAGAAAAGAAATGCATACTATAAAAAAAAACGGGGGGAGGGGGGGGAAAGAGTTATAGCAGTCACACATGTGCTTATTCCAAATATCCAGGAAAATAACATCAACAGACTTGCCTTCTAAGGATTAACTACAATTGATTCTTTCAACATTTATTTGCCTTCCCAATTGTATCAGCAAGTAAGTAGTGCCAGGTTTTGATCAAAGAAAAGACTTCCAGATAGTGGCTCATTTGTGTTCTTTCCAATGTGCTATATGAGGCAGTTAACCTGGTAATCCATTCTAAGTATTAATGAGTGTTAGGTAATATATTTACATTTTAAACATGGGTCTCCTGGAAGGATGTCTTTACCCAAAGGACTGCTTCTCTAACAGTGGCATTCTAGGCACCGTGAAATGGAAACCTACATTTGGGGGCAGGAATCCATTTGGCTACCTCGTCTGCCTATACTTAGGATAGCCTGCTCGGACACCAGAGTTTAAAGGATCTCCTAATAGTCCTATCTGGTTCTGGTTTTCGTTCCCTGTCTAGCTCTGCTGATTTGATGGTGAAGTTCTCCTCCATCAGCTGGATGTCTGAGAAATGTGCTTATCACAAACTTCTCATTTCAGAATAAAGTATCAGCTACTCTGGAATTCCCTGACTTTGTAAAAGCCAAACTAAACAAATATAGTGTGCTCGTCATCTAGGCCCATCTCTCATGGGCATAAGAATTAAAGGCCTATAATGCCCTTTTATTTTTGAGCCAGAAGGTCCTTAAGAGAGCAAGAATCAATTCCAACCCTCTCTCCCCTTTTATTTTACATATTAGGAAACTAAAGCTCATACAGAAGAGGTTTGTCCAAATTCACAGCATTCAAGTTAATCAACATTTATTAAGCGTCTGCCCTCAAGAAGCTTGATAAAGAAGAAAAGCCATATACTTTAATGGTATAAGTTAATACAAAACATACACAAAGTAATTCTGGGCCCAGGGGTGGGGGGCAGCTTGTACAAAAGCAGAGATGCCAGAGAGAGGAGTGCTGAATGTGGGTGTTGTAGCAGAAAGTCAGTCAGTTGGGGGAAGGAGGGGGAGTCATGTGAATTAAGTCTAGAAAGACGGTCTGGGGCCAGACTATGAAGGGCTTTTAAAATAACAATCCGAAAAGACTGTATTTGATCTTAGAGGCAATATCAAACCATTGACGAGCACTTTCTCAACTCACCATACTTCATAATAGCCTTCCAAGTATCACTTTTGTTTCCAGGAAACCATTCCTTCCATGTAACTACTTTGCATACACATATATTCACATATGTGTATGGCTATGTTTACGTAGACACACCCCTACATATAAATACATGTACATACATATACACACACACATCTATATAGATAATAGAATGTAAGTTCCTTGAGAGCAGGAATCCATTAATTTTTTTCTATTTGCCTTTAGTGCTTGGCACATTGAAGGCGCTTAATAAATGCTTCTTGATTCCTTATGTGGGAAAACCTGTACTTTACAAGAAATGTCACTTCAGTAGCTGGGTGGAGGATGGATGAGAGATGACAGGACCTGCAAGCAGGGAGACAAATTATGAGGTCATTGCAGTTATACAGTGAAGAAGTGATGAGTACCTGCACTAGGTTGCCGGCCATGTGAGTGGAGAGAACAGCCTTTATATTGCAAATCTGAGACAACTCAAAAGGCCTCCCCAACATGGAAATGCTCTGGCTGATGTGCTAATATGAACTGACTCTAAAAACACAACAGTTCTGCCAAAAGAGAAACGCAGAAAAGCTTTTTAGAGACCCAATAATAGCAGTCTTTTAAGGCATCAGTATGATTTTCCGGACAGAAGCAGGTTTGTGCTGATGCACCCACATTCTTTTGAAACATCTAAGGGTGTACAGGCTATATAATGGATCAGAATAACTTCTCCTCAAGGGTCCTATCTAAATAATGGATATGCCACACAGCACTTGATGAATGGCAGGGCACAGGGTGGAGTGCCGGATCAAACACGTTTGACACTTTATTCGTGTTTTACTATTTAAAAGTAATCTGATGGGAAGAATATACACCTTCAAAACTTTGTAGCTTTGAAATGCTTGGTTTTATTAGGGAGTCAACAGCATTTAAATCATGCTCTGTCATTATTCTTAACCTGTGTGACTTGACCTCTTCCGGAAAGTTTCCTAACAAACAAGAGAGTAGGAGTAGATGCCCCTAAAGTTTCCTTCCATCCCTAATTCTAGGAGCTAATCCTGAGAAACTGGTAGTGCTTGTATCCTCAGCTCCATTTCATAGACTAAAGAACCAATCGAACGAACCAGGCAGAGGGGAAGGTCGGGCCCAGCCCCCTGCCCCTTGGTCGGTGGCACAGCTGAGGTTTCCATCGGTCTTGATGCCTCAAGGAGCCCAATAACAGAAGCTGGTGAACGAGATGATCCATCTCGCCCCAGCCTCAGCTGTAACCCTGGGATACTGGGGTGATCGAGTATGTCGGGTTAGGACAGAAACTGTTCTCAATCTGCATCCTTCGGGGTCCTCAAGAACTGCTCCCCCTCCCTCCCCCTCCCCCGGGGCGGGGTGGTCTTTCCCCCAAACAGAAAACTCCCGGTAGTTTCTTCTCCCCGACCAAGAGCACCGAGAGCAGCCCGGCCTCCTCTGACACTCGGGACTGGGCTTTATTTATGAAGTCTGCACGGAGCCTCCAGCTCACCGAGGACTTTCCTTCCAACGCCCCGGTTAATAAGTACTGCAACTTCTCATGGACGCATTTTCCGGGAGAAGCAGCCCGGGCTCCAAGTCCAGGGGCACAATTAACAATCCGAGACCCCCCACCCCCCGCTCCCGGGTCCCACAACCTCAAGAGCCACCCCAGGAGGAGGCCAGTGTGGGGTCCCCGGGTCCGGGTCTCAGTTTTCCCTTCTGTACAATGGAGGTGGGCGGCCTCTTTTCAGCGGGCTTCCTTCCCAGGATAACGCCGCTCCCCTGCCGGCTAAGCCGGCCCCGAGGCCCTTCCTCTTCCTCTCCCCTTCCCCAGTCCAGCCCCACCCCATGCCCAGGCCCGGCTCCTCGGGTCCCTCCTTCAGCGCAGCCCCGGCCCAGCTCAGGGCACCGAGTAGCCTCGTCTCCCTCCTCCCCCGACTAGCTCAGCGTCTCTGTTGCTCTCACCTTCGCAGTCTCCTGGCCGAAGGGCCCGGCTCCCTCCCGGTAGCACAGTCAGGGCCAGCGCCACCGCCAGCCCGTGAGAGGCCCACATCCTCCTGGTCCCGCCGCCGCTCGGACTGATCCGCTCCCGGCAGCCGGGTCTTCTCCAAGCGCCGGCTTCAGCGCCGCCGCGATATCCCATTGGCTACCGCTCTCCGCTCCTTCCTACGTCCGGCTCTCTCATTGGTCGTGGCCTCACAGAACCCAGACGGGCGGCTCCACGACGCCGTTTCTTATTGGGTGACGCTGTCATCGGCTCTCAGCCCGGGACAGTTGGCGGCCGCTGATTGAAGGAGGGCGGGATATGGGGGACAGTGGCGGCTTGGCCCGCCGGATCACGGGAAACGGAACTGGTGCGGGTGCTGCCATCTTGGAGAGGGCCGGCTTGGTCGTTGCGCCGCCTAGCGGAGGGCGGACCAAAGCGAGAGAGGGCGGCTGCGGTACGTGCGGGGAGAAAGGAAATGCTGCCACTGTGCTGGAGAAAATGCCTCGGCCTCCGAATGTTTTGATTTGCCTGTTCCCTTGACCCCATTCTGTCCCCGTGCTTGCCTAGTTCATCTCCCACCTGGGCATGCGCAATCATAGACGAATTCAGTTACGATAACTTCAGTCAAGCGCCGCATACTAATGACCACTCACAGAGCTTGGGACTTGAAGGAGGCAAGACCTGAGTTCAAATTTACCTGCAGACACTTAGTAGCTGTGTGACCCTGGGCATGTCATTTAACCACCCGTGCCTCAGTTTCCTTATCCGTAAAATGGAAGTAATAATGGCCCCTAACCCTCACAGGGTTGTTGAGACGGCTGCTAATACTAGCCTCAATTTTGCAGATGGGGAAACTGAGGCTGAGAGATGCGTCAGCGCCATACCCAATGTGTCATGTATTATATAGCGTTTGAAGCAAACTCCGAGGCTAGCACCCTAGCCACTAGGCCGATCTGCCTCTTTACAGCAAAGTTGGGAACAAGACCCAGGTTTCTAAACTTTGTCAACTTGGAGTCTATAGTCCCTTCCCCGATGCGGCGCTGCCCCAAGGCAGGACATCCTCTCCATACAGGTGTTTCAGTCCCTGCAAAGACCGTCCCATAAAACGTGTGTGGGGATTGGGGCGGGCGGGAGGGGGTGGGTGGCTGGGGTCAGGGGAATTGGGGCTCCCAATTCACATTTCCCCTTAAGGATCATTTCATCCATTAGTGACCGACTAAATTCTGCTTTCTCTCCTTCAGTTGTGCCCTCAGGGCAGCTTTTATTCCCGCCCCGTGCCACCACAAATGCACTTTAAAGGTCCGTTCTCTCCCTCAGCATCATTTGTTTATTTTGTGTATACTTGTTTGTGCACATAGCATCCGGATGTAAGCTCTTCGGTTTTCCTACCCCTTGCCCCCAGCAGCACAGTGCCTGGCTGGAAATACATGCTGGTTGATCGTTTAGTTTAATGACTTCTCCCTCCAACCTGCCCAGGCTTTGCGCTCTGCCTGTCTTTGCCCGTGGTTTTCGCTTTTCTGGTAGATTCTCTCCAGTTTCCAACTATTTTTAAAAAGAATCCTTGTTTCTCTGTATAACTGTGAAGGCTTTGCCAACCTTACGGCGCTATATAATTGCTAGCCATCGTTACCATTGTAACATCCCTGGGACAGCCACTCCTCAACTCCCCGCTCTTGCCGGCTGGCTGCTTCCCCCAAGGCGGCTGACTTACTGCTCAAAGTTCTCTGCCTTAGTTTCTAGCATTGTGGCTCTGGGCACCCCACCGATGCCCGTTCCCTTCAGCCTGCAGCCTCAATTAGCTTTTAGGAAAGGGTACTTACTGAGGAGATGAATCAAGAGCAGTAGCAGTTACAAAAACATTCCTCTCCAAAAGAGGGGTACGCTCTCCACCCGCACATATAAGGTGCATGGAGAGAATGGGTTTCTACTTAGAGTATGAGTGTAGTAAAGCCAAAGGGCAAACTTGTAAACTCACAACTAGTGGTTTCTCAAAGTCCTTTTCCCTTTCTGGAATCTTCATGAAGTCCCCCTTAGGGGCACCTTTCTTCTGGCATCGGGTGCCTTGGCATGTCCATCTCAAGGTTTTTTGGTTACTGACTCCTGTAGCTAATATTAGTACTCTGGTGTACTCTTCTACCAACTTGGGTCATCAGTGAGACCCCTGATGGGACCTCGGAATCTCCAAACTCACATGGTCACTTGGGGAGTGGGGAAGGAGGAGTACATAGGAGTACATTGATAAAAAATCAATGAGTTCACGTCTCTAGATCCAAATAACCTGAAAGAATTGACTGCTACTACCGTTACCAATCTTTGAAAAATCAAGAACAGGAAAATGTTAACATACTTTAAACAATGAAACAGAGAGCCCTATTGACAAAATTCTAGAACATATCATTAAAGAAAAGTTTTGTGGGTTTTTGGAAAGGGAAGTATTAATTGTTAAGATCCAGCATTGCTTTATCAAGAAAAATTTTATGTTTACTACACTGATCAGGGGAATACTGTAGTCTAGAGATTCTCTTCTACCTAGGTTTCAGAAAAGCGTTTGCTAAAATATTACACATTCTGGTAAGTAAGAAAGATTTGGACAAGACGATAGTACAGTTAGGTAGATTTGGAACTGGATCAGAAAGTCATCACAAATGGATGGATACCAACTTAGAGCAGGGGTTCTTAACTTGGGGTCTGACAACTTTTTAAAAAATATTTTGATAACTGTATTTCATTATAATGTAATCCTATGTATTTTGTTTTATGCATTTAAAAACATTATTCTGAGAAGAGGTCCATAGTTACATGAGATTGTCGAAGTGGGTCCATGACTCCCAAAAAGTTAAGAACCTGTTTTAGAGAGAGGTCTCTAGGGATTTGTGCTTGACCTTTTATTGCTTAAGGCTTTAATAGTAATTTGGATGATGGGATAGATGGTATTCAATTTATTGGTTCTGCAAACCTGGGAGGGATAAATAATATGGATGGTAGAGTCAGGATCCAAAGAGAGCCACATAGACTAGAAAAGTGGGCCAAACTTAGTAAGGTTGATCAACAAACAAGCCATTATTAGGTGTCCACTGTGTGCCAGGCACCATGCTAGGCACAGGGAACACAGGCAAAACTGCCCTTAAGGAGCTTATAGCGAGTGCACATGTGTGCACGCACATGTACACACAGAAAGACAGAGACAGAGACAGAGAGGGAGAAGAGGAGAGAGAGTTGCATATGCAAGAGACATAAAAATAATCAGGCAAATACAAAATTGTGTGCGTGTGTGTGTGTGTGTATAAGACAATAAGAGTTGGGAAGCATCAGGAAAATCCTCATGTGGTGGTGCTTAACTTGAACTTTGGAGGAAAGAAGGGATTCCTAGAGGTGGAAGTGAGGAGAGAGTGCTTCCAGGAACGAGGGAAAGACTGCAAAAAATGTGGAGAGGGAATGTTGCTTGTGAGGAACAGCAAGAAAACCAGTTTAAAGAAAGTCAGTACCCAATCAGATTGACCCAGCTTGAAATATTTATGTTGTCCCATCCAAATCCTTCCTATTTCAATCTTTCGGATGAAAGTTGATGGGAATAAATATAATTCTTACACCTGGGTTCAAAAAGAAACTGAAAAATAAGTATAGGATGGGAGAGGTATGGATACCCAATAGTTTGTGTCAAAGAGAAATGTGGTTTTTAGGGGACTGTAAACTCAATGTAAGTTGGCAGTGTGACATGAGACAAAAAATAGGGAATCACTTCAGTAATAGGCTGCATTAATTGAGTCATTCAGAACAAGGGAGGTGATAGTCTGACTATATTCTGCCATGGTTAGACTTCATTTGGAGTACTGTGTTCAGTTCTGGTGGCCACATTTTAGGAAGGACATTGATAAATCATAGGAGATCTAAAGGAAGGTGACCAAGATGGTGAGGGGACTGGAGACCATGCCATCCATGGATTTACAAAAAGAAATGAGCTTCTAAAGAAGAGATTGAGGGGAGATATGACAGCTGTTTTCAAACATCTGGAGGTCTGTCATGGAAGATGGATGGCATTATGTTTGTTCTATTTTGCCCCAGAGGGAAGAGTGGAGTGACATGTGAAAACTGCATCGATGTAGGCTTGATGTAAAGAAAGCCTTCCTAACAATCACACCTGTCCCAAGGTAGAGTGGGCTGCTTTTGGTGATAGTAGTGGCCGCAACACAGAGGCTGGATGACCAATTGTCAAGGTCATCGTGGAGGGAATTACTTTTCATTCAATAACCAACTAAATCAACAAGGATTTTTTTTAGCAGTTACTATTGTAACCCCAGTTCCAAAGCCCAAAGGCATATCTACACCTACACCATAGGACTTTCTCCTTGTCGGTGGAGATGAATGCCCTGCTCTGTGTGAGGGGCAAGGCAGAGTTGATAAGAGTGGGAGAGCTCTTTGGTCTTTTCTAAACTTGAATGTCTGAGTCTTTTCAGACTTCGGGTGCTTTTGACTTCCAGATTGGAGAGAATCTGAAGTCAACCCCACTTCAGGTTGCTGAAGGAAAAGACTCTAGAAAGAAGCTAACGGGAGGAGTTGGCCAGCTCCATCATGTCCCTGTGCTCAGTTTGCTACATCAGAAACTTCAGGGAACTTTCCCTTGGAGTGAGATATAGCATTCTCTCGGTTGTTATATCTCCCCCAGTGGGGGAGCTCCTACTGTATTGTCTGATAAATATATATATATATATATATATATATATATATATATATATATATATATATATGTATATATTCCCCCATGTATACTTTCTTTGATTTCTCTTTTTTTATCTATTTGGATAAGTGGGTTTTCTTTGATAATTGCTATGTATGTGCATTGTGGAACTGGTATTTGGAGGAAAAGGAGTCAAATCTCAGATACAGAGTTTGGGGTCCTCCTTCCCCCTCAATATTGAAACAGTGATGAGAAGTTAGCTTGAACCTGGAACTCACAATGCCTAGATTAATAATATTTAATGGAGAAGGTAGATATAATTCTAGCCTGGTAACCCTTCTCTCTGATGGGAGGAGAGTGGTGGCTTCTGACCTCTACCCTCCTGCTTCCCCTCCTGACAGAGAATAAAGACTTTTGAGAAGGGTATGGAGAGAAAAGACCAGAGATGTCTTATTTCTTTCTCCCTTTGAGCCATACAAATACCCCTCTATGCCACATGTAGGAGATGGCCCTTGCCACAGTAAAGTCACATGGCTTTACTACGCTATATACTAGGCACTGTGCTAAGAGCTAGGAATACAAAGAAAGGCAAAAACCCTACCTTCAAGGAGCTCACATTTTAATGGGGGAGACAAATGCAAACAATTATGTGAAAGATCTATCCAGCATAAATTGGAGATAATCTCAGGGGGAAGGCATTAGAACTGAGAGAACTTGGAAGAGGGTTCCTGTGGAAGGGAGGGATATCCCTTTCACTAGTGCAGTGTGAACCATGCAGCTTCTCATTCTGTAGTTCTCATCCATGTTTTTCCATAAATTCACCATAGAGTATCAACAAGTGTGCTAGAGGCTTTTCTATGAATCCATCATTTTTTCCCCCGGGGTACCAGTGGTACTTTACTCTAAAAAAATATGGATTTCACAAATGTTTGAATTCCATAGCCCTAGGCTTAGCAATGTGCTAATGGATGTGCTGTGCTGTCAGAGTTATAATGAGAATGGGGTGACTAGGGCTTTGACCCAGGGTGGGAGAATTTTGAGGGGACTGAGACCACTTGTGTCCTTCGAAGGAAGAGGGTGAGAGTTGAGCCCAGGGAGAGCAGTGGTACCATTGTTCTATCTCTTACTTGCAGGGACTCTCTGGAGGAGGTGGTAAGGCCCAGGCTCTGGTTCCATTTAGAGATGGAGAAGGGGGCCTGGCCCTGGCCCAAACAAGCTGTTACCCTTAGTGCTGAGAACTCAGACATCTGATCAGTGAGGGAGTTGAGAAAGGGGTGATTAATATACAGACTGTAGCCTATACCCTACTCTATAGAATGGTGGGATCAATCCAGGCTCCTGCTACTCCTGGAGGAGGCCTCTAAGCTTGCCCTTTTTGAGTAGGTAAACTTGGGGCCAGTGTGTGAGTGAAACATGAAGCATTTGTCCCACTCCCAACTCAGCTGCTTGTCCTGAGGATGGAGACCTAAGACCAGTGCCCTGCAAAGGCTGGTGCATCTGACTGAGTCTAGGCCACATCTCACATAAAAATCACCTCATTATTTAGATGTTGACTTCTCCTTTAGAATGTGAACTTTCTGAGGACAAAGTCCATTTCTGTCCCTCTTCGTTTTCCCTAGTGATTTGCACAATAATTGGGGTGTAGTAGACACAGTAGATGCTTATTAACTGAAAGAAAGAGCACCGGGAGTTAACAGACCTGGGTTCTCATCTGATGCTAACTCTGGGGTTCCTCCTCTGTAGAGTGAGAAGTGTGGTGCTCCTGTCATCCCATCTGTCACTTCTCTGTTGTGCAGAATAGTGGGGAGCACGAGGAAGTGTGAGAAATGACAGGATGTGACAGCAAGGCAGAGGTGTTGGAAGACAAAGTTCAGGACTTTAAGAATGAGGCAAATCTCTTAGCCACCAGAAACTTGAACTCAAGGGCTCAGAAAAGGATAGCAGAGTAAAGTGGTGACTGCAAACCTTCTTGACACTGGGGCCTGCCACTGAGTTCATGCTTCCCCAGCTCCACAGATGATGAGACATTGAAAAAAGATGAAACCTGAGGTCCCTGCCAGTGAATTGTGAAGTTTGGATTCAGTCAAAGGGTCACACTCGAGGACCTAGAGGGCCACGTGGCCTCGAGGTCACAGGTTCCACACCCCCGATACAAAGCAGGGCAACAGAAATTTGGACACAGTGAAATAAAAAAGGGTATTTGATAAAGATGATTGATTTGATTGGTTTGAGAAGATAGATGATGTAAGACACCACTCTTCCCATGGGTGGTGGTAGTGGGGACTACAGATACTGAATGTTTCATAAGCCATTATACTGGGAGAATTTTATGGAATGTGGGGAAAGCAGTGTATCTGGAAATGGCTGGAGTTTTAAAAACACCATTTTAGGTATTAAAAAATACCTTAAAAAGGCAAACATAGACATTCATGGAATTACGGAGATGATGACAAGGCCTATCTTTCTTCCCTATTTAAGAAGCTTCTTCACAGGATACTCCACATGTGAGCCTCGAGTGTGACTCCGTTGTCATAGTTAATAATCCTGATACTAAGCACTCAAACTTCTATAGATAAAGTACTTTCCTGTAAGGCAGATGGAGCAGGGAGCATTGTCCCCATTTTGCCATGGATGTTTAGATGTTGCCATTTAAACAGATGTTGCCATTTTCTTTTTCTTAGCTATCCCCTGTACCATTGGGAACTACACTGCAAAATTTTTCAAAATCTGGCTATAGTTGCCCCCTCCCACGATTTGATAAGGATATTTGCAGGGCTTAGTTCCTTGTCATCCTGCCCCCCGCACCCCCCCTCCAATTGTTCTGTCCATCCTATTGTCCCTTCCCCCATGGTCCTTTCAATTCTTCTGACCTTGACCTTGACTGAAAAGCAAATATTTAATGGAGGAACACATTGTGCCAAGGAAAACAGTAATGGTCTCATTGGGTACCTGAGACATGCAGGCAAGTCATTTCTTTCTCTGAGCCTCAGTTTTCCTTGTCTGCAAAACATGGACAATGCTCCCTGCTCCATCTGCCTTACAGGGCTGTTCTAAGGAAAGTACTTTACCTATAGAAGTTTGAGTGGTTAGTAACAGGATTATTAACTATGACCACGATGGAATCACACTCAAGGCTCAGATGTGGAGTATCCTGTGAAGAACAGGCTTCTTAAATAGGGCAGAAAGATGGACCTTGTCATCACCTCTGTAATTTCATGAATGTCTGATCTCTTTATTCAGCATGGGTGTGTGTGTGTGGGGTGGGGTAGGAGGGGTAGGGAATGGATGGGGAAGGAAATGTTGTAGATTACAACTTACTCATCTCATATAATTCTTACTTACATTTTACTATAAATCCTTAATGGAAGATCCATCCAGCAAGCTTTCCTCACTTTTTCATAATATTTCATAGATATGAATGTAGCACTTGGGTTATCCATCTGTTGTTCCTCTCACTAATTCCATTATTGGCTCACTCCTTTTTCCAGGCCTACATGTCCTTGATCATGTCACTTCTCATGGGCCAAGTCACCCTTGATAATATGTAGTAGCTGCTTAATTCCATCATGCAATTATTATCCCTGGGATCACGAGCAATTTTGTTTCTTGAGAGATTGAGGTGGTATTAGAAAGATGGGTTTCTGTGGCAGGGAGCAGTTTGGGCTCATTGAAAGCATAGCATAATTACACTTGGGATCTGGTCCAATATGATACACTTATTTAATGGTGGTCTCAGTTTATTGTCTCTCTGCAGTATTTAAGATACATGTAGTGTGTGTGTGTGTGTGTGTGTGTGTGTGTGTGTGTGTGTGTGTGTGTGTAGCCAAGGACCAGAGTAGCTGACTACAGAGTGGTTCACTGGAAGGTCAGGAGATTGGCCAGTAGCTGAAGAATGGTCATGATAACCAATGAAATTACTAGTTATCTCCATAACCAAACTAAAATGGGGCGGGGGTGGGGAGACTGAAGGAATTTGCTGGTTAACAGGGGCAAGAGGAAGACTTTGTTTTTAGTGCTGGCACAACTTCTTAAGGTATCTTTTTTCTTATGACCTTAATAGACATTAACAGTGTCAAAGTGAAAAGAATAGCCAAAAAGTGGGGTTTATATAGGAAACTGTGGACTTCTGTTATTGCATGATTTCTTAAAAGATATGAGCAGCCCAATACTTGCCCCATCTTTCAAATGAAGCCAATGGGATTGATCTGAGCTAGTTTTCTTCTACTATATACCTGAATCATTTCCAGGTCCTGGTCCTTATTCCTTTGGCTTTGGACCAAAGAATCATGAGTAAAAGAGATTTGGGGTTCATTTTCCTTATTTTATTCTGCTGCTCCTATTTGGGTATCCTGCCCTGGGCTGAGGCATGAAGGCCTGAATTGAGGTTCTAGACATAAAAATGCACTTGAGAGAGCTATCAGGAATCTGAGAGGAAATGAGCCACTTATTTTCCAATTTTTAAATTTAAAAAGTTTCCAATTTTAAATCAGTCTGCCACCCCACTGAAGTGGCTACTCCCGCTAACAGTAGAGTGCATAATCCACCCATGTCTCCTTATTCTGTATGACTCAGGTCCATGCTTTCTCATAAATCTTCCATTGGAGGTCCACTCAATGTTCTGAGAGGTCTTCTGGTAGGTCTATTAACATTACGTGAGTAGAGTGAATGTAATGGAATGTTGTTTCACTATAAGAAAAGATGAATATGATGAACACAGAAACATGGGAAGACCTGTGAAATGTTGAAAAATGAATTAAGCAGAACCAGGAAAACAATAAACACAATGACTATAACAATGTAAATAAGAACAACAAAACAAATAAAATCTAACACTGTGAAATGGTAAGGACTAAGCTTGGCCTCACAGATGCGATTTGGGAATATACCTCAATACCTTCTTTGTAGAGGTGAGGGAATATGGCTGTGGAACACTGCGAATAATGTTACTTTTGGTTGATATTGGTTAGAACTTTTTGCTGAACTTTTCTTTTCTTTTTTTTCTTTTTTCTTTTTTATTCTTTATTAAAAGGGATAGGCTCCCTGGGAGGTAGTGAAAAGGAGGAATACACTGAGAAATAACATGTGATATAAAACAAAATGTAATAAAAAAAACATAAACATTGTGTTACATGGGTTTTAGTGTAGCATTTAGATTCTCCATCGGTTCTTCCTCAGCTTCACAACACAACCAGCCTCTTTCCTTTTCTGATCATACATGTCTTTGGATATCGTCTTTTATGTTACTTCCTGCATGTAAATCTTCATTGGTAACAACCTATTTGAACGCACCATATATGTCTTCACTGCTCTGAGTCACCTGCAATTTTGATCCTTCAGAGACTGTGGTGTTCTGTGATTTGTAGCTGTGTGACATGTTTGAGAAGAATACTAAGGTTCAAAATATGAATTTCTGTTTCAGGGAGTAGCCTGAGATCGCTGAAAGTGATGAATAATTTCTCAAATGCAATCCAGTCAGGTCTCTTCTTTTTAACTCCATCTGCAGTGTCCAAGATATAGGTACTAATAATATGTATTCTTTACCTTTTTTTTTTCCTGTATTAGGCCAAATTGGCAGTTGATTCTTTTGGGGGAGGTTCTATAGTATTCCAGTACTCCTCATGTCTGCCTCCTGGCTTCCTTCCAGTCTCAGCTGAAGTCCAACCTTCTGTAAGAAATCTTTCCCAGGGGCAGCTAGGTGGTACAGTGAGTAGAGCACTGGTCCTGGAGTCAGGAGGACCTGAGCTCAAATCCAGCCTCAGCTACTTGACACACTTACTAGCTGTGTGACCTTGGGCAAGTCACTTAACCCCAACTGTCCTGCCTTCCCCGCTCCAAAAAACCTTTCTCAGGCTTAGTACATGAGACTACTCCCAATTTGTTCTGTATATTTTAGTTGTTCACATGTTGCTTCCCCTATTAGATTGTGAGCTCGAGAGCAGGGACTGTTTTTTTTTTAACCTTTCTTTGTATCCCCGGTGCTTAGCACAGTGCCTGACACATAGTAAACACTTAATAAATGCTAGTTGACTGATTGACCAACTTGACATGGTCAGTACAATGTCACCTACAAATAGAAGCATCTGTAGTCCCTTACTTCCTCTATGCAATTTCTCTTCCATTTGGACTCCATGGACATCCTCTATGATAGAGACAAATGTCTTTGGTAAACCTACATCTCTGTGTTTTATACTTTGGTATTGATAATCAGGGGATTATTCAGCAAAGTGATCTCTGTTGTTGGAACTATCCTAATGAGCTACGTGGAAGGACAATAGCTCCTTCTTTACTTGATTCTAGGTAGCACTGAGTTAAAGGAACCCTGTGTAGCAAAGACACAAATCTTTAATCTTCTGGTCAAAGTTGACCTCCCATCCAGATAGCTCGCGAGAGCTGGTAGTATTGCTCCTTTCCCCTCTCTTTTAGAGTTCTTTGGAGGTGCAGCAGCAGCCTGAAGTAATTTGCATAACCCAGACCAAAGACAGGAGATGGAGGGTAAAGTCCAAAACAGGTAGGTAAGTAGGACAGACTGATGACAAGTATACTGCAAGGTACTTGGGAGGGAAGTGAAAGGCATGAGCACCTCACAATTGGATCTGAGATGGAAAACACAAACAGAGCAGAGGTGTTCCTATAGCCATTTAAAGAGACCCTTTTATGGAAGATGGAGTTGTGATCAGGCGTATTTTTTTTTTGAAAACAGGTTTACAAAGGTAGGAGGTAATCTGGTATGAAATCATGAAAGAGTTCTAAAACTGTGTGCCTCTCTCCAACGACCAACAGCTGGAGAGAGAGTTACCTAGAGGGAAGATAATGAGCAACATCTGTTGCAAAAGAGCTGTACTGTGGGGAGTAGCACAGCTGAGTGACTGCAGAAGAGAGAGGACCCACCTTAATGGCTGGGAGTGACCAAAAAATTAGTGGGATGGTGAATATACATGTAGGAAAGGAATTTATGATCACAAAGCCCCAGCAGAGCTTCATCAAGAACAAATCACACCAGACTGACCTCATTTCCTTTTTTGACAGGATAACTAGAGTAGTAGAGGAGGCAAAGTTGTAGATGAAGTATGCCCAGATTTAGTCAAATCATTTAACAGAATTTCTCATGTGATTCTCATGGAAAAGAGGGAGAGATGTGGGTCAGATAGTAGTACACCAGCTGGTGTATTCAGAACTGGTGGAATGGCTAGACCCAAAGAGTAGTCATTTACAATTCAATGTCCACTTGGAAGGAAGTCATTGGTAGAGTGCCCACAGATCTGTCCTTGGCTCTTGTAGTTTAACTTTTTTTTTTAAACCAATAACATGGATGAAGGTATAGGTGGTATGATTATCAAACTTGTAGATGACCATAAATCTGGGAGGAAGAAATAACATGACAGGCAGGTTTTTAAAAAAATAATTTGACAGGCTAGAACATTAGGCTGAATCTAATAAAGCCGAATTTAATAGGCCTCATGGTAAAGTCTTATTTTTATTGTTGTCGTCGAGTTGTTTTTCAATTGTGTCTGACTCTTCGTGACTCCGTTTGGAGTTTTCTTAGAAGAGACCCTGGAGTCGTTTGCCATTTCCTTCTCTGGCTCATCTTATGGACCAGGAACTAGGGCAAACAGGGTCAGGTGACTTCCCAGGGACACATGGCTAGGACATATCTGAGGCCAGATTTGAACTAATGAAGATGATTCTTCCAGACTCCAGGCCTAGCACCCTATCCACTGTGCCACCTAGCTGCCCCTAAGTCTTACACTTTAGTTCAAAAAACCAACTTCACAAGTATAAGGGAGAAGCATGACCAGAGAGAAGTTCATTTGAAAAAGACCTGGAGGTTTATAACTACTATAAGCTCCATATAAGTTAAAAGTATTGATACATAATAGCGCAAATTGTATATTAGGTTCATTGTGAGGGATATTATCCACGATGGAGAAGGGATTGTTCTGCTATTTTCTGCCTTAATCAGACATTTAGAATATTGTGTTCTGTTTGGGGCATCATAGTTTAGGAAGGATATCGATAAGGTGGATAGCATCAAGGACAGGGCAACCAGGACGGTTAAGGGTCTCAAGGTTATGCAACATGAAGATTGCTGAAGGACTTAGGAATCCTTAGATTGGAAAAAAGATTTAGTGGGGAACAAAATAACTGCATCCAAGTATCTGAAGGTCTTTGTGTGGGATAGGGATGAGATTGGCTTTGATTTGTCCCATGAAGCAAAATCAAGAACAGTGGAACTGCCAGGAGTGGACTCACAGGGAATGATTTTGACTCCTTGTAAGGAAAATCTCCTAATAGCTAAAGCCATCCAAAAGTGGAATGGGCTGCTTTGGGAGGGGATGGGTTCTCTCTCACTGGAAGTCTTCAGGCAAAGGTTGGATGACCAATTGTTGGACATGTTGTCAGGTTAAGGGATGCTTACTCAGGTATGGTTTGTACTGACTTAATTCAAGCAACATTTACCAAGTGCTTGTTATGTGCAAGGCACAGACACTTAAGATCAAAAGGCTAAAATAAAATAATTCCTGCTCTCAAGGAGCTTACATTCTTCTGGCCCATATGGCTTCTGACTTCTCTTCCTGTTCTGAAATTCTGGGCTATAACAATGGCAGTGTTGCTGAGCCCACAGAATAAGCCAGGAGCGGAGGACAGTGACAGTGGAAGAGCTTTGAGGGGAGGAAAATTACCAGAGAAGTAGCAATAGAGAACATATTCAGATAGGAACAATCCAGGCTTCCCTCATAACTTTAAGTCACAAAAGCTGTACAAGTCTCTGGGGGTAGGATGGCCATTTGTGGTAGGGAGGTGTGTCGACTCACGGGCTCAACTGCTAGTCTTTTCTGTGTCCTTTTCTTTATCAATAAAATCATTCTATGTTTTGAAGCCTTGTGAGACTGAATGCTTTTAAGGGAGGTTGCTGACTATCCTTAGAGAAGTGTTGAAATTCCTAAGTTGATCTTGGGTGGGGGACAATGAGCCAGAGATGTGACAAGCTCCCAAAGTATACCCTGGGTCCTTTATGTCCTTAGGGAGCATCTGATACAAAGGTTATAATAATTTTATAAAGGTTACTATAGAAGAAATATAAGGCAGCTAGGCAGCTCAGTGGATAGAATGCCAGGCCTAGAGTCAGGAAAACTCATCTTCTGAGTTCAAATCTGGCCTTAGATACTTATTAGCTATGTGATCCTGGGCAAATCACTTCACCCTTTTTGCCTCAGTTTCCTCATCTGTAAAATGAGCTGGAGAAGGAAATGGCAAACCACCCTAGTATCTTTGCCAAGAAAACCCCAAATGGGGTCATGAAGAGTCAGACATGACTGAAAATGACTAAACAAGAACATAGACAAAGTTGGCACATCTCCAGGCTTTCTGGTTAAATCTCTCAAAATCAATTGGACAAGTAAATATAACCCCCAAATTCACCAATCAATAGCATCTCACTAGCTCCTACTTTCAGTGAGCAAATTTTTCTTCCTTTTTGCTATTAAACGATCATAGGATAGTTGTCATCTGAGCTGAGCGGGTCATTCTAGGTACTGGTACTTGAATGAACTCTTAACTGAAGTGCTGGGATTTTGGGATCTTCTCTAAACAGTCACTGAGCATTCTAGAATACAGGATGCTAGGTCTGGAAGTAACCTTGGACCATAGAATATGGAATTTTAGACATCATCTACTCCAACGCCCTCATTTTACAGAGACAGAAACACAGGGTGGAAGGAGGGACTTGTCCAAAGTTTCAGGGAGTTAATGGTGGATCCAAAATAGAACCCAAGTCTCCTGACTCCCAGGGCAGAGCTTGCTATATCACCCCTAGGTTCTCTTGAATTCTTTCATAGGACTAAGACTTTCCCAGGTGGAATCAAACATTTCAGATATAGATAAAAAAAAACATTTTGCGTGTCTTCAATTTTTTAAATTGCCTCTCTCCCAATTGCCTTTAACCATTTCCCAGATTTCCAGGAACTGATAATGCTGAAGCCACCTCAATGTTATTCCAAATGCTATCTAAAGGAGGGTTATCTTTATAATGACCAGGTGGCATACCACTTAACTGCACACAAATCTAACAGACTCATGTGCCCATCTGTTGTAGCGGCGAAAAGGACTGAAAAAATAGCCCCAAATGACTGAGGCTCTTGACTGTCATCATGTGGAAATCAGGAATATTACAGGTGGAGTAAAAGTTTCCCAGCAATCATTCAGCCCTGAATTACCAGCCCATATAGGACAGTAATTATTCCTCTGATGGCAAGAAGAAACATTGGAGATCAAGGGAAGAATCCCAGAGTCAACTAAAGAAAGGTAGGAGCTGAGGGGGAATACAGCAATTACAGTAGATCATAGATTACAGCCCAAGGTTAACTAGATTGCAAACTCCCTAAGGAGTCATTTTCCATCTTTGAATTCACAGTGTCTAAGCACAGGGCCTGGCACACAGCAGACTTTTTAAATAAATGTTTGTTGTTCAATTGAATCTCCAAAGTCCCTTTCTGTTTTGAAATCCCATGATTTCTATTAAGTGAGGAAATTGAGAGGAAAGGCCATACTGTGACAGCAGAGGAGAGAAGTGATTGAATGAGTCCTAGAATGTGACAGAGAACATAAGAACTTTGCAAGCTCATCTAGTTCACCCCTCCTCTTTTTTCAAGTGGGGAGAATAAGAGGCAAGTCCCTGTGGAAGGGGCTTGTCCTCACTTACACAAAGAGATGGAGAGTCTCTTCTTTCTAGGCTTTTGGGACACCATGCTCTCTTGGCTCTTCTCCTACCTATCTGACTACCCCTTTTCAGTCTCTCTTACTCTCTCCAGGCTGAACCTGCTAATGGTGGCTGTCTCTCAAGTCTCTATCCTGGATCCTCTTCTCCTCTCCTTGAATATCATCTCCCTTATTTCATGAGCTCCCATACATTCAATTACCAGCTTTATGCAGATGATACTTTTCTTCAGATCTCCAGTCTTGCATTGCCAATCGCCCCGTTGACATCTCAATTTGGATGTTCTGCAGGCATCTTCTACTCAACATGTTCAAAAGTGAACTCATCTTTCCCCCAAACCCTCCCCCTTTCCTAACTTTCCTATTACTCTCAAGGGTGCCACCATCCTGCCAATCACCCAGGCTCATAACCTAGGTGTCATTCTCAATTCCTTTCTCTCCCTCACCACCCATATCCAATCTTTTCCCAAGTCCTGTCAATTCTACCTTTGTAACATCTCTTGTATGTATCCCCTTTTCTCCTCGGACACCACCACTACTGCCCTCATCATGTCATACCTGGACAATGGCAATAGCCTTCTGGTTGGTCTTCCTGCCTCAAGTCTTTCTCCAATCCAGTCCATTCACCACTCTGCTGCTGAACTGATATTTCTAAAAAGCAGTCTGGTCATGTCACTACCTCTCTCCCCGATCCCCCATTCAATAAATTCAAGTGACTTCCTATTGCCTTCAGGATCAAATATGAAATCCTGCTTGGCTTTTAAAGCTCTTTGCTGGCCCCTTCCTACCTTTCCGTTTTTCTTACACTTCACTTCTCCTTCTATACTCATTGATCCAGTGACACCAGCGTCCTTGCTATTCCTCACATAAGACATTTCATCTCCCAACTTTGTACATCTTCACTAGCTTTTCTTCATGCCCGAAATGCTCTTCACTTCTCTGGCTTCCTTCAAGTCTAAGCTGAAATCATACCTTCAGCAAGAAACTTTTATTGGTTCTCCTTAATGATAGCGCTTCCCCTCTGAGATGACTTAAAATTTACCAGATACCTACACGTACTTAGATATCTTGTTTGTACATAGCTGTTTGCATGCTGTCTCCCCTATTGGAATGTGAGCTCCTTGAAAGTTAGAGACTGTTTTTGCCTTTCTCTGTGCTCCCAATGCTTAGAACAGTGCCTGGGGATTAGCAGGCACACAGTACATGCTTGTTGACTGACTCTTGGTGCTTGGATTCAAACCCAGGTCTTCTAACTCCAAGGCTGGTATTCTTTCCACTACACCGAACTGCCTTAAACAGTACTATGTTGATGAGAAATTGAACCTTAGGTGGGACAAAGGGCAGAGTGTTTGACCTCCTTCTGCTTTGGCATCAGCTCACTGCAAGATGCCTAAACCTAGGCGTTAAAGAACAGGTCTACTACACTGGGGAGGATAGAGAGGGAGACAGAGGATCTTTATGTAATTTCAGCCCTATCTCTGGCAATGACTAGGAGGGGAACAAGGACACAGGTCGTCCTCCTCCCTCTATCTCCTAAATGCCTCAGGCTCAAGCTGGTTAGACAAGCAGCTCTAGAGACTACGATGAGTTTTTAGAATAGCATCGAGGAAGAAAAAACAGTCTACTTTTTCAGAGAAGCCCTTCTTCAAAGCATTATCCCCATTTGCCAGGCCAGGCTGGATGGAAAGAACACAGAGCATCCCTGTCCTCTGATTTTTGCAGGAGTTCTTTAACCTTTTTTTGGTGACATGAGTCCTTTTGGCAGTCTGGTGAAGCACATGGACTGATCCCTTTGTTAGAATACTGTTTTTAAATAATTGAAGGAAATGCTAAATTTTAGAGGTTAGGGCAAATACAGACTTTTTTTCTCATTCAAGTTCATGTGACCCTGAGATCTAGCCATGGGACCCCGCCATGGATAAAAACCCCTGGTTAGTGGGTCTTCAGGATCTTAGGACACTCAGCAAATTTCTACTTTGGGGAGCTAAAATTGCTCATTCTTTGCTTGAAGTCAGAACTGTGTGAAGGGCTTTCCTATATTTTGTGGCAGGAAGGGTCTTTAAAGAACAGTGAGAATGTCTGGAGTCACTTGTGTACAGCAATGAAAAGGCCTTAGCTTTAGCCAAATCCCAATGAATGTCTCTCTACTCATAGGATCAGTATCAGGTAATCATCTTTAATTCCACATCACAGCAGTAGAGTGAAGAGAGAAGGGAAAGAAAAAAAAAACCCAAACAAACCAAACAGGGGATATTTACATCTAAAATTCACATCACTTATTTGTTGGGTCCAGAACATGCTATCACAATATATACAGTAAATACCTTTGAGGACATGGGTACAAATTCCTTTTTTTTCCTTTTAACTTTGCTTTCCTGTATAGTTAAGATAGGGGTTTTTTTTGTAGTTTTTTTTTTAAAACATGACTACACAAAAGAAGTGGTTAGAGGTTTTCTCATTTTAAATAAGCACAGAATGCCAGAGATTAAAAACACATTTACAGGGCAGAGTACCGGTGAGACATCACAATCTATACATTTTTTGCTCAAATTCCTGTACAAATACATAGCATTCAAATGAAATATATACAAGGATGCCTGACAAAATGAAAATCAAGAGATTATCTATCTTTTCAAAGGAATCTCACCTCTGTTTTCCACAGCTTCCCCTCCCCCTCAAACTTGGCTGGTTTGCTGATAGGAAGTGGTTTGGGGATGGGTCCTTTTTGCCCAGTTATATTCAGGAGGTATAGGGAAAGGAAAACAATAAATCAATCATCTGATTATACTACACAGAGCAAGGCTAACTGGACCCATTCTACCCTCCATAAACACATGTAACCAGTAGAAGAACCAAGAGAGACTCGTGCCTTTGGTGACTGGCTTCAGATTCAGAGCTCCTCTGAGTCCAGTTAATTTTCCTCCACCCAAGGATCAAACCCAACATTCAAACCCGGAATCGACCAAGCCCTGGTGAACACTGTCTCAGGAACCCCAGTCAGCCAACGAAACAAAGGCTCAGTCACAGCAACCTTTGTCTCCATCTCAAATTCCCTGAGAGGTAGGGCTGACCTCCATTTTCAATCACTAATACAACAAGAGGAAACCTCCTTTCTTCTGCTCCTTACTCAGCCCTGTTGATTAATGATACTACAAGGGTATTCTTTTAGAAATTCCCTAACTTGTGCAAAACACCTGCACAGCAGTCCCCAGTGAAAACTTTTATAATTTTTTATAAATCCTTTTCCCTGTTCATGGGAGGGAGGTGGTCAGAAGGAAATGGCATTCTTGCTATGAATATGGGTGCTCATTTGCAAAAAGACAAGTTACATCAACTGTCTTTTCTGCTTTGAAAGGGTAAGGGATTAGGGTTTAAAAACCAGGCACCCAAATTGCTGGCAGACCACCCAGTCAGAGTCCAGAAAAGTCAGGAGAAGGAAAAACAGGGTGGGAAATAGATTTGAGCTCCAGTGATACAGGAGGCGTTGCAATGAGCAAACACTTTGACTCACACTAATGTTAACTCCAGAAAATGAAAGAAACATTTAAAAAAAAGTTTTGTTCATAGACGTCGTCATTTTTTTAAAAGTAACTTAGAAGCACCCTGATAAAATACTGTTAGACCCGTCCACCCCATTCCCCCGAATATTAAACCAAGAGGAAAACCAGTATCCTGACCTGATTAGAGTTTCATATAAAGACACTGTTGTCCACTAGGGCTTTAGAGAGCTCTGACATCCTTTCTTAGGCAGGTGAAGTCATGGAAAACTGTTCTTGGGGCTTACCCCCGGCAACCCTTGAACACTGCGTGGAAACACCACCATGAACCAGTGGCAGAAGGCAACAGTGTTATGTGGCTTGGGCTCCTTAGTAGTAGGATACCACCTCACCCTACTCCCCTTGCCCCCTCTGGTCCTGGGGACATCATTAATGAAGAAGGTGATTTCATTTGCATGGGGATAAGTTTCTAAAGAAGACAAAAAAATGTAATTCCTAATCCATCCCACCCAGTAGCCGACTGAGCCCGAGTTTCCTTAAGCCTGCTCCAGCAGCCCCACTGGGCTACCAGTCTCTTTTACAACAGAGGTAGTGTTGAAAATCCCTGACTCTGGAGAATGGACTACATTCTAATCGCTTCTGAAAGATCAAAGGATTTCCGAGAGGCTGAGACCTAGTGGCTCCTCTCTTACACCAGTAGGACTTACCAGTGATGGAAGGACCTGGTTGATGTCAGCCCAATCAGAATGAACAGCCTTCTGTGCCCAGGAAAGAACCTACCCAAAGGCTATGGGCAGGAGCTGGGCTCTTTCCTCTGAGGAAGGTGGTATAGGAAATCTTTCTTACTTGGTGTATTATACAGCCCTACTCTCCGATAACTAGGCTCTAAGCAATGGTGTTGACAACTGCCCAAAACTGAGCTGGAAGAAGGCTCCAGGGGATGGGGTTGGGACCTTGGGAACTACCCAATTCTCGCTGGCCCTGCAGCCAAATTGGGGAGAGGCCCTGCCTCCTAGGATGAGGGAGGTGGGGTTGGGGCATTAAAAAGGAGCAAATGTTCAGAGCTCAAACTAATGGAGAGAAAACTAGAGGAGGCAGCAGGGAGGTGAGTTGGGACCGTAGGGCCTTCAGCAGCCCCTGTGGAAGGCCAGCAGTATGGCTAAGATGTAGAAGTCAGATCAGCATAGCTGGGCCGGTGTAGGTTAGGCCCAGGAAGCCACATATGCAAACGTTCCTGGAAGAGCTGATTTTTTTCCATAGTAGCCCCTTTTCTCCTGTCCACAGACCACCTCTAAGTTTGCCATGTGCAGTCTACACAATCCCTGAATGTAACCACGAGCTTTTACATCTATATAGCAAAGAAAAAGGTCCCTAGTGCAACTCCTACTGTGCATTTCCAAACCCGGAGGGGCCAGTTCATGGAAGAGGATGTTTCTGCTCCTCTTCTGGTACTGAGATACTCCAATGTGGCTTCTGTTTGTGCAAGTCTCTACGGCTAAAGGTTACATCCACACACATCCGTGTGGGCTGGTAACTGCAGAAGGAAGAAAGCATCCACTGCACAGAGAAAAAAAGGAAGAGAAAGCTCCAATAAAAAATTGAAGAGTAGAAAATAAACTAAAAATAAAAGCAGCAACATTGCATGCTGGCACCATCTCTGTACACAGTCGGAACGTGAGTTCACTGCGGCAGAATGTAAAGGATTGGTTTCTCTCTCCTCTGAGTCCCACACCTTTCTAGTTCCCCTCTGGGCGACTTGCTCATTAGACCTGGAGTAATTATACAAGTTCCTTTGCTCACAGTCTCCCTCTTGTCTACTGCTCACTGATGCCATGCTCCCAGGCAACCCTGGCTTGCTCTTCCTTGATGCTTCCCGGCGGCAGAGAGACTTTTCGATGCAGAGGCCGGTGTTTGTTGTCTTCCTCTTCCATCATCATCATCCCCTCCTCATGCTCCAGGGGTGGGTGTCGGGAGTGGTATGGTTTTGGGGGTAAAGCAGGAGGAGGGTCCATGGGGTCCTGAGGGATCACTCCACTTGGAGCAGAGTGGCTTCGGCATGGCTGGGACTTGACCGACTCCAAGACATCAGGCTCTGAGAGACTGTAGCGGACAGGGAGGTAGGGCGTCTCTAAGTCTTCATCAGTATTCCATGCCTGGCTAGGGACAGAGTCCATGGTATCTGTGCGAGGTGGGACCTCTGAAGAATGCCCAAAGTTACTCTCACTCAAGGAGGACACACCACTGCTGGCACTGCCGGACAGGGTAGAATTGCTTCCATCCAGGCCAGACTGTGGACTTGTGGGTGATGCAGGGATGGGATGGAGAGGAGACTGTTAGAAATAAAAAAGGGGTCAGTTAAAACCTCTTACCAGGCAATTCTGTGGACCAACTCACCTGTTATGTGTACGGTGGACAAGGCCAGAAGCTGGCTTCTGTTAATGAAGTTTAAAGACATCATTACTAACAATAGCAAACATTTACTGAGAACCTGCTATGTGCAGGCACTGGGCTCACTGTTAGAACACTGAGACCGTGCTGTCACTCCAAGAAAACCTAGCATTAAAAGTTATTAAGATTCAGAAATCAGCAGCAACCTACCTCTCCCCAGTTACAGAATGTGAACTCTACCAACAAACTCCACCTTCTTTCTTGTTGACCTCTCAGGGACAGTCTGGACTCTAACTGCACAGTTGGTGTGCCCTTCAGTAATCTTTCCCTCAGAGCTGTCAGTCAGGATATTCTGGGGAGAAGAGCAGCACAGCTGGGCCAGTGTAGGTCAGGCCCAGGAAGCTTGGCTAGTTTGAGCACAGTCCTCTTTGTGGTCTTTATGAGACTCAGGGCAGAGGAAGACTTTATTCCCCAGTCAGTTTCCAGTTGTGCTGAGGTGGCTACAAGGACTTGGAGATCATTCAGGGAAGTCCATGGCCATCCTGAATGGCTCGAGGCTGGCTCTTGGGGACTAAGGCCTTTTGGGGCTACCCAGTGATTCCCAGGACAGTCTAGATGCCAAAATGCATCGGAATGCCACACAGTAACCAAATGAAAGGTCTAACGCCTAAGAAGTGTTTTAGACCTAGTCCTTTTCTCCCTGGCACTTCCAGGCTAAGACCTCTACTCCAGGTAGGATTGTGGCACCCTGCTCAGGGTAGCTGGGTAGCCAGCTCTAGTCTTGTTCAGGGTAGCTAGAAGGTAGATAAACAGAGAGCAGGGCTGCCTCTTCTCCACCCTTTTTATATAGCATTTGTCTCCATGCCCTTGCAAAGGAGGTCCTCTGTGCCTGGAATGTTTTCCCTTCTCTGCTTTTTGGGATCTCTAGTTCTCTTTAAGGCTGAGCTCAAGTGCCACCAGAGGCTTTTCTAGATTCTTCCAGGAGAAAGGGGGCTAGGTGGCGCAATGGATGGAGGGCTGGGCCTGGAGTCAGGCAGATTGTATTGTTAATGTATTTGTGTAAATTTGAAGACCTTTCCCACCCATTAAGAGGCCCACGTGACCTGCTTATGTCACATGGAAGCCTAAGTTACATGAAGCCTGTGATGAGAGGAGCTTGCTGAATGAGTGGAACAGGAGGGGGTGGAGTAGAAAGTTAGAGCAGTTAGAGCTGGAGGGTTGTGATGCCCTCTGACCCTGAAGAAGCGTATATATACTCTGAGGTTAGAATTTTGCTTCGGGGTTCATTCATGGGAAAAGTGTTCATGTGATATAGCCAGATGAGACTCTTGGTAGCTGTTCAGGAGCCCCCTGGCTTTAAAAAACTCAGATGTTGGTGCTTTTCTCTCTGGCGACTATGTATGTATTGTTATGGTCAGACAGTTAGAAGCCCTGTCTGTTGATTAGTGTTAACTTCTCCTTGTAATTCCTGCTTATAATTCCTGTTTGTGTTTTTTCTGAAGTTCAGGGTGCTGAATTTTTTCCCTGAACTAAGTGAATGATATATGTATGCTTAATTAAAGTGAGATTGTAAGCCCCTTTAAGTTGCTTTCCTTCAGAAACGCAGATCAAAGAACCTGTGCTAGCAGCCCTCCTTTGTGCTGGTGTTAGTCTTACACCTCCACAGCAGCTGCTAGTAACATTGGTGTTACAAAGACTTTGAGTTAAAATCTGGCCTTGTACGTTTACTAGCTTTGTGACTCTAGGCAAGTCATTTAACCTCTGTTTGACTCAATTTCCTGTGATCTGTAAAACAGCACCTACCTAGCAAGCAGGATTTATGTGAGAACAGCAATGCTTTTTCTTTCTCTCCTCCTCTCCTCTTAAACTGGGTATACTCCCTGAAGGCAGGGGCAGCTTTACTTTTGGTCCTATATCAACAGTGTCCAGCATAGTGCCTAGTACATACACAGCAGGTGCTCATTGAAGTGAATGCCCTCATTTTTCAGATGACCACAGAAAATGAGTGACTGGCCAAAGGTTACATGGGGTGCGAGAGGCTGAGCTAAGATTTGGCTGCAGCTTTTCTGCTGGTGAGCGCTGAACTATCTCCACTTTCCCAAGCTTCCTCCCCAATCACCTCCTCTGAGACAGGCTGTGATGAGATGCCCCGGTGTTACCTTGCGCAGCGTCCGAGCAGGAAGGGCTGGAGGAGCGTCACCAAGGGGGTGATGGAAAGCATCGAAGTGGAGAGAATAGTGTCCTGAAATGAAAGAGAAATTCATTCTTAACAAGGAGGGGGCCCTCTGTATACCACAGGATATGATCTAGACCTATCCTGGCCAGCAGGAGAGACTGGATGACGCCTGGGAGGCTTTTCCTCCTTTTGCTTTTTTTTTTTTTAAGAATTTTATTGCTGTGAAAGGTCCCTCTTCACTTCCCAGTCCACTGAGACAGAAGTGACCTGCCTCATGAAGGGTGTGTCTGGAGGCTGTCCTGTTGTCTTGGCTTTCCACCTCTGCACTGCTGAGGTTTTGGGGCCAGATCATAGGCTGATAGACACCAGGCCTTGGGAAACACAACCAGAGTTTCTGTTGCTTCAGCTCCAAAGTTGCTTCTTGTTGAGGCATGTGCCTCACTTGCTGCCCTGGCAAATCTACCTCCACTGTTGTCCTTACCATGGCACACCGGAGTTCTCACCATAGCAGCCGGAGTTCTGGCTTTGTCTAATAGTCTGCCGGGTGAAACAGCCCATCTTCTCTGCTTCCCTCCATCTCTTTTCCTGGAAGGAAGCTGCTTGCCTGGGTGGCTCCCATCCTTGTGGCTTATTGGGGCCTGAGAGCAGGGACTATCTGGGGGCTTCTGTCGGTTTTCTTACCATGGGGAAGGCTTCGAGGAGGCACTGGTGGGGCCAAGGTGCTCCCCACATGGGCAGACAGCAATGGCAGGGCCTCTCGGGTTCCGCTGTCCAGGCTCCAGCTGCTGGGGGCTGTTGACACAGCTGAAGGATGGAAACAGATGGAATTGGGGTGAGGTTACATTAAAAGACGCCCTCATGGATGGAAGGCTCATCGTAAGGACTGGCTCTTCTCCAGCTGTGAGTTGGCCCCATGGTTTCTGAGGTGGTACTGGGCTGCCTACTCAGGCCCAAGGCAGTGGCCTGAGAACAGGAGTTTGGTTCAAAGGATGGATGGCATCCAGGGGTGGTTTTTGGGGTTATGAGGACTGACTGTACCATTTGATGGATTTTTAAATGAAAGGGAATTGAGAGAAAGTATGGCAAAGAGCAACTGGCAGTAATCTAACCCAAATGAATATTTTCTGCTATTCCGTTCTGAGGAAGAATGTTTGGGAGAAGATAGGCGCTGCCCACTTTTCTGTCCTCCCAAGAGCAATGGCAACAGATGTATTTCCTCTCCTCTACTGAGGTATACATGAAAACAAAACTTAGGAACCCTGGCATAGAAGGAGCTGTTGTCTTCCAACACATCTCCCTCCAACCTGTAGCACTGAACAGAGATAAGAAATCTTTATTTCTGCGGGCAAGGGCTGGCCAAGAAGATGCGCTGATGCAAGTCTGGCATCCAGCTGCATACGTCCTTTAAAATCCCAAAGTGAGTTACAAAACTGTACTGACTCCCCAAC
Source organism: Trichosurus vulpecula (assembly GCF_011100635.1). Taxonomy (NCBI): domain Eukaryota; kingdom Metazoa; phylum Chordata; class Mammalia; order Diprotodontia; family Phalangeridae; genus Trichosurus; species Trichosurus vulpecula. Next base: position 121,736,252 of record NC_050581.1, on the reverse strand, counting down.
CCTTGTATTTAGTGGTTTCCCCAGAAAGGCTTTGAATCAAACAGACACTTTGACAGAAAGTCTGTAGCTTGGTAGAGGCAGCATAATTCTAACACAGGAGGACACTACTTTGGATACCTTTTTGCCCACAGCTTGTCAAAAACCACTACTCTGTCCAGCCTGGGGCAAGCAAACTGTTGATAATAATGCCAAGTATACAATTCCAGTTGAGAAAATGGTTACTAAACAACAAAGATGCTAGTGGAGGGTCCAGAGAAAGGTCCTTGTGGAGTTTCCCATATGGACTATACCTTGCTGGCTTTGAATTCTGGATAGATATCTACTTTGTGTCTAGGGTAATATAGCCTTAGGAAGACTTACCTTCACCAGAGGCTCTAACGATTGCATTTTGGCTAACAATGCCACACTATGGAGTCTGGGTACCAACCCAAGGACAGATAAAGGTGCTGTTGGGGGCAATGTTGCTTTCACATTAAAGATCCTGACTCTTCCTGGTATTTTCCTCTATCTCTAACAAGTATGGAAGGAAGGAAGAAAAATAGTGAAACCTCAAACCCAGGAGTCTAAGAAGGCTGTTTTGTGGGGAACAGGGTGGCAAGTACTATTACCTCAACTAATATGATACTGGGGAATGGATATTACTGAGAAATAGTATGTCTTTCCACCAATGGTGGGAGGGAAACAGAGTCTCATTGTTGGGGCTAGACTTCTCCAAGGCTGTCAGTAAAAGACAAACCCACAAAGAGGTCCAACATACTTCTTTGGATCATGGAAATAATTAGTAGCAAGAAGGATCCTGGAAACTATTAATATACAGACAAAGAATTTCAAATGAGCCTAAGGGGTTTGCCATTTTGGCTCCTTTCAATAGAGTAGAGTCTCAGGTGAAATGGAAAGTGGCTTCTGACAGGGAGTACCATGACACAGAAGTTCCTGGATGAAAACTAAAATTAAAAGCTGGCTTGGGAAGCTACCATGGCTTAGGTATGAGTTTTATTTAGAGAGAACAATGAAGAATTCCATTCTTCTCCTTTTTCCTCATCCACACATAGTTTATCCTCAGCATTGGCTGAGTGTGTAGCATGCCATCATAGAGGTATCAAGGCAGAGAAGGGAAGACCAATGTGGGAAGCTCCCACTCCTATAGGAGGTATCTGGGAGGGTCAAAAAGTTCACTTAGTTTTTTAGACAGTTGCCTGTGAGTGTAGAAAGTTATTCTAAGGTTTTAATCAACTATAGGTAAAATTTAAGTCATATTTTAACATTGATTTTGTGGCTCAAGATTCCAGAAGCACATGTCCTACTTTATATTATCAACAAAGAACAACACAAGAATAATAACATGAACTTGGAAGAAAGATGCTTGTAATCAGAACTTGGCTAATTTTGAGAACAAGATGGTGGAAGGGAATCACTGGAGTCACTTCATATGGAACCAGGTACCTTTCTGCCTTGCTTTTCTGAAGACTTTTAAGCAGCCTCATGGGTCTTTGACACTTGGACACATGCTCTACAACCAGGATAATAAAGAGATTCTATGATGGAACAAGTTTTGTTGGGAGGAGAAGTAGGGAGAGAGCAACTCTGGCATTTCCATTTAGATGGGAGTCAAACTATAAAGGGAACCTATTTGCTGAGGTTCCTCTGTCTCCCAGGTTTGTCGTGGAGGATTAATAGTGTAACATGCTTGTGTGAGAGCCAGGTAGAGGTGACTGAGGTTTTCTTCCTTTTTTTCCCTTCCCCATGGTCTTGCTAGAGGGGCAGGGAAGGGAGGAAGGAAGGTACATCTTCTTATAATACTTTGGACTCAGGTTGCATGTCTAGACGAGCACCAAATAGGCATTTGTAAGATGAAGAAGAACCATGAGAAAGAGAAGAGGGGAGAGGGCAGCAATGAGGAAAAACCATAAGCTTGCAGAAATAGATAGGTAATGGCAGCGCGGCTCCCCGATACAAGAGCCTGAGAGAAGCAGATACTGTAGAAATCTTCTGGAAAAGGGAGTGGTGGTGGTAGTGAACAGAAAAGCATGTACCAGGCCTAAGAGCAACCAAAAAGAGGTGAGCCTGAAGTGGTAAACAAGTAATAGCAAGAGCCTGGGACAGCCACTGTGGGCCCGAACTGGCCTGCATCAGCAGTACACACAGACTACTGGGACATGACCTATTCTTGCCATGAGTCTGTAGGACCTGGAGCCAGGAACCTTGGGAGATGTGTGTGTGTGTGTGTGTGTGTGTGTGTGTATGTGTGTGTGTGTGTGTGTGTGTGTGTGTGTGTGAGAGAGAGAGAGAGAGAGAGCATGACCTATAATCATTCCTTTTCTGAATTCTTATCGACTCTGTAATAGAGTTTCTTTAAGCTCCAAGGCCTTGGTAGCCCCAGCTGCTTACAGGAGGAGTACCCCTGGGGAAAGCTAAAAATGATCCAAATCCAGATGTTTCCAGGGAAAACTCTGGGAGGGGGCATGAATCGATGAGTGTGATTATTGAGAAGCCTCCAAAATATGAACTTGGGTCCAGAATATAAACTGTGAATCCAGGGCTGCTCTGGGCCATGGATTACATTAGGAAGAGAATGTTGAAAAGTATGTGAAAAATTCTCCTCAATCTGGGCAGTGGTTACTGTGGCTTACAGCCATGCCTTGCTTAGAACACCGATGACTTCAGGGACATAAGAGTGAATAAAAGTTACATTTGAAATTTTCTTTCTGAGCAAACATCGACTTTTTCCACCTCAGTAGAACCCTCTTTAAATGGAATTACATGCCAGTAGCTCAGTCTCAGTAATTGTACCCTCCTTTTCTTCCAGGGTTTTGCCAGTTAGGCTTGGTGGGTGAGATGCACCTTTCTTGAATACTGCCTGAAATCCTGGTTCATCTTGATTATTGAAGCAGCATATCTTGTATGTAGATTTATCCTCTTATAAAAGCAAGTAAATCCAGATGTTAAGTCATGGAAAGTTTGGAGCTTATCAGTTTTTCCCCTTTCTGAGGTAGCAGTTGGACCCATCTGGGTTAAATATGAAGACAATGGAGACATACTTTGACTTCCATTTATCCAGGTGTTCCAAGGTGAAAGATGTGAGGCAGGCTTAGTCTTGGTTCAAAGATAGAGTCTTCTTAGGTACCTTCATGCTAGATTTATGACAATCAGGAAGGAAGGTGACTTTTTAGGATGACCAACTCAGAGTTATAAAGGTTTCTTCAGAGAGATGTCCTTTCAATGCCCTTTACTTCTGAGCTTGAGTCCAGTAAATACAGATGCAGGGATGGTCATGGATAGAGACATTCGTGAGCTATTTTACAGCCATATGGACATCTCTCCCTTAATTTTATTCAAAGGAACAACAACAGTGATGGGGAAAACACAACACTTGTGGAGATGAAAACGTGAGGACAGCTTTGGAGGGACAAGGGCTGATGGCACTGGGAAGAGGGATTTCAGGGGAGTCCTGACACTGACAGGAAGGAGGAAATGGAGGAGGGGACATCAGGGCTTCACATGCCGAGGAAAATCCCTTGTACTCAAGACCCACTGAAATGCTACACTGGGAAAATGAGCCATTCGCATGTCCTCACCCAAAGATAGGACACTCTTAATACAGGGCCACCCATGGAAGAAGGCACTGGAGTATATTAGAGACAGTTACTTCCAAACATAATTTACCACATATAATGGGCAATGGAAATCTAGTGTCATCATTGATTCACTAATAGAAACTCAGCAGAAACAAACTGGACAGCTAGTATTAATTCCTGCAATTTCTCCTTAGCCAAACAAGGATACTGCGGGGACACTCACTGAGAAGGGACTCTGACATCTTGACCTGACATGGTAAATATACACAACCATGGTGAATGCTCCAGACGCTGGCATCCAGCCCTGATTTTGTTGGCTCCTGGGATGGTTAGGGGACAACCTTGGTGGGGGGAGATCCTCTGAGGGGTGACCTTGGGGCTCCCAGACTAATCTAGGGTTGCCTGGAGGAAAACTACCTCTGTTGTTCAGTTTTTCGAGTTCCTTAGATAGAGCTGGCTCTTGACTCTATCACTCAAGTTTGTACAGGAGGACCCTAACTAGCAAGAGAATGTTGAAAAGCACGAGAATAATTCCCCACCTTGATAGGACCTTTTCTGGGTCAAACTTAGCCTTCAGGCGAAGCCTGAATCATATTATCCTCTAAAGGAACTTGTAAGGTATGAAAATTGTTCTGTGGGATCACTCAGCTGCTGTGTTCTGCCTTGAGCATGTGCAGGTGTTACACAGATCCTGCCCTATTCTCTGCTCTAGGTATCCTTGTCCCTCAGGACTACCTGTAAGGCAGGCTTCAGGGAGAGCTGTTGGCCTTGCAAAGGAGGGTGTCTACTGTACACTTTGGGAAAATTGTGTCCTGGGTTAAATTATTCTGATTTTGGGGGTGATGGGAATACTCCTTAAGTAGAATGGTGATAATCTATTGAACTCAGAGACTATATAGAAATATGATGGAACACCAAAAGCCTGTCATTCAATTAGGAGGCTCCTTGTTTGGTTGCCTAATAGTGAAACAGGCTGCAGAATGGGGGAGGGGGCCTGATTTGACAAGTGCTAATAGGGGCAAGCCCTGAACTGGAGGGGTAGAAAAGTGAAGACCATGTTTTCATCTGGCACCATGGCAAAGCTGAATAGATCAGTCTACAGAGAGAATCATTATAGATCAGGCCACACCTGGTGAACTAGAACTTGACAAAGGAGTTTAGAAAGTTGAAAGGCACCTAGCGCAGGGCTAGGTAGTTCCCTTCTAGTGCCCTTGGCCTGGGGTATAGCTTCTGATTCTACATATTTGGGATTCCTTTCAGAAATTATTCTGAGAAAACTCATGTGGAAGTGGGTAGAAGGGAAAGAAGGAGGCAGGGGCTAGAAACAGGTACTAAGATATGGTGGCAGTTGAGAGATTTCTGAATTCAGGGAGCCAAGCAGTAGTAAAAGACCAAGGTCCTGAGGCCTAAGGAGAAGGTCTCTTAGGCAAGCTCCAATTAGAGGAAGCTGGTGCCTGGGGAAGCTGACTATGGGTCAGTAAGGCCTAAGACACAGGATCTTTTATATGCCCAGTGGCTACAAGTAGGAGACATTTCTTTAAAAAAAAATTAACATATTCCCCACTCCTGCCTTTTATGGGATAGAGGGGTGGCTCATAGCTCCTTTTTTTTTTTTTAAATCCCATACATCAAGGACTGTGAGCTGTTTGGCTAATTGGGGACTATCATTAACTCTACAAAGTTGTCCTGATTTGTCAAAACCATCTGCTAGTGTCCAAAGTCATGAGCTGGCATGTGCACCTGGGAAGCAGCATATCAATAATTTTCCTATAGCAATTGGAGTGTTTTTTTAATTTATGAAGGCTAGACACTAGAAATGGGGTGCATGAAGTAGTTGTGGTCCCTCTGAGAGCTGGACACTCACAATGTGGCAGGGAAGCAGCTGGAGACTCTCTGAAGGCTAGGCTGGAGAAATGGGAAGGACTCAGACACTTAAAGGATCCAAACAACAGCAGCAGCACTGGGCACAGGTAAATAATGGTCACATGTGATGGTGAGGTCTGCACACATCCAGACACACCCACAGCCCAGACTGAGCTTGGCTCCAACCAGTAGCACTTGGTCAGCCAGCATTCTAGCTGATGGAGAGCCCAAGCGTTCTAGGTTGGGAACACACTTAGAACAAGGATAACATGGAGGAGAAAGAATACCTTTTTCCGCAACAGATAGATTAGGGTCACTGCAGGGCTTACAGGGTCCGATCATTTGCTGGAACAAAGCACGCTGGAAATTTGGAGGCTAAGAGAAGAGGAAAAACCACAGAGACGTGAAAACCAACAGTCATGACTTTGTGTAGTGCCTTGGGCTCCAGGAACCTGGTTATTCTGAATATCAGACAGTTTGAAGTCAAAGTATTCACACAATTCCAGTTTGAGTTTTGGCAATGATCTCAAAACACCCCAGAAATATACTTCCTCTACAGTCAACTCTTAATTATTAAAACATGAATGACCTTTGGCTATCCCTCCTCCATTGCCCAGCTGTTCCCAGGCTACCTGGGAAAGGAATGAAGCTGTGGCTATAGAGGCTGAGTATATTGAACGTGGTGCATCTGACTACTGAACTTTAAACCCCCTAATCTTTGGTTTACCTCCATCTCCAATTCCTGCCCCTAGTACGGATAATTGAATTTTCTCTGTTGTTGATCAGAATAAAATTTAAACCTACCTTGGTTCCATCTGTCAGCTTGTTAGGAGTAGGGTTGGATGGGTACAGGGAAGGAAACTTGCTTATGTTCTCACAGGGCATCTTGCTTCGATAGGCAAGATGATTGACAATTCTATTATCAGACTATCTAAACAGTAATGGGCCAGCCATGGGAAAGGGAGAAGGAAATTCTACTTGCGAGCTGGCTCTCTTTTACGAGGCAGCCCAGGCGCTGTGCCCAAGGTCTCCTGGAGATTGAAGAAGGGGTCGGAGTACACTGACTACTAATATCTCCTTGTTCAGGCTCCCCTGGCAGGACAGTTTGGGGACCAAAAGGTGGCTGAAGTGACAGTGACAACCAGGGAGGGAGGCATGTTAAGGACCCAGAGGAAGAGGCTGGATGGTGCGCTGCTGCAGGGAGAGTGACCCCCACACGCATCTACAGGGAGAAACACGTCTCTAGGCACGCAGGCCACAGTCCTGCCAAGGCCTTCTCATGCCACAGGGAGCACCCAGTGCAATCAGCTTCACTGTTCAGGAACAAGGAGAGTCCAGCAGGCCAGCTAGACAGATGGATAGATACAAAGGCAAGGACACACACCAATACACAAATACCTATGCAGGGGCAGAAACTGCCTAGAACTTTGGTGCTCTCATAGTTAAGTAAAATATAGCATTTATATGGTGCTTTAGGGTTTGCAAAATGCTTTACAAATATCTCATTTGATCCTTACAGCAACCCTGGGAGGCAGGGGCTATTATTATCTTCATTTTACAGAAAAGGAAACTGAGGGAAATGGAGGCTAAGAGACTTGCCCAGATACACAGAGTGTCGAGGCAGGATTTGAACTCAGGTCTTTCTGACTTCATGTCCAGTGCTCTATCTATGTGCTACTTTAATAGTTAACTTCTGAGGACTTTGCCTCAAATACGCCATGCAGGGGGACCGCAGAAGAATATCAGTTAGTTCCACAAAGACAGGAAAGAGACTGGCACAGATAGGCTGCTATTTAGGTAAGGGTGGAGACAATGCAAGACGATGGCACCCTTAGCATCTACCTGGGATCCCTCTGCCTGCCCCCACACATACAGCCATGCACATGCCCCGAAAGTGCAGGAGGAAAGGCGAGGAGCTCCACTACCTGTCCATGGTCCATGATTGCTGCTGGATACATGGCACTGCTTGGGCGGTCCCGGTGAGCGGGCAGCAGCATCATCAGCTCCCGAGAGTGTCGGTACTTATCTGGCAGAGAGGGAGAGCCTGTAACCAAGCGAGAACAATCACGCACAGATGACAAACCACACATGGGAGGGTCCCAAGGAAGCCGACAACTCTCCTGGGCCTGCAGGGAGGATGCTCTTCTTAGGATACACCACAGAGGAATGAAATGGGGTCCAGATACCAGGTGGACATGGGTGAAAAACAGAGCCTTAGCATGGTGAGCCTGGCTGTCCACAGCTGGGATGGATACACAAATTAGGTCTGGGGATGAGGGTCCAAATGCCGGCTAGCTGGTCAAGTCCAAACAGTTCTCCATCGCCAGAAGGAGAAACACTCAAGCAGAGGACCAAGGTCTCTGCCAGCTCTGATTCAGTGTCAGTCAAAGACTTGGAGTTCTGGTCTTGTTGATGAGTTGTGTCAGGGGGCTCAGGGGAGGGGCATACTTAGAGCGGGTTCACAGAGACAGTATATGATGAGAAAATCACATAATGAGATGGAAAGACACTTAGACCACATATCCACATGTTCTTTTCACCTTTAAAAACAAGGCTTCCCACATACTTACCTAGTTCTGAGAACCTTGAGCTTTTCTTCCATTAATACCCCAACCCCTCTTGTGCCCAAGTTGCTACCTGCTTCAACTCCTTGGGTGTTTTGAGATCCCTGGGCAAAGATGTGGGGAGGTCTGTTCTAGCATAATGCCCATCAGCAGTATCTAGTGCAGGGCCTGGCATGTTTATAAATTTGATTTATTGCTTCAGCACCTCCAAGTCAATGAAATCATGATTCCAATCTGAGAGCTCTGGGCTTTGAAAACGTGCTTTACAGTGCGCTTGGCTCAAGACCATGAGCTCTGAAGGAAAGACTTTTTCTGCTCTTCTTGCTAAGCTCCCCAGTCACAGCACCAATTCCCTGGAGCCACTGGCCTTCAGTTTAAGTGTTAACACTGAGGGAGGCCCAGGAATGCTGGGCTCAGGAAGGCACAACTCTCATTGATTTGTGTTTCTTGAGCAAACACAGGTGCACTACCTGAGAATCATTCCCCCCAGGGAGAGCGTCAAAAAATCCTGTTACAAACAACTGATTAGATTTCCTGAGATCAGCTTGCTATGAATGGCCTCTCAAATGCCCTGCATAGACTATACTACCGGAGGCACATGCAGAGCAATTATTGTGGTGCCTGCTACCTGGGGTTCTCCTTAGAAACCACTGTGTCACTTGGGACTGAATGGACCAGCTTCCCTTCACATAAGAATCAGTTGAATAAAGCTGTTCCACCTGTGCTTGGCTGTTTGCCCTGAGTACACCTGAGTGCCAGTCCTACCCTATGAAGATGGATGGGGAGCTGCTTCTTTCCCTTGGCACCCTAAGGCCAATACAGAACAGCTTGTGTTCTTTATCTAGCTGATAGATGAAATCTGGGGTTGCTGTGGGCAAAGTATTTTCTGTGGGGGCACTCTGTCTCTGAAACTCACTGTCCAAGCTTTCCTTTGGTTGAGAATGCAGTTTATTAACTGGATTTAGCTTATGATAGACCCTTCCTAGTCAATTGCTTCTAATCATCCTTGAGAAATTTCTCATCTTCATTTTTTTGTTGTTCCTGAAAGTTCAGTCTTTTGAAGAGTAGCTTTTTTAAAGAGAATAGAACAAGAGATATTAATGAGAATATTATTTGTATAATTAATTCCCAGTATGTCTGAACTTCAGTACCTGTTTTAGTTCCTTTTTTTTCTATTGGCTTTTTTTTTGGATAGGGCAATGTTTAAAGATTGTTTTTCAAAAATTTGGATAGCAATTCATACTATTTAATTTTTATCTATTCCATCATTGTCATTTAGAACTTGTTCCCTGAGAACAGAGAAATCCTGGAAAAATTAGAATTCCTACAGCGTCATCTTGACCAGAAACTTCGGGTGCTTGCAAAGTATTACTTCCTGGGGATCTATGGTCCCCTGCCCTTTTCATAGGTAGACAATCCAGGGCACGGAAGGAAAAGCAAATTTGGGGTCAAGTCTTGAAACGAAACCAGGATCATGGTCAACTGTGAATATTACTACAGCTAAGAAATTTTGTGATGGGTGAAACAGAAACCTTCAAATTCTGGTCAAGGAAGATGAGTAGCCAACTGGACAGAGAATAGGTCCAGGGACATGTGCTCTGCCCTGGGTTTGGTTAAAGAGATAGGCACAGTTACTCTGTGGGCTCTATCAGTGTTTCCAACTTTGTACTTTCATCAATAATGCATTTGCTCCTTGAGAGTTCTGAGTACCTTCTGTTTTTCCCTTCATTTCCTCTCTTCCAAGGTCATGCCCATCACAAGTTTCCTCTAACAAATGGTTTACAGAAGGAAGGTAATGGTAAGTTTCCAGAAACAGTCTTCTGCCAAATAGAGGCCTAATTAAAATCAGAATCACAGTTCATTTGATTCTTTGCACCAATAAAGGTTTTGTTTAGCTAGACTTTTCACCTAGATACAAATCAAAGGAAAAGCAAACTAAAATCTATTTTAAGAGCTTGGCAATTGGTCTTCACAAGGTTTATCCACCAGAGGGAGCTATTGATTTAAGATTTGCTTAAAAAGCTTCTCATTCCTTTGGTTTCCAAAGCAACAAGAAACCACCTTGGAGGGATTAGTTGGTGATTCTGGGCACAGATGACCACAGAAAGGAATGGTTAGCTATCCCAGGTCTTCATTGTGTGCACAATGTATGAAGGAGAGGCTTTCACTGAAGATACTTGACATCCCAAGGGGCTTCCTGTGACCACCTGATTTGGGGATTCTTCTCATTCTTACCTTGTTAAAAGCAATAATTCTTTTGCTATTTCTCTCTTGATCATAAAGCCTTTTGATCAGATTTCTTTTGTGCCAAGCCCTTTTTTTGTGACATCCAGAGAGACTCTAGCTCTTGCTCCATCATCAGTCACTCATCTTCAGAGACCCTAGTGGCTGCATTCTCTCTTCCCTAGCTTCTGACCCGCTTTGTTCCGAGTGCCCAGCCTCCAGAAAGCCCCTGACTACTACACAAAAGCTGTTAATGTTTCCCAGAAGCTCATTCTAACTGATGGTTGTGGACTGTAGAAGACTGTTTTAATAACTCTGAACAAGAAGAACTTGGTGCCATTGCTGATGGTCCCCACTTAAGCAAGCAGCTCAGTCTCTGATGCATGAGAAAAATGGGCAAAGGTGCCAAGTGAGGTCCTTAAAAGGGCAGGAGGAAAATGTGCTCATTAATTTAAAAAGATACTCCTCCTAGAACCAGGTACAATATTGATATCCAATGAGGGTATGAAGGACTTAGCCTTGTTCCCAAGACTTATTAGGCTTTGGCTAGCTTTGCATGGTGCCAGTTCTACCAAATGTAGCCACTCCAGGGATCTTTTGTCCTTTAGACTCAGAGGATAGTAGTGTGGTATAGGCAAAAGACCAATGGATTGGAACCCAGGACAAAGTCCTGGCTATTAAGCTTACTAGCTGTGGGACCTTGGGTGAGAGCTGTTGCATAGGTTGCAGCTCCCCTCCACCCCAAAACCTCCCTCCCATCCCGCCCACCTAGCATGCACTCCCTTTTCACCTCAAACCCCTTGTTTCCATCACAGCTCAGTTCTAATACCACCTTCTATATGGGGCTCTTGCTGATCCCGCAAGCTGTTTCTACCTACTCCTCCCCCAGTTCACGATTTCATATTTATTTTGCATGTGCTTCTATGTGTAAATGCCTTCTCTCCTCATATAGAAGGTAAGATTCTTGAGGGCAGGGATTGCCTGGGTTTTGTCTTTGTATCTTCAATGCCTAGCATGGTTTCTGGAACACAGCAGGTGCTTAATAAAGGCTTGTTGATTAAATCATCTTTCTGAACCCCAGGTTCTTTGTCTGTGAAATGGAGACAAGGGCATGTACTGCCTACCTGATAGATCTATTAAGAGGAAGGTAAGCCTTAAAGCTCTCTAGAAATGGGAGTTATTATTATCTGGGTACCACTCCAATTTACTTCCATAATCTGACAGTCACTTAGGTTGGAATAAAGGTGAGTACTTCCAAATGAAGAAGATATAAATTCCTCAGTTCTGATAATTGTTTGAAAAATCACAATGAAAATAACTAAACTGTGAGCTTTGTCAAGGTAGAGCCTATGCTCTGTCCATTTCTGTGTTTCCTCAGTCCCCAGAGCAGTATGCACTCAGCACATATCAGAACTGAATTTACTTTCAAGGTGTCTTTCCTTTACCTGTCTTCTTTTTCTTAGAAACCTTTCTGATAGAGTCCAGTGCATTTCCTTCACACAGGAGGGCTGCAGTGAGATTTGGAAAGGCTGCGCATGCTTTGGGTAGATAGATTATCCTCTTCTTGGGGATCTGCAGAACTATTGATGAAAATCTCTTATTTGAGCTCTGTCTGGGGTAGTTTAATATGCTGCAAGTGCTGAACTCAACTTTCTGCTCAGCAGGTGATTTATCAAGTATTTCTTCTTTTTCGATTGAAAAATTCACTTTTTGTTTCACCATATTTCTTCTTACTACTTAACATTGCTCCCTTCTCTGTGTCCACAGTTTCCATAGAGCTATGGATCATAGGATTAAATTAAGTTCAACAAACATTTATCAGGATTATAGGCCAAGAGATTCAGGAATGAAAGGGATCTTAGAAGCCACCTAGTTCAATCTCACTTTACAGAGGAGGAAACTGAGACCCAGAGAAATGAAGCAATATTCTCATAGTCACACAGGTGGCAAATGTACCAGAGCTAAAATCAGAGTCCAGGCTCTTTGATTCTGAGGCCAGTACATCATGCTAAAGCTATGGAACTGGATCTGCTGTGACCAGTTAGCTTTCTTTAAACTTAAAAAAGGGAATCTCTATTTCCATGAATCCCTCAGGTTTTCCTTTGTATTTTATCATCTGTGACTTCCTAGCATGGTGACGGATCATTCCTGTTTCAGCCTCCCCTCCTCCTCAGTCTGAACCTCTTTGACTTACAGTGCTTTATTCCCCAAGCCTGTCAATGGTAGCCATGGGCACTCCTGCCTTCCTTGCTTTTGGCACCAGGCCTGGAATCAGGGAAGTGAAGCAATTCTGTGAGTGCAGTGAAGGTTGTGGGATGGATTGGAGTTTCTTTATATGTTCCATAGTAACCTCATCATCTTCCCTCTAAAACGTGCACCTCCTAACTTCTCCATTTGAGAATTAGAGAATCTGATGAGAATGAAAAGGGAAATTGGAAGACATTTAATTTAATTCTTTCAGTATTCTTCCATTTATACAGGTTGGAGTCCTCTTTAGTTGCTCTAAACCTTCTCTTTTCTCCTCAGGCTTTTTACTGTGTGACCCTTCCCCTACCCCCTTTTTCTTCTCTTTCAGTCTGGTCTCCAATAAAGAGGTGGCTCTTCTTTTGCCTTGATTCCATATCCTTTACCTTAACAGTCTTGGGCTCTCTCCTCTTTTCTTTCTACATTCTCTCTTGGTACCCTCATCAGATACCATGGGATTAATGACTATCTCAACAATGACCCTCAGATCTATCTCTTTAGCTCCAGTTCTTTCCTGAGCTTCATTCCCACATCATCAACAGCTTATTTATTAGATAATTTAAGCTAGATGTCCCATAGGCAGTTCCAGTTCATCGTGTCTAAAACAGAACACATTATGCTTTCCCTCTAAACTCACCCCTCTTCCAAACATCCCTATTCCATCCAAGGGTACCCCATCTTTCTAGTCCCCCAGAATCACAACTATAGTGCCATCTTTCACTCCTAGCTTAACCCATGTATCCAGTCAGTTGCCAAATCTTGTTTCTATCTCCATAATATTTTTTGCAACTTTCCCCTTCTTTTCCCTATACGGCCATCATCCAAGTTCAAGTTCTCATCACCTCTCACCCAGACTATTGAAACAGGCTCATAATTGGTCTCTTTGCCTGAAATGTCTTTGATATTCAATCCATCTTACAGACAACTACCAAAGTGTTTTTTCTTGGTGCGTATCTGCTCATGTGACTTCCTTACTCAATAAGCTCCAGTTACTTCCTATCACCCGTAGGATCAAACATAACCCCCTGTGGCACTTTCACAACCTGGCCCCGTCCAACCTCTTAGCCTTAGTATACATACTCCCTGACATATACACTATAGTCCAGCCAAAATGACATTCCTTCTGTTCCTCACACAACATTCCATTTGCCATCTCTGTGTAGTTACATGGCTGTCTCCCATCTGTGAAATTAAATTCCTCCTCACCTCTGCTTTGTGGAATATCTACCTATCTGCCATCAAGGCTCAGCCTAAGTGCAGCCTCCTATAGGAAGTCCTTCCTGTTCTTCCAGCTGCTAGTGCTTTCTCCTCAAAATTATCTTGTATCTGCCTGTATATGTACATGTTTTATCCCCTTGCTAGGCCATGGCTTCCTATCAGTGTCTACATAGTGCTCAGCACATAGTAGGTGCTTAATAAATGCTTGCTGATTGACTGGAAACCTCGCAATCCTTTTTGGTTCTTTACTATCTCTCACCTCCCACATCTAACAGTTGTCAAGTCTTGTCTATCCTACCTCTACAATGTCTTTGCCATCTGTCCCTTCCTTTCCATACCCATTAGCCTAGCTCCCATTCAGCTCCTCATTGGCCCATCACCTGCACAATAAGAAAATCTTCCTAACTAGTTGTCCTTTCTGTAGCTTTCCACCTTTCCTAAACATCTTTTATGGAGCTGCCAGAGTAATCTACATTATGCCCAATTAGGCCCTGTTGTTCCTCTCTTTAAATACCTTTAACTCCTTAGCCTGACAGCTAAGGCCCTTCACAATGTGGCTCAAACCTATCTTAACAATATCATTTCACTGATATTCCACTCTGTGAACTCAACGTTTCAGCCAACCTGGACGGCTGCTTGCGAGCTTGTCCTGCCCTTTTTAGTCTCCATGTCTCTGCACATTCTGTCACCCACATGCAGGGGGTACAATGGCCCTCCTCCACCCCATCTCTGCCAACTGACATCTTTCTTTTCTTTTATGGCTGAGTTCTAGGGCCACTTCCTTTATGAATTGCTTTTCTATCCATTAGAAACTAAGATTCATCCAATGTAAGATAAGGTCATTATAAGTGATCCCCCCCCCTTTTCTGACTCATCTGGCTTGAGTTCTATGTACTTAACCATTTACTAACTTATACTATAGTTATTTGAACATATATTTCATTCCTACTTGACTATAAGTCCTTGAGAGCAAGGCTTGCCTAGGGGTGGGGAACCTGCGGCCTCAAGGCCACATATGGTCCTCTAGGTCACAAGAACTTTGTTCTGTGAAGTTTGGATTCAGTCAAAGGGCCACACTTGAGGACCTAGAGGGCTACATGTGGCCTCAAGGATGCAGGTTCCCCACCTCTTATGCCAATAGTTAGCTCATCCTTTACCTCTCCTCCCTTTCACAGTCAAACTGGTAGAAAGGAATGTCTACCACTGATGCCTCCATTTTATCAACTCATGCTCATTTCTCCACCCCCTTAGAATCTGGTTTTTGACTTTACCACTTGACAGAAATGACTTTCTCTAAGGTTACCAATGATCTCTTACCTGCTAAACTGAACAGTCCTTTCTCTGTATTTGACCTCTTTGAGCCTTTGGATATTGTTGATAACCTCTTTCTTCTATAGCCTCATTTTTCCCTTGGCTACATGTCTCTAGGATCTCTTGGTTTTCCTTCTAGATGTCTGAATCAGCCTTCAAAGTCTCCTTTGCTGATTATCATCCTCTTTGGGTCTACCAAGTGTGGACATCCTACAGGGGTCTAGCCTGTGCCCTCTTCTCTTCTCTCTCTGCACTTTTTCCTTTGGTGATCTAATCAACTCCCTTGGGTTCAATGATCTCTATGCATCTAATTCTCAGATTTAAATATTGAGCCCTGACTGCTCCTGAACTTAGCCCTGGTATTATCAACTACTTGCTGGACAGTTTGACCTGTATGTTCTGGAGGTATATCAATCTCCATATGCCTAAAATGGAACTCATTATCTCCCAAATCCATCACTCTTCTGGACATTTTGACTCTCAACTTTCTGTCAATCTTTATACCCAATCAGTTTCTAGGTCTTGTCAATCCTGTCTCCATCACCACTTTCTCATCTGCCCCTTAACTTCTACTCGTATCTTAGCCTTTGCCCCTACTTTGGCCCCTCATCACTTCTCACCTAGGATATTGCAATCTCTCCAATACATCTTCCCCAGCTGTGTGGCACATAGTAGGCACTTAAGAGTGCTAGTTGACTAACAACTGGAAAATTGATATTCCCAAGACAAAGATATGACCATTTTACTTCCCTCTACAAAAAAAGGTCTTTATTGGGTTCCTCTATCTTTTAGGGCAAAATAAAAATTCCTCAGCCTTGTGTTTCAAGCCCCTTATAATCAAATTCCTAATTCCCATTCCAGTCATTTTTATATCATCCCCCTTCTTGTACTCTCATCTCTGTGCCTTTGCATGAATGACTTCTTATGTCTAGGATGTATATTCTCTTCTAACCTCCACCTAACAGACTCTCTAGCTTCCTTCAAAGCATAGCTCACATGCCACCTCCCTACCCAAGGTCTTTCCTGATCATCCAGGCTATTAGCAATTTATTCCTCTTGAAATTACTTTGTATATCTTTACTTATGTGTTGTATACATTGTATCCCTCCAGAAGAAAGGAAGCTCTTTGTGGGTAGGGATTTTTTTATCTTTGTATTCCCAGGTCTTAGAACAATGCTCAGTGCTTAATAAGTATTTGTTGAATTTAAATGAAATTCTTAAAGTCTTGCTAGTCATACTGGTGTCAAAATTTACCACCGTTACTCTTACTGTTTACTGTTACTGCTGCTATTTTTCATAATAATTTTAAATGGAGAAGGGTAATTCTCTCTTTAGTTTGAAACCAATTTTCCTTAATCTGTAGGTCAATTCGCATTGCTCACTGTTCATTTCTATTGCCTGGTCTGCTGACCCCTCAGGGATATATCTTGCTTACTCTGACTAATTTCCATTTCTTTGCAGATGTTTCCATAAAAAGGTCAGGGAATTAAATTCGCCAATAGGATCCAGCATCAGAATGTGAAGGAGAGTTGATCCTCAGATAGAATATTCATTCAATTAAATGAAAAATTGAGTTGTATTTGACCAAGTAAGCAGGTTTTTTTCTCTCTAGTTGTCCCTTGGAGATATGCTATTCTGATTTCGAGAAGGTCCTTAGCACTTGGTAACATTTTCTATATTTGGTTTTGGCCTTAATTTTGCTTCCAAAATTTCATCCTCTCAAGACAAGTATCTCACTTGGCTTTCATTCTGATCTTTCTTTATGAACATAGAATATTAAAGCTGAGAGGGCTGCTAGGGATCATTCAATCTCTTACTCCTTATTTTACAGAGGAAACCAAGGACTAGAGATGTGAGATGATTTATCCAAGGTCACACAGCTAAAAAGTGGTAGAGGTGGCATTTTGAACTTGTCTCTTGAATTTAAGTCCAATGCTATTTCCGCGACACCATTTAAATCGGCAGACATTTGAGTTTGTCACTAGATGTGTGAGGTAAATAAAATGTGAAGACTTCGCAGGGAAGATATGTATAAATATATATCTATCTATACTAAGAAATGTTTAAAAATCAAGAAATGGGAAGTGGAAAAATTCTGAGGCTGTGAGAATCTGATGGCTCAGCCTCTGGGAAAGTTTACCCTGAAACTTTTTGTTCTTTCTTCTGGTTCTGGTTTAAAGATGTGCTCAGTAAGAACAGGGTCATAATGACCTGTTTTTCTCTACTGTAAAGAATGGAGAGGGTCTCCCCCTCCCCTTTCCTATTCTCCTTCTTTAGATCTATAGATGTCACCTCAGTTGTAATCATTAACTAAGGGAATGGGAATTGGAGTTTCTGTGCCTCAATTTCCCGGTTCTTTGTCTAGCTTTCATGCTCAGATTGTAAGCCCACCTCCCGGCCAATGGTGAGAAGGGTCAGAGGTGGGCGGGAATTCTCTTGTGTTAGGTATAATTATGGGTGCTTTGCCCCCTATAAAGCGCCTCCTTTGCTGGTTCTGCTCTGTGCTAGCAGGGGATGCCCAATTCTTGAGAAATGAATAAAATTTATTTCTGTTCCCACCCTGAGATGGCTCCTTATTATAAATTTAATTGGTGAGGGTCTTTTATCCCACACACTAGACAGTTTATAGGAGTGCTGAAATCTCTTCTCTTACACTGTCTCTGCTGCAAATGTCTGGCTAGCTCACGTGGCTCCACATCAGTCACAGCCATTCAGAGCAGGGTCTGAAGCCAGTATATCATACAAAATCACAGAATCTCAGAGTTGGACATGCCATGTTTCTAGCTAGAAGAGAGCTTTTCTTCTGTGGCTGATGAAATGGGACTCCACTGGATTTGAGATAGGATCCCAGAAACCTTTACTGCTTAAAAATAAATTCATCTCTGAAAGTAAAAATGAATATAATTCAAATCCCAGGCTTATCCTAACAGCATAGCCATAGGAATCAGGAGGCTTGAAGAATCTGCTTTCCTGGCTCCTCTCCTTATTCACTTACCTCGGGCACTGGGTGGGGCAGAATTCATCATTTGGGATGGGGCTGAGTGGGTAGAGCTCAGGCTGGAGGAAGAAGGGCTGGCCTGGGATGAGGATAAAACAGAGACGTTGGTGATCGAGCCCTGGTACCTGGTGTTGGGATAAGTGAGCTGTAGGAAGGAGAGAAAGCAGCAAGAAAGAAAAGTGAGAAATGGCAACTTTGCCACTAGGTCATAATATTCTACTTAACACTGTATTCATCCTCCTCCATCCTGGAGGGGGACCTCCAGGCTCTCTACCTCGGCTGGGCCAGTATGGAAGAAGAGTGTAACTACCTAAGAGAAGTCCAACCTGTACAGCACATGTGCACAAATAAGCAGGGAAATCACTCAATCCCATTCAGGAGAATCCTTTTTCTATCTATGATGCTCATGGTAATGTAAGGATGCCATCATGGAAGAAGATCTGGCAGAGAAAATTTGTTACCAGGTAAGCCTGACTGCAAACAGGATTAAAGCTGGCCAGAAGTCAGGGATGGCATGCTTTTTAGGGAATAAGGACTGG
Source organism: Trichosurus vulpecula (assembly GCF_011100635.1). Lineage (NCBI taxonomy): Eukaryota > Metazoa > Chordata > Mammalia > Diprotodontia > Phalangeridae > Trichosurus > Trichosurus vulpecula. Next base: position 121,717,717 of record NC_050581.1, on the reverse strand, counting down.
TGGAAAGGACATATGTCCTTTCTGGTTGTTGAAGGAAAGGAAGCCTACATACTTTCTCTTTGGTCAGTAATTTGGGAACTGGAGAGTTGAGGAATAGATGCTTTTTCTATGGGATCATTACTGAAGACAGAAGGATGCAGATGAGAATGAAGGCTCTCAGGTGTTTCTGAATACAGTGTGCCCTGTACATTCTAAACTCCCCAAAGCTTCATAGCTATGATACCTGCATGTGATGGTACATGTCCTCAGGAACCTCTCCCATTGAGCCATCAGGCAGGATCATCATGTTCCCCGTTTCACTGGATGCATGAGAGGAGAGAGAGGATGATGAATGGCGGCCTGATCCCATCAAGTTCATTGGGCTACAAGTAAGAGGAGGACACAGGAAAGAGTTATGGTATATACTTTTCAATTCATTGACTTCAGATTTAAAACTACATATGGAAGGGAATTTTCAAGCCACATATTTTTATGGTAAAATGTGAATCATTTCCTCATCAGCTAATTAGGTCTATGGCAGTGGTCTCCAATCAAATGCAACTAACTGGCAAATAGGAGACTAACAGCTAATGTGACCTTAGTATGTGGGGCATTTCTGGCAGGGAAAGCTCATAGTATCAAGTAAGTGCTAGCCTTCGCCCTGTTCCTTAAACTTTATGCCAACAGTGCTTTCATTTGGTGGAGATGAAGAATAGGTCACCTACTGAAAAAAATCTAATAATCTTGCTTTATGGCTATAAGCCAGGGTCATTGCTCACATTTGGCCACTAGACAGGGAGGACCACACCTCATTTGCCAAATATGGCAGATGGCAGCCTTTCATGTCTCATAAGTCAAAGAAAATTTCTTGCTGTGTGCAAGACACTGAGAAATGAGAACATATTAGGTCTTTTGGGGGTGAGTCATGTTTGGGCCCACACAAGATGGCTAGGCACAAGGTACCCAACAATTTGCCTTTGAAAATCCTGAGCCTATTCAAGCTTTTTCCTTGTGGCTTAGGCCCTATTGATACGGCTCCTTTAATGGTCATCCCTACTCCTTTAGCAATCTTCAAAATAGCTTGGAGCCCTTTACTGTAGTGAGGAGCGTGCTAGTGCTAGGGAGTCCAGTCACAGTCAGACTTTATCCTGATGTTGCCATTACTCCCAAGGAGGCACACTCTGATCACATTGCAGATCACACTCATTAGCTCTGGAGCCCAAGCCACTCTTGGCAGCTGCTGTTTAGAATCTTGTATAGGTCAGGGACATTCTTGGGTCAGGGAGACTCTGCAGAGTTCCCACCCTTGGGTTCTAGAAGTCAATCCTTCAGGCATGTGGAGGTGTTCCCTCAAGGGAGATCTCATACCTGTGACGATGCACCATCTTGATGGTTTCCGGGCTCATTGGGCTATGGGACACCAGAACAGTCCCTCGGGTTGTGTTAGTACCAGAACAGGCTGGACTCAGTTTATCCAAACCAGGAAACTCCTGTGAACAAAAGAATCACTAAAGATCACTGGGTTGAGGTGTATGTGGGAGGAGATAAGGGTTGTGTGTTGGGGAGGGGTCAGGATTTGAATAGGGATGGAAACTTTTACGAAGCATATTTTGTTGGTTGACAGTATACTACTTTCCCTAGAAAACAACTCCCTGTATAACCATTTAACTACAGTATGAGTTAAATTAGAGGCCTCTGCATATAATTAGCCTCATGACACTCAATTTTATTCCAGCATCCCATAGCTGACAGAGGTCAATTTTTGTTCTGCAGGAAGGAAAAGAAGTTTCTTCCTCATTGCTGGAGTCTTTGCTACAGAGAAAAATTTCAGGAGATGGGGAGACTGTGAGTGAATATTAAACAAAGGATAAGCTGGATATCAATGTATCATTGAGAAGCACTTATTTATTAAACAACTCCTAAACAAGGTGGAAGGACAGGGTTAAACAGATCATTGCATGAACTGTCTTTTAAATGAAATACTTCCCCTGAGTTGAGCTGTCTGATGACACAGTCAGTAGGGTGGCAGAATAGAAACTCTCTCTGTCAGTAATTGAAAAATAGCAGTTTTATTTTCACATAATTAAATTCTTAATAAGATCCCAGACTACTTGGCAAGAAGGGCTGATTGCAAAGTCTATTGGGGACTCCACATTTGTTTCACATTTCTGCTGTGGTTATGGAGCTAATTTTCCCTTGATCATCTGGATTCAACTCTGTGCCCAATACAGTCCATTTTAGTGAGTCATGATTCTGGAGGTTCAGACATTTAACCTTTCATCAAAAACAGGACAAATGGCAAACAGTGCCACCAGTGAATGATTTCTGTGCCTAGTCTGAAGAAGGAAGTGGCTCTTCTAATTCCACGTCTTAAAGAATTCATATCATTATATTTGCTCTCAGAGGCAAGTGACCATAAGCATCTCTACATCAGAAGCTGTTTTCTTCAGATTAAGAGTAATCAGGCTCCTTTTTCCTCGTCACATTAATTTCAATTATATGAGAAATTCACATCTCACAAGAAAGGCTGTTCTCCACTTAAGGAAGACTTTGCATAGATCCAATTGTCTCAGGTCTACTTTATGGAAAGTCCCTGCCCTCTCTTGCCCAAGATATTAGATATCACACAGAAAAAGCAAAAAATACTTGAAGATAGATGTTTTGTCTAAATCTTTTCTCTAGCATAAATACCCCCAGTTCCTTTGGCTGACCATCATATGAAATGGCCTCTTGTCCTCTTAACAATTCGACAAGCATAGTGACATATTCTAGTTCATCTATGTCATTACTAAATAGAGCATCTGGTACTGAATGCAGTGCTCCAGATGTGATCTAAATAAGGAAGAACAGAATCACTTCTGTCACTCTGAATACTATACGCCCCTTAAAACTGTCTGGGATAGCATTAGCTTTTTGAATGTCAGGTCATGTTGTACATTCATATGGGGCCTATAGTATACTAAAAACCCCAGAGATTTGTCATATGAAGTTACCTAGTTATGCCTCTCCCATCTTGCACTTGTGAATTTGATTTTTTTTTGAAACCAAGTGTATAGACTATACACGTCTATCACCATCAAACTTTATCATTTTATCATATTTATCATTTAAACCTATTGTTTAAAGATTCACAGTTTTAGAGCTAGAAGAAATCTTAGAGTTCATCTAAGTTAGAGGTTAATAGATTTGGGGGCGCAAGAGAACTTAGTAGGCATTCAGTCCAACTCTCTCATTTTACAGATGAGAAAAGAGAAACTCAAACAGATTCCACAATTTTTCCCAGGGCCACAAAGTGGCACAGCCAGGATTTGAACCCAGGTCTCCCAACTCCAAATGCAGCATCCTTTCCACTGTACCACTGTTCTGTTCTGTCAATTAATCCCATTTCCCTTAACTCTTCTTCCCAGCTGTGTATCTTCTTCACGTTTAGCAAGCATTGCTTCATTAAAATCATTGATAAACTATCTGAGCAGCACAGGGCCAAGAACAAATCCCTGAAGTACTACTACACAGGAGATCTCCCTCCAAACTGATAGTGGTATTCTTTGGGTCCAGCCATTCAACCATTTCTGAATTCTTCATACTGTATTTCTTGTCCTTGCTGTATATGCTACATGTGTCATCATCTTTTCTGTCATGATAGTACAGGAGACTTTGTCAAATGCTTTGTGGACAAGCCTCTTAAAGTACTTTGGCTGTGTTCCACATAGATGTCCTGGGAAGACAGCCGACCTTATTGTTTATGTTAAAGGCAGCAAATAGCTGCCTTTCTTCCTTCAGAAGGATTTTGTAAGAAGACTTCTGGCCAACATTGCTACCTGAACAGTCAGGTTGCCCAACTCCCACGTATCCATTCTAACAAAAACCTCAAATTTCTGCCGGACCACATAATATTCAAGGAATCCAATTAGACGCTATAGGAAATGATTTCTTTTATCCCTGGAACTGCACAAAAAGTCAGTCAGAAGCCCAGTAGGAAAGGGGGCCATCAACAAAGATAATGACAGTGTAAGCAGAGAAACCAGTAGCTTCCCTCTACAAGTAATGACTAGAAGTAAGACAGAAACATATATAGCCTATAAAGCTCTGTGCCTAGAGGCAGCAAGGAGAGAGAGAGAGAGCTTCCTGGGAAAGCTCCAGGGTAGGGGAACTTGGAAGTCACCAAGAGTGGCTGGATTGCCTGGATATTTTGGCATCTCTGCAATTATTGCAGAGACTCAAAGGAAAAAAATAAATTTCCTTTCCTTTTCTTTTTTCCAAATATATTTATTTATTTTAGTTTTAACATTCATTTCCACAAGATTTTGAGTTCTAAATTTTCTCCCCATCTCTCCCCTCTCCCCACTCCATGAAAAAAAATAAATTTTCTACAAGGACTACATGAATGCTTAGAAGAAATGAAGAAGGAAAAAATGAAATAAAAGCTCTGGAGGAAAGAATTGGAAGGAGAACAAATGGTTTTGAAGGAAAAGTGATAAACCTTAGCCAAATTATAGATACCTAACCTCTTACCCAATTAACAGATTCCCTGAAAAGTAGAATAGATCAAACAGAAATCAATGACTCTGTGAACAGACAGCAAGAAACAGTAGAAGAAAATAAAAAGACTTTTTAAAAAGAAGAGAATGTAAGATATCTGATTTGAAAAAAAAATTGACCTGGAAAACAGATCAGAGGAGATAATTTAAAAATCACTGGACTCCCTGAAAACCACAAGGTTAAAAAAAGCCTGGATACCATATTTTAAGAAATCATAAATGAAACCTGCTCAGACCTAACAGAACCAGAAGGAAAAAGTAAAGATAGAAAGAACCCAGATCACTTCCTGAAAGAAAGCCCAAAAGGAAATTCACAGGAATGCCATAGCCAAAATCTGGAGCTTCTGTGCCAAAGGAAAAATACTGTAAGCATCTAGAAAGAAGCACTTCAGATATGAATGAACCACAGTTAGGATCACAGAAGTCCTTGCAGCCTCTGCTCTAAATTAGAGGAGATCTTGAAATACTATACCATTCCACAAGGCAAAAAAAGATTGGCATATAACCAAGAAGAATTTAATCTGCAAAACTGAGCATACTCTTACAGGGAAAAATGGATCTTTAATGAAATAGAAGACTTTTAAGTATTTGTGATAAAAAGACCAAGGCCAAGTAGGAATTTTGGAATATAAACACAAGAGTCAAGAGAGACCTAGAAAGGTAAATTTACTTGAGCAACTGGAAGGGGCTCTATGATGATGTAATGATCCCATTCTAATAGGGGGAGAAGAAACAAGTGTTACTTCAGAGACTTAATATCTTGAAAGGGAAATGAGCAAATTAAACAAGAAAAACAAAGGACCTAGGGGTAGATTAATTGTTTTCAGGGAAAGGTGAAAGAGAAGGAAAGCTAAAAGAAATATCATGGTATAGAATGGAGGAAGGAGGGGTAAAACATGCTCTATTTCATAACTGGGGTGTATAAGAAGAAGAATATGCAAATATGGAGGAAGAGGTGATAGGAGGGGGCAGACAAACCTCATTCTCATCTGAAATGGACAAAGGATGGTCGAACATATACACTCATTGGGTTTAGAAATACATCAGAATCAGCAGGGAAACAAGCAGAGATGGAGGGTTAAGAGGGAGGTAATATCAGGGAGTGAAGAAAAAGAAGGGAATCCCTAATTACTGCTTCCTGTCTCTTTATCATTTGACCATTCCTCATTGGTAGCACTCGACGGCCCCTGTGAATCCTTGTCATAAGAAGCTGATTTTCTCCCAAGATGGAATATTCTCTCCCTCTATTGAAAGAGCTGCATTCTTATCACTTCGCTCCAAAATGTCCAGTAGTCTTTCCTGCCTTTATTCTTTGTGTCACATTCTTCCACTTTCAAACCTCTTAACACAGGCAGTGTGGTGGAAAGATCATTTGATTTGAAGTCAGAGGATTTGAGTTTGAATTCTGATATTGTTCTTTACTGTATGTGTGACCTTGACTAAGTCACTAAATCTTTCTTGGCCTTAGCTAATCTGTAGGATGAAGGAGCTAGACTAGATGATTTCTCTGGACCCCTTCTAGCTCAAAATCAGCAATGCCGATTTACCTCTGATTCTTCACATCCCTTTCCTTCCATTTCTTCCTTGAAGCTTTCTCCTCTCATTCTTTCAAGGAATCTCTCGTTCTACCTTATTGCCTATAGAAAAGAAGTATGTTCTTCACATCTTTCATCTTCTCTTCTAGGATGGAAACTGACCTACACATTCTTCAGAGATACGCGCTGCTTGGTGCTGGAAGAGACATAAGTGTGGCACACTCTCTGAAGGTCACTGTGAAATTCCCCTTAGCCTCCACACTTATTGAAGTCAGGTGTTTGATTCTGTTTTCTTTCTGTTAGGTTTCGGTTCACGGCTATGGAAAATGATGGGTCATACCTGTTTGCTGTACTGAGGGGTCAGTTATCAGGAACTCCAGATTGAGATTCAATTTATTTGGGATGGACCTTCCAATCCTATCTACTCAGCTGCCTTTAATTGTCAGTATATTTTTTTCCTTACATTCCAATGCAAAAGAAGCAAAAAAAAAGAAGAAGCAAAACTAACCCAAGGACTAGAAGACAGGGGTATATGATAAATATTTGCTGAATTGAATTTAATCTAATTATCTATCTAGGCAAAGAGTTTCAGAGAATTATTTTCTTGTGCCCCATCCCTCATTGTCTGCTACTTAAAGTGGGCTTCTAGAATAATATCTGCTCAGCTGCTTGACCTCTTCTCCATGCAGAAATGAATAACTGGTTTCTATAGAAGTTGAAATGCTAGAGTGGTGTGTGTGTGTGTGTGTGTGTGTGTGTGTGTGTGTGTGTGTGTGTGTGTAGGGTCTATGGGTGTAGCTTGTGCTGGGAGACAGGGGTGCGTGATGTCTTAGAATATTGTTCTAGAATCTTAGATTCTGCAGGATTGCATCCATACTTGGGGTGACATTTTTGCTGATCACCATCAAACACCCTGCAGCATGAAATGACCAAGTGTTCTATGAAATGCTATTTTTTTGTTACCGGCCTTTGGGTTACATGATGAAAACTACTTCACCAACTCCTCTACTTACCTCTTTGAGGAGAACATGGGAGCCACCCTTCCACTTAACTGCAACTTCCTTCTATCTTTGGATTTCATTTATTGTGAAAATGTCAGTATTAATACAGTGAAACTTCTCCAGTAGAAACTTGATTCACTGTCACTGGAGCTCATATTTAGAGTGCCGCTCAGTGGTTTCAGTCGTGTCCAGCTCTCTGTGACCCTCTGTGACCCCATAAAGATGCTGGAGTGGTTTGCCATTCCCTTCTCCATCTCATTTTACTCATGAGGAAACTCAGGCAAATAGGGTTAAGTGACTTGCCCAAGGTCACTAGTAAGTGTCTGAGGCTGGATTTGAACTCAGATCTTCCTTACTCCAGGTCTGGAGCTCTATCCATTGAGCCACCTAGCTGCTCCATATTTAGAGTACCAACAATGAAATGGATGTTTCTAGATGGTCTGAAAACTGTGTGACTATCAGCACACTTTCTGCAGCCTTGATTTACCATCACTAGTCAAAATGAAAGGAAGCTGCACAGGACTGAGCACCATTTCCATTTTTTCTTTGTCTCATGAGTTGCTGTGGCCAAATAATTCACGAGCCTCTCTACATTCTCTCTATGCTGACCCTCAGACAGCAGACATGGTCAGTTGGTGGGACAATGCTAGAACCCTTTCTAGTCCAGTAGAGCTTATTCTCTACAGGTGTTGCCTTTGAGAATTCAAGTTACTGCCACACTACAATGAGGGATCAAAGTAGGACTTCCATGGCGGTTCTGATTAATGCAAAAAGAGTCTTCACTTGAGTGCCAGGTGGAAGAGGTCCTGACATCAGCTGGTGACTGTATAAGCCAAATCATCAAACGGCATGCCCAATCAAGGCACCCATTTTTGCAAAGGCAGAACCCACTTATTGATAACCGCCAATCACTTATTTTTCTTTCTTATCCTTTTCTTTCAGTGTTCCCTCTCATTTTCACTGTCTGTTGTATATCTATTATAGGATACACATTCATGAGGAGAAGAGTTTTTCATCATCCTTTCTCTCTGAATTCGATGGGACTGGTTTTGACCATGCATTTGAATTTCTCAAGACAACTGAATTAAGGGATTAGCTTACATGGTAGAGACTGGCCCGCATCATCTGGAATTGATCAATCAGCTTCTTATGCAGAGGGCGCATTTCTGGATGAACAAATTTCTCATGAACTGCTAGGCCCACTCCAAGGACATGGACCTGTTTCAAACACGATGAAAAAAATTAGTGAACCATTCTGGGGAATGGGGGAGCCTTCCTCCAAAAGCATGCAGTGATCATATACCTTCCCAACTTCCCAGTTAGATTATGTTACTTAGCACTGGCCTAATGCAACTATTTGTGACTGAATCAGCTGGGTTCTAGCCATCCTTACTAGTGAAATGCTGAGAGGTACCTGTTCCTGCATGAGCTCTTTGAGTTGTGTGATTTTCTCTGCATCCCCTGGGTGCTTGGTAATATAATCTTTATCGAAGAAAGCCTGCAGGGGGTGGGAGAGACAGTAGTCAGTGACAACATCCAACAGGAAGAATCCCCCTCCCACCTTCTCTCCCCCCATCCCCCACTCAATTCTGGGTCAAAGAGTTTTAACTGGCAAGGTTTCTGGAAACATTAAGTCAATCAATAAAAGGACACTCCAAGCTTCAGTCTAGCCTTATAGTCTCCAGGGAAACATAGAGTAGTGTGTACTCTCCAGTCAACCTTTGCCAGAAAACACAATTGGAAAGACAGTTAAGATACTTGACAGAAACACTTATCAGAGAGTCCCAGCCTACAGTGATTTTCCTTTTTGGCTTAGGAGCTCTAAGCTCTGAGGCTTCTTCTCCCTATTTAACCCCCCTACACATGGTGGGGTTATTTCTAGAGTCTTGGCCAAGAAGGAGTAGAAGTGCTCTTCTGAGCCTGTCAGGGCTGCTCCTCTGTCAGTCTGAGTGATCACTGTTTAATAGCCCTAGGCATCATACGGCAGGCCCTGCTAGCCTTTGGAAGGCATAGCAAAGACTGGAAACCATACGCTGGCCTCCCACACAAACAGGGCAACAGACTACTACTGAGCTGGCTCTACTTCCCATGTGCCTCCTGGAGGCCATTTAACATTCTTCCATGACTAAATAGTTTGCCAAGCTGTCAAAGAGGAGTGAAAAAAAAAAAGAAAACAATCTACCCTGAGGAATGAAAGTCCTTTCCTATGATCTGCTCTGCAGGCCACAACAAACAAAGAAGAAGGGGGCAGATATATAGGGGAAGGTCAGCATTTAAGGGCCACAGCCTCACTGGGCAGCTTCGCAGCTCTCTTTGACTATCTTGGGGTATCTTTGACAATCCGGCAAAGGTCAGTTCCTAGGTGTCTGAGGCAGAGAAACAACTAGCCAAGAAGTGACTTAGTTAAAACTATTTGTGTTCTGTTGAATAACGGTTGAACTGAATATCCAGCAAAGATGCTACCTCAGGGGCTACACTTTGACTAGTAAGGCCTTTCCTGATGCCACCCCACCCCTCTCACCGCCAGTGGTTACCGTCTTCCTTTTGATATTGTCCTGTATTTACTTTGATTTGACTTTGTACATATTTATATGAGTACAGTTTGTTTTCTCTGACAGAATGTAAATTCCTTGATGGCAGGAACTGTTTTATTCTTGTATTTCTATCCTCAGCACCTAGTTTAGTAACCTAGTTACTAGTAGGTTACTAGTAGGTTAACCTAGTTACAGTAGGTTGGTTACTAGGTACTATACTAGTAAGTCCAATAAATGATTGTTGATTAATTAATAGGAAGACTAAGCTGGATTGCTAGTGTGATGTCATGAAAATAATTTTTTACTTTTTTCTTGAATCTTCCTGGATTTGATGCCTCTGGCATAATTGACCACCGTCATTCACAAGAGCTTTGGGGAGAACTGATGTCTACAGACTGCTCACCTCCTGGTATCGGGCAATGCCGCCATTAACGGCAGCATCTATGACTCCGTTCAGGCACATGCTGAGCAGGTTAATATTAACATGCATTTGCTTGTGCTGGTACTGGCTGATCAGCGTCCGAAGCTCCTGGTTCTTGTTCTCAACAACCTGTATGGCATTTTCCAAAGGGCTCACTTCAACCTAGAGAGCACACAGAACATGGCTTCATCCTACTGACATTTTATAGACCCCAGACCCGAGAACCACAAGGAACCTTATAGGTTATCTGGAACAACCCCCTGCCCCCTGCAAGGATTCTCTCTTTCTAAAAGCCTTGCTGGGTGGTCATCCACCCCAAGCTTGGACACTTAATGTGGGCAGCTCATTACCTCTCAGGCAGCCCATTCCATTTTCGGAAAGTTATTCAGAGCTTTACTGAACTAAAAGAAGCATTTCTTTAGCTGTTCCCAGTGTCATAGAGGAAAAGTCATATGTTACTTAAGTCTAAATGGGGTGGCCACACTTGCCTTTATAGCGGTAATTTTGGCAAAACTTGCATTTAAGCCTCAACTCTGGAATTATTTTTGGCATTTAACATCCTCAAATACTAAATGCTTTTCCCTTTCAATTTGTAGGAACTTGCAAATAAGCCTTTTTTAAATGAAAACTTAACATGAGCAAACACATCAATTCACCATCGCTGTTTTATGTAAGTGAATTTATCCTCTCATATGGTCCCCAGTGCCTTATCCCCAAATATATTTGTTTAATACAAAAACAAGCTAGAAGCAATGCTTGGGATGACGCTGCATCACCTAACGAAGCCCAACCACAAGCAGCTGTCATTTACCAGCTCTCTTCTCTCCACTTCAAACCATCGAGAGATTCCAGGTAAACTGTGGGTCAAGGTCAGAGTGGTACGCTCAATCCACAGACTCTGCAGAGGACAGAGGAAGGAAGGACAGTGGCAGTGAGGCAGATAGAGTACACTCTGTTCTCAATCAAATGAAATTCACGTGTTTTTAATAGCCTTTCACCAAGGAATCTGAGGACTATAAACTTCTTAAAAATCTGGGGATTGTCTCCAGTGATCTACCGGATACATCCTCCAAATTTCTGACCTCGTTCTTGACCTTTCCTACCTTGAATTCATTGTCCTTGTCCTTTGGACCTTTATGGAAAGGTCTGTCATACCGGAACTTCTTAACATTGTTGACACGATAAAAGCTTTTGATTCGATCAGGTACTCGATCCATCTGAAGGACATCCACATAATCTGGAATTGGTGTCACTGCATAGATCTGCAAATCTGAGAAGGGCAAAGTTCAAGGAAACATAGACTTTCCAGAGACCAACTTTTGACTGTCACCATTGAAAGAAGAAAGACTCAGGGATATTCAGCCTGGGCTGCTTCTTTTTGTCACGACAAAAGGTACGAAGGCAAAGGGGCATATTTCCTTTGCTCTTCATCTTCTCTCCTCAGGGCTCCTGGGTCCTTAGCTATGTGTAGAAAAGCCTAAAGCATGGCAAGAAACAATGAGCTCTGCCCAAAGCTCCTATGTTTTTGGGAACTTTGATATGATGGACTAGGCCTAGGGCCATGCCCACCCAAGTTAATAATGATGGCATACTTTCCAGGTTAATTTGAGAAGGAAGAGTGAAAATGGAGAGAATGTAGATACATGCATCATGGAGGAGAGGAAACAGAGAATAGGCCTTCTTTTCAATTGTTGATAAAGTGTTTTTACTGGCAAGCAACCTTAAAGCAAAATACTGTTTGGAGTCCTTGCTGGTAAAATACCAGATGGGAGGCCACTTGCCCTGCCTTCTCTGGAAAAAACCTGCCACAATTTTATCAACTGCCATCTGGCTCTCTCCACAGAGGCTGCTAAGCAGTGTTACTGTGTCTGCTGCATGTTCATTCATACTGAAGATTTTCACCATAGGGACAGAACCCCACCACTACCAATCTGCCTTGGAAAAGGATGGTAAAGAAATCCTCACAAACAGGAGTGGGAGGAGAATAATTTGTTGGAGAATACGCTGGTTGGATTCATGCAAAGTGCTCCCTCCTGGCCAACTGGGTGGATAACTTACAAATACACAGTGTGTATGAAATGAGTGACTGGTCAGTCATGAAGGTGAAAGCCAAGCAGCATGGGCCAAGTTTCTTTGCCCTAGCCATGCAATGATCATCCTTTTCCTCTGATGCTGAGCAGCTATCCGACGATAAGGTAGTGCCAACATCTCTTCAGCTTGGGAAGAGAATGGTGTCGAATGGGAAGTTCAATAATATAGGTACGCTGGCTGAAAACTTGTGTGAGATCACCAAAATTAGATAGCAGATAGAGAGAACTAAGCCCCGGTCTCCCAGGAACTAACAGCAACATTTTACTCCCTTAGGTTCAAAGGATACATTGGGCGTCACATTGCAAGATGGAGTCATCTGGGTGGTTGGGGTGCTGCATGGCGATTGCATGGGGGAACTCACTCAGCATCCTCTGTTGAAAGGCCTCCAACCTCTCGTAGTCATGGCCCCGACAGACGTACTCCTTATTCTATAAAAAAACATACAGCAATAAGTCCCTTTGCTTCTCTGAAATGTTTCCTTTCATCTTGAAACCTTTCATTAGCAGAGAACTCCTTTGTAAATGGATCAGTATCTCACACAATTCCCACACTAAACCTCACAGATCTAGAGTTAAAAGGGATCAAAGAGACCATCTAGTTCAATGCCATCATTTTACAGGCCCGCAGAGATCGCATGGCTTGCTGAAGGTTACATAGGTACCAGGCGGCGGATGTAGGACTGAGGCTGGGCTGTCTGGCTACGAATCCAGTGGTTCTTTCACTACACAATGCCTCTTGTCACATACATACTATTATACTTCAGTCACAGTGGACTAATTGCCATTTCCTGAATGCATTCTAGGAAAAGTTAGGTGGTGCAGGGCATGGAACACTGGGCTCGAATCAGGAAGACTCATTTTCATGAGTTCAAATCGAGCCTCAGACACTTGCTGGCTGTGTGACCTTGGACAAGTCACTTAACCTTGTTTGCCTCAGTTTCCTCATCTGTAAAATGAGCCGGAGAAGGAAATGGCAAACCACTCCAGTATCGTTGCCAAGAAAATTCCAAATGGGGTCACAGAGAGTTGGATATGACTGAACAATTACGACACCAACATGTTCTATGCCTTTCTGCCTCCATGATTTTGTTCATGTCATTCTCTGTGTCTGGGATGCTCTTCTCCCTAGCTCTTTTCTCCCACTAACCAAGGCTCCATTCATATGCCATCTTCTCTATGAAGCTTTTCTTGATCCTCCCATCAGGACTTGGTTTCTTCTTCTGAGCTCTTCCAACTCTGACCTATCCAAGCCCACATTTCCCAGTACTTCGCACTTCTCCTCTATACTTATTACAATCTGCTCTTTATGATTTTTTTTGTTTTATTTCCTCTATCATACTACAAGCTTCTTGAAGACATTGCTGTGCTTTATCCATCTCTTTTCCCCCTCAGTGCTGGGCATAGAACATAGGGCACTTAACAAATGAATAACTTAAAGAACAAACCATCACTGTTTTAATAAATGCTTCTTTTGGCATTGCATCCTATCAAGTGGCCCTGGCTTGCAGGCAGGGTTTCTTGTTCGTTTTGGAAGATGAGCTAAGAACTGAGAGGCCTCTTTCTCCTTGTGGTACTTAGGGTTATAGGAAAATGGTTAAGTAGGGATCTCTTTGGAGCCAAGGAATGTGCTTCCAAGATCATGTCATAACAATGAGAGATTCACAGAATCTAAGAGCTGGAAGGGAGCCGGGGTGGGGGGGGGTGTCATCCAGTTCAACCTGTAGTTATACAGAAATCTCTTTTGACAACATCTCTGACAAGTGGTCATCCAGGCTTCCCTTGAAGATCTCTAGTAATAGGGAGTTTATTATCTTCTTAGGTAGTCCAATCACCTTTTGGAAATTTTTCGTCACATGAAGCAGAAATCTATATTTCCAACTTCTATTGATTACTCCTGGATCTGCCTCCTTAGTCCCAGTAAAAGAAGTCGAATTTCTTTTCTACATGAAAAGTTTTCTGAAACTGTTATATCCCTTAGGAGAGATATTAAGAATTTTCTATTATTCTTCAGGCTATACACTCCCATATCCCTTTAAGCAACCAATGTGTGGCACAATATCTAGCCTATTCCAAATTGGTTGCCCTACTTTGGATGTGCTCCAATTTGTCAATGTTTTTCCTAAAATGTGGTGAGGTAGCTTAACAATCTCTTAGTATGCCATTACGTCTAGGAGTCTCCCCAAGACAGAAGAGATCCTGCTAAGGTAGGTACCAACCAGATACTAATCCAGGATCTTGCAAATATTTTACAGAAGACATCTCCCAAATCAGTCATTTAGGTGATGTCCTCTTGGGATACTCTTAACCTTGTCAGGACATAGAATTTCCAAATATTTGTCATTTTTCACTCCAAGTAAGGGATGAACATTGAAAAGCCTGGTCTAGATGATTAAAAGGTTAGAATGGGATAAGAAAGAAGGGGAAAAATGAGGAGGTCAGGGAGAAAAGCAGCCTCAATTTATCATTGGAACATGTGAACAGCAAATTTCATAAGGCTCTTGCTAGATGAACAGACTGCCTCTCTGATCCCTTCAGGAACTGGAAGCTAAGGAAGTCATACAGAGTCAATCCTTTCATAGTCGTTCACATCACAGATGTATTCTAATCCCTTAGTGGGCACTCTTTAATGATGCTTAACAAGATAAGCTGGAATTCCCTCCCACGCCCCTCTTCAAAGGAAAGATGGTTTCTCTGTTTCTAGATGAACAGATAAGTATCTTCATAAAGATAAGGGAGGAAGATAGTTTGTAGGAACCAAACTGGTGGTGCTAAAATAATAGGCTGTGTCCATTCCTGGTGATGGTGATGGTGATGGACCAATGCAGGATCCATGGATTATGAGAAGCAGGAGGGCACATTTCCTAACCTTGGAACCATCAGTCACACCTCCACACTCTAGAGAGCACCAGTGCCTTGCAGGCAGACAAATCTAAGCAAGTGCTGCTGTTTGCACTGCAGAAAGTATGTTCTCAGTGTGACATATTTCCTATGCTGTAACATCAATGCTAGAAACTGGTGAAATGGAAGGTACACAGTGTGATGAGACCAAGGAGAGATGTATATGCACTATACAAAATCCCTAGCTTTCACTTGGTTTGGAGAAGGTCTGATTGGAGCCTGAATCTTCTGACATCATTTGCTGAGAGAATCGGAGGCATCTTCATCATGTATGGATTGTCTCAAATCATATCTGCATATCCTCATTTAAAAAAATAATTCACGGAGAGTGGTTTATAGATGGACATAACCCAGATTCTGCCCTGGGGTCTGCACTGCACAAAATTAAACAAGCCCTGAAAAATGGATTTGTCACACTTATGTGAGCCTGAGTGGTGTGGAAGCCAGGCTGGGCTATGAGAAAAGACGACATCAGAGCCTTGAGATGGCCAATAAACTGAAATTTCTGGGTAAAATTTGGTTTCTAGTGTGTAAGTTGTGGTGTTAAACATGGAGAAATAAGTGCTGACTAAGCACATTTGCAAAAATAATAAGCAAAAATCCCATGATGAAAGCTGAGATAAAGGACTAATCTATTTTGTTGGGATTTCTGGGTAAGCTTCTTGTTTGAAATCCATCTTCACTTAATCTTCCTTTTCATTGGTCTACATCTCCATTGTTATGTGATCTATTCTGATATTTATGCTAAATCGACCATTTCAGAAATTTTTATACATGATGGTCATTAGAGTGAAAAGGGGAGAAAAAAAATAAAAGGGGCATCTAGGTGGTGCAGTGAGTAGAGCACTGGCCCTGGAGTCAGGAGGACCTGAGTTCAAATCCAGCCTCAGATGCTTGACACATGTACTAGCTGTGTGACCTTGGGCAAGTCACTTAACCCCAATTGCCCTGCCTTCCCTCCTCAAAAAAGAAAAAAAATTAAAAAAGGGGAGGTTAAGTTTCGAGGAGGTCGCTTTATTAATTCCTGCCTGCTCTGCTATTAGGAACAAGCTATGGAATATAATTAGAGCATTACTAGGAATTACAATTAGGTATGATGTGCTGGTTGTCACTGTCAACAGCACCAATAGCCATGCTAACTCTACTGCTAGTTAGCCAACCAGGAAATGTTTGTCACACTGTCTTTTTGAAATGTACCAAGAATTATTGCTAACAAAAGACCAGCTTCACTGTGGGTCCAGAAGCTCTTCTTTCTTTTATAACCAATACTCTTTTGCTCATTGACTAAAAATATTCCCCTAAAATGTAACCCCAAAATACAAATTCCTAGGTGAGATAATTCCTCGTTGAACCTCTCAGTCATGGGGAATCTCCCCATCACTCTGGATAGAGAGCTTGATCTGAAAGAGGAAAGCTTGAACTTGAAGTCAGTGGTATTAGTTCTGTGCTTCAGGTATAGCTTTCATGCCAATGTGACTTTGTGACAATGTGCCTCTGAGAACCTGTTCCTGCTGTCTGCCTTGTTTGAGAAGTACTAGGCTGTCTCCTGGACAAGTGGTCTTCAAACTTATTTGATCACTCACAGGAATGTGCTGGAGCCAGCTCTGAATGGCATTGTTAAATTTTCAGTGTGAGAATTTGCCTATCAGAAATCAGCATTCACTACAGGTTGGGGCTTTATTTACTGTTTTGTTGATTATCTAGACTTAAGAAAGTATTAATAATGCAGATTGCACCTATAAGTGTATGTATATACTTTTTTCTTTTCCAGACAGTCTGGTCGTTAAACATTTACCAACACAGCCATGGTTATACCCCTTAATCAATAAAATATTTTTGAGTATGTACCTCCAATACATGTATATTTATTTCTAAATTATATATATGTACTACTATTAGGTATATTATAAAACATTCACAAAATAGGAATTAAAAATGAATAGACTATTTTAAGATTTATTTTAATTAGTAACAATACAAAATTTCTATCACTAAAATTTACATACACACATATTTAGTAAGAGCTATGTGAATGAATTGTTGTTGTTCAGTTGTTTTGGTTGTGTCTAACTCTCCACGACCCCATGTGGGGTTTCTTTGGCAGAGATACAGGAGGAATTTGCCATTTCCTTCTCCAGTTCATTTTACAGATGATGAAACTGAGGCAAACAGGGTTAAGTGACCTACCCAGGGTCACACAGCTAGTAAGAGTGTGAGGCCAGATTTGAACTCAGGAGGATGAGTCTTCCTGACTCCAGGCCCCATACTCTATGCATTATAGTGCCACCTAGCTGCCCCATGTGATTGAATAGGGCCAGGACTTGGGATTTCGTTGGTACAGGAAGATCTTAGGTAAGAAAACTCTCTCTACCAATGCAGGCTAGTATTTTTGGGGAGCGGCAATATCACCTTGGAGAGTCAGGAGGTTGACTTGCCCGGTTTCACCACAGACAAGAGGTATCAGAAACAGGTTTTCCTGGTTTCAAAGCCACTTTTTTATCCATGATATGATGCTGTCTCCATGACCATTTGTAACTGAATATGCTTCATTATCTTGGAAATTCGTGATTAACACTTTATGACCCAGTGATCTGAAAGCCTATCAATTTATTTTGATACTTAATTTTAGTGCTTAAAAACCACTTTACAAAGTTGTGCATATGCCAATGGAAGACATATAGAATTAGCCATGCTTGCTAAATTACCATACTTGTTTTTTCATTCCCCTAGGAGCCCTCTGCCCCCACAAAGGTTTTTGCTGAAATTTGGCTAGTGGACTTCCATTTTCCCTGATGTAAATCGGTTGTTCTTATAAACCAATAGAAAGGTATTGCATTTTTATCTTTATAAAAAAGAGTTCAAAACATGTTGGCAATCTCTTAATTTGTAATATCTTTAAAATAGGTTACAAAATTCTGTTTCCAAATTTTAAAAACATGTGACAGATCTCTTTTAAAGGTAGCTTTGTAGAATGGGGCAAGAACATTGGGCTGGGAGTCAGGAGGATCTGGGCTCAAATTCTGTCTTTGATAATTACTTTGTGACCTGAGGCAAGTCACTTAACCTCTCTGACCCTCAGTAAAATGATGGCCTCTGACCAGATGGTCTCAATAGTCTCTTCATAACTCTAAATTTATGTTCTTATGATAAAAAGTTTATAGGTGACACATTTACACGTTTTGTGGCAATGAAAGCTTAGTTTTTAGTGTTGCTAATTTTGATGGCTTACTACCATCATTAGGTGATATTTCAAGGCCATTACTAAGAATGAGGTTTATCAATTGTAATAGTGGATGTTGCTCCATATTTCAAGTAATCTTGGTAATTTCAAAAATCTTTGGCCGATTTCTTGTTAGCTTTGATTAGACTGTCCATGTTTGTAGTTCACACCATGACTGCTGTGTTAGCAAGTAGGCTAAGTGTCACCTCGGTTATTTTCTTGTTATTTGTTTATGCTTACATTACTGGTGATTTTTTTTTGCAGGAATATTTTAAAATCCCTTGTCCATTTTGTGAAAGCTAATTTAGCTAAAACAAGATAATGCAATCCTTAAACCTACTTAACTAGACACATATATGTGTTGTACCTTATTGCAAAATGCTGAAAGTTAATCAACTGAGAGTACCACTCTCAATCCTTCCATGTTATGGAATTCTTGCTCTTACATTGGGAGACCTCACATAATTTACATGACCATCTGACATACAGATCAAGTGAGGTGCCAGGATAAATATTTATATTAAATATTAGCAAAGTTTAATTTATTTTCAAGATAAAATAAATATAAAGAGAAGCTATAATCTTATCTTCCCACATCTCAATGGATTGTCTTGCACATCCCCACTTTGGAGACCACTATCTTTGACCATATAAATTATCCAAAATAATAAGAATAAAGCTACCATACACAAATAACAAGAACAAAGCCACCAAACACAAATCACCATACACAGATGGTGCTGAATAGAAAAGATGGGCTATCAAATTGCTGCTGTCAGCATCATTAGTTAAGTTTTCTTTTATATTCTAACTCAGTCTTCTAAGAGAAGGTGAAGAAAACTATGTTACTGTAGAAGACTAAGGCTGGACAAAATAAACAGTCCAAACTGAAACCTACTATAGCTCAGTCTCGCTGGCTCCTAACAAGGCCAATTCCATTGATTTGTTGTGTTCTTTGCACCTGAAAGTCTCAGAGGGTACAGATTCTGTCTTTTGTGATGGGTTGTATAGTACTTCTCAGTGCCCAAGAAACACACATTTCTGGAGATCCTAGACAAATGACTTTAAGACTTGGAAGGTTTTCCAGTTTTGGATGTCGGGTTATTCCCATGTACTTACTTGTTGATTTAAAACCTGCTTCCTAGGATTTCGGTTAATTTGGTGACATAACAACCTTTTAAAATTCCTGATAGCGACTGAAAAGTGTGAAATATTAAAGCCACAGAGCATGAGAACAGCCAGCCCAGTGGAGATGGCCCCGCATGACTTTCAGGCATTCTGATGCCTTCTAAGCAAATGCCTAGCAGAATTTAAATAGAGAACAAGGCTCAATAAAACGCGTTTTGATAAAATCAATGAGAAATACTTTAAGTTCTAATGAGACTCTGTAATCACTCACCCGGAGAAAGAAAGGGAACTTTCTTCCATAGAAACCAACTCTGAAGAACTCTGGCTCCAGACGTTGCTGCTCCATGATGTTATCATAGTAGGTGGCTTCCATTTTCTGTGAATGGAAAAATTAATGAGCTTTATATATACTTAAACTGTCAGTCTCCAAGTCTGGGTGTACAACCAGTTTTTACACCATAAAATCCTTGGTATTTTTTGGAAGGAAGTACATCAGCCATAGCTCATACAGAATAATAGTTCACATTTCTATAGTATTTTTACACAAGGGCTTTTCTCTTTGAGGATTGGTATTAGGTAGTAGAATATAGGTCAGCCATAGTCTTAGATGAAGTCATTCTTATCTCTCTTGGGCCTTGACTGCTCACAACTCAGCCCATAAGGAGAAAAGAACAGTACCAGGGAACAGAAACAGAAATTATTTGAAAGCTATATAGTTCGAAGTGACTTTCTATATAAAAATCCAGATTTGGACTCCTTTTCTCACATATGTAAACCTTTATCCTACTGTAGCTCTCACTTGGGCTGGTAGTGACTGAGAAGCATTGCCTTTCTCATTTTTGACATATCTAAGCTCCTTGGTCTTCAAGTCCATAGACTCCCTCTGGCTGTCACTGCCTGATGGTGGGGACCAGAACAGCTCAGCTGCCAGCCTGATATATAATTTATATCTAGTCTTGGGGGAAGACTGTTTTTAATCTTAAAAGGCTGATTTATATACCATGATGCATACTATTTCTGTTCACCAAGGTAGTGAGAGAGGTGATCCAATCTCAGATGTCCTAATTTCAGGCACAGGAAAACCAATCCCAGCTATGTTGGAGGACAACACATGCCACTGAATTATCCAAGTTTTCTAGGTTAAATACAAATTCATTATTTAAACTAAATCCAGACCCTGGAATTTCCCTTATAGAAAGGACCAAAGGGCCTGATGCTAACCTTGAAAGACAGACAGACCTATAAACTGCTGATTCTTTTCTTAGCTACTGCTGGCCTACATTTGGAAGCCCCTTCGAAGAAGTGAATAATTTACTTCAACTTCAGAAAGTGTAATTTTGTTGTTGGTTACTCCTTCCATTCATTTAGATTGTAACCCCTCAGGTGACCTAGTAGACAGTCTTCATGAGTTGTTTTAGCCAAAAAATTTGTCACCCTACAGAAAGCCTGGTGCTCTCTCTGAGTCCTTGGCTGAATCCAAACCTGAAGACTTTCCTGATTGGCTGACCCTGACCTTCCACAGCCTGCAAGTCATAGCCTTCACGAATCCAGGGTCACCTCCATGCCACAATGAGGAAATGGAGTAGAACTCTAGTATAGAAAACAGACAAATAAACTGTGCCTCTGGACTCAAGCAACAGGTTTAGGATGCCTGAGTAGAAGAAAAGTTAGCTGAGTGGGCAGGACACAGCTCTTTGGGTATGCTAAAGATGTTGCCTGAGATTTGCTGATAATTTAATGGGATACCAGAATCCAAGACTCACGCTAACAATTAGAAAACAATTCATCCACCACAGGTCTCTAAATCCATGGAAAATTACTCATATCGCCTAAAGGGTAACAAAACACTTTGGACTCCAAAGATAGGAGAAAAGTTCAGGGCATCTGAAAATTCATTTTGAAATTTGAATTTTGAAATTTGAAAATATCATTTCCAAGTTTAAAACAAAGTTTTATTGATGATTCTTTTTACATAGTCATTTTTTCATAGTCTTCACTGTAGTAACCCACCCTGCACCTAGTAAACTGTCCCTTTTAAGAAAGAAGTACAGTGAAGCAAACCCAGTTAGCACCATGGCCACATTTGACAGCATATACAATAGACCAAGCCTGTAGACCCTTACTCTGCACTGAGATCGGGGAGAGGTCAGGCGGCCTAGTATGGAGTTCAGAGCACTGTATGTGGAGTAAGAGAACCAGAGTTCAAAGGCTTGCTCGGTCATTTATTAGCTGTGTCACCTTGGGAACTTGTCTACCCTCTCTGAGTCTGTTGCCTTCTCTATAAAAGGAGGGGATTGGATCTGGCGGCCTCTAAGGCCCCTTCTGGCTGCAAAGTCCAGAACTGAACAGAATACTTCACATGACCCTGGCAGAGAAGAGGAGGGCTGGTGCCTTCCTTGTTCTGGATGCTGTTTTCCTTAGTGCTACTTAAGGTCATGTTGTTGGTTGTATCTGTCACTACTAAATCAAATTCAACTTGTAGTCTACTAAAACCTCCAAATCTTTTTCAGACAAACTTCTATATGTCATATGTGTATCTTCATATTTTGCATGTGAATACAAACAACCAGCTTTACAAGTAGGAGAATTCATATTTATCTCTATTGAATTTCATCTTATTAAATTTAGTCCAACATGCTGGGCAAGATCTTTTTGGATCCTGATTCTGTCATCTAGCGTGGTTGCTGTCTCTCTTAATTTTGTGTTATCTGCAAATTGGAAATGGACACTCCTGATGCATTGATCCAAGTCTTTGGAAGAACTGTTAAACAACATTGGGTCAAGCATAGATCCCTGAGGTGCTCCACCGGAGACCTTCTCCAAAGCTGACGTTGAACCATATATGAGTGGCTACTCTTCATATCCAGCGGCCTTCTTAATTCCTATCGTCTAGCCCATGTCTCTACATTTTTGCCGCAAGAGGTTAAGGGACTTTGACAAATGTTTTTGTTAAAGTCTAGGTAAACTCTCTCTACAGAATCACCCAGACCCCTTGGGTCTAGTAACCCTACCAAAAAGGGAAATGAGGTTTGTATGGTACGAGCTGGTAGAATGTCTGAAGCGCTGAATCTGGGGTTAATAGCACCTGAGTTTGAAGGTCACCTCACTTCCCAGCTTCGTGACCCTGAGGATTCAGTTAACTAATACATGTTCTGGTTACCTCATTTGTAAAATAGGAGTCATGATAACATCTACCTTACAGAGGAGTTGTGAAGATCAAATTAGATTATGGAGGCAAACTTTGTAAACCTCAAAGTGCTACAGAAATGTGAGCTATTCTTAATATTGATGGTGTTGATAAAGTAATGCTGAATCTTGTGATCATCGCTTGCTTTTCTAGAAGTAATCAACCATACTTTTCTTTGGTAGGGGAGAGAAAGGATCGAAATCAATCCTGATCTACAGGTAGAGGCTCTACATTTTTTCTTGTATTTTTCCAAAATCGGGACGTTTGTTCTTGTGTGGTCTTGGAGCACCTCTCCCGATCTAAAAGATCACTGTCGGGTAATCACAGCTGCCAGTTCTCAGAGTACTGTAGGATATAATTCATCTGGCCTGATGACTTGAACTGACTAAGGGTAACCAGGCACTCTCTTATCATCTCCCTACTTATCTTGGGGTGCAGTGGATAGAGTGCTGGGCCTGGAGTCAGGAAGACCTGAGTTCCCATTCAACCTCAGACACAAACTAACTGTGTGACCCTGGGTAAATCATTTCCTCACCTGTAAAGTGAGCTGGAGAAAGGAATAGCAAACCACTTCAGTATCTTTGCCAAGAAAACCCCAAATAGGGTCACGAAGTATCAGACAGGACTGACAAACACTTAAACAGCGTCTATCTTGGGTTTTAACTCCCTATTGCCCATTTTTTCTCTCCTTTCTTATCTAAAGATTATTGTTCTTGGCAGAGAAGACAGAACTAAATCAAAAGTTAATTACTCTTGTTTCCTTTCTGTTATCCCTTATCACAGTCTATCCATCTATCCATTCACCCTGACCAGCTGTCCTAATCTTCTCTGATTCCCATTTTCTATGTGTCTTTTAAATACATTTTCAAAGTGGTAGATTGGGATCAGAATTGGGCCTGTGATTTTACTGGCGTAGGGAGCTCCCAGGGAGAAACTTCCTTCTGCTGATGAGGGTTGGTCCTTATATTTGACAAGTGTATGAACAAAAATGATAAAGATGATGATGATTTTCTTCATGGTGTGAATCTGTGACTTCACTGGTACAAGGTACCTCTTAGTGAGGGTACCCCTTCTACCAACATAGATCAGAGGCTGCTCTGCAATTTAATAATCTTAGAGAGATATTCCAGGCACTGAGGGGTGAGGTCCAGGGTCACACAGGCAGGATGTGACAGAACTTGAATCTGGGTTTTCTTGACTTTGGAGCCAGCCCTCTATGCACTCTGCCATAGTATCTCTTAATAATAATAATAACATTAAATGATAACAATAGATTGCTAATTGACTTAAAGCAGATTCTGGACCTAGATTCTTGGACGTCAAATCCAAATTTGTCTCTTTCCATTATAACACACAGCTTCTCAAATTTCTTTTCCTGAAAATGGCCACCTGAAGAAGGTATTCTTAAGGGTCCCCTTCATATGAAGTAATGCTACATACCTCTTACATGGAATCATTCCAGTCCAGTCCTGTCCATGCTGTTCTCTCCCTTGTCTGAAGTTCTGTTGGGCAGTTCTACTGGACTGGAAGTCTACTGGACTACTTATAGCCTCCAGACTTGGAGTCTGTATTGCAACTTGGCTTTTAGTTGCATACTACCTTGTGTTGCTGGCTCTCATTTTTTCATGTGTAATAATCTTATCTCTGCTTCTCTGCTCTATTTCTCATAGCCTGTGATAGCATGGGGCTAGGTCCATAGAAAATGCTCACTAAAAGAGCATTGAGGCTATTTGACTGGAAAATCACTTTTCTAAAGTAAAACTGCCCTGGACTGTGGTAGTTTTCCAGAAGCCTGTGTTTGTGGTCTAGAGGAGGGGAAGATATATCTTATCTACTTACCCGGATCCAGCTAAGGCTCTGGTAATCATAGAGACTTTCATACTGACATGCAAGCTCCCGGCACAGTGGAATCCCAAATTCCCAGCTCTGTAACATAAACAGGAAGATGGACTCAGGACCACGGAGAATCATATCAAGAAGACTAGGAAGACAGCGTGACAACTTATGTTTCACAGATAATTGACTCCAAACCTAAATGCAAAGTGCTAAGTGCCCCTTTTTCAAGATTAACATTTAAGTTACAGATGTCTATCCCCTGATATGGGCCATGTATCACCAAGTAGAAAATCAAGGCCTATGATGTGTTTCATTGACTTCTCCAGATCTCATGAGTTATCCTCTGGGAAAAAGAGAAGCACAAAATGAGGCTTTCTGAAAACTCCGACTTCAGGAGCCTTGTGGGAATGCCAAATACTACAAAGAAGAGGCAGGCACTGGGGCTGCATGTTGCTATGGTAACAAGACCATGGAAAGTAGCACACTTGGCTCATGTGTTGAGCTTCAGTAAGTGGTGCTTGGTTCTATTTCTACCCTTCTTATGGGAGCCTGGGTTCCTTCTTTCTTAGCATTGGAGTACACCTGGAAATTTTCCCTCAGTCTTCTCTTTCTCATACTATTTGTAATTGCATCAAGGAGAAGGAAAGCATTGAGCCCTTCATTTGGGGTTAAGTTCCCCACAAATCCATCACATTTCCTATCCTTTGAAGAAATGTATGCCCTATAGATAAAAATTGCTCAGCTAGTTAGAGAAGACATAAATACACCAAAATCAGTTACAAATGCCCCCAGACTCATTGACCCAACAAATCTTATACATTCATGCATGACAGATTAGTGGGCTTTTCCATTGTCAAATCAATGGTTTCCAATACGGAGTATCCCTTAGTTTCCTCTCAAGCTAGAAGTTGTGTTTCCAGACAGTGGCAAACACTGGGAGGCCAACCACAAGAACGATTATGTAAGGTTGGCTAAATAGTCAGAATATCCTACAAACATCCCGGTCTCCTGCCAAGATCATTTTTATTGAGGACTCCTCACTTACATGATGTGTGAATGATACTTTTCATTAGATATGAACGGCTTCTCTGCCTGAAGAGTTTAAATAGTAAAGAAGTCAGATGCTTTATTCTTACCATTGTTATCATTCTATTTTGTTGTCTAAAGGGCATTTAAACTCTAATTTCAAGGCCTGACCCTAATTCAGAGGTCCTCAGAAAGATTTGCAATGTAGCTGAAAGAGTTATAAAGGTAGCCTGGCAGGAACCAGAGTTATGGAGGGAGATCTCAGTGCTGGGGTTAAGCTATTAGCCATGGAGCTCTGACCTAGGTTACTCTACTAGCTGCTGTCACGTGCAGGCCAAAGAAAAGAGGGTGCTGAATGCCAGCCATACGATGCTCTTCCACATGGACTCTTCCTTCCTTCCTGGCGACTTTTCAGTCAAGAGGCAGAAGAAGCTCTTCTAAAACTCATTAACTACAATCTGATTATTTCCGCTAGGTCTGTTGGTAGTCTTTAAAACTATGCCTATAAAGGACATAAGTGATGTTTTCATCACAAAGAAGGCAAGGCATACAGAAGAGAATACAGAAAAGATTATCCGGCAGATGAATGGCTGGTTAAGAAAATGGAATCCAAGAATGAGATTTAGATTTCTGACTTAAAATATAGGAATGATAGGCTCTAGGTAGGGATGGAATATACATAACAAAGGCTGGTAAGAATGTATTTGCCTGTTGTCTCACAAATTTCATCAAAGGAGCTTTAAACTGAAAAGGATGGGGAAGGGAGAAAAATGCCTACATATATTCATGAAGATATATATATATATATGTATATATATGTATGTATATGTGTGTATACATACACACACATACACACATATATCATAAAGAGAAACTATAACATAGAAAGAAGAATAATTATTTAGATACCCCGAAGCTCACAGGAGACAGAATCCAAGAAAGGAACCAGTAGTAAAACTCATGGCCTCAGATGCTTATGCACAAATATAGGAAATTTAGGCAACAAACAAAATGAATTAGCTGCCCTAACACAATGTGGTAAATTTGACTTTAATAAGTTTCACTGAGAAAAGAGAGACTCATCATGAGAATGAGGCTCTGGATGGGTGTACTTTATTCAAAAGAAACAGGATAATAAAAGTGGCCTGGGTGGGGGGAGGCATAGCATATTAGGAAGGTGAAGAAATGTGAAGAAATTCAGGAAGCTAAGGGGGAAAGCATGGTGGAGACCATTTGGACTGAGATCAACTTTCTCTTGGTTCTGCTCACTTCACTCTTCATTATTTCACGCAAATCTATCACTGTTTTTCATCAAGCTTATCATTTCTTACAGTACAGTAGTATTTCATCACAATCATATACCCCACATAGTTTGTTCAGCCATTCGCCAGTTGACTGACATCCCTGCAATCTCCAGTTCTTTGCCACCACAAAGAGAGCTGCTACAAACATTTTAGAACATAGAGGTTCTTTTCCTTTTTTCCCTAATCATCTTAGGAAACAGACCTAGTAGTGGTATTGCTGGGTCAAAGGGTATGGGCAGTTTAATAACTCTTTGGGAATAATTCCAGATTGCTCTCCAAAATGGTTGGATTAGTTCACAGTTCCACCAACACTGAATTAGTGTAGCATTGTTTTCCAGAACAACTTTGAGTGACTAAGTCATTTTGACTACTATAAATACCCAAATTAACTACAAAGGACATATGAAGGAAAATGCTATCTGCATCCAGAGAAAGGAATGACAAAGAGAAGTATGTATAGAATGGTTTTATCTGTATACACATATTTGTTTCTAATGGTAGCCATGGTGGGGGAGAGGGAAGGAAAAAAGGGCAAAAAAGGAAAGTTACATGATAACTTCATTATGTATTTCAAAAGAATAGCAAGTTCAACATGATAGATTTGGGGTTTCACGTACAATCATCTTTTTTTTCTATTCTACTATGCAATGAAAATGCTTGTTTTTATTTCTTAAGTTCAGAATAAAAAAAAAGATCAAGGGAAGGACAAACAAAAATGGTATTTTCATCCAAGAGTGTTACAGACCACCTGAACAGGAAGTGGAACTAGATGAGAAATCTGGGAAATAAACGGAGCATAAATCTGAGACAGAACCATGATATAGTAGTGATGAGAAGCCTCAACAATCAAGTTATATTCTGAATTATTTCTCTGCCAAAAGCAGAGCAGCTAATAATTTTTATAACTTTGTAGGATCACTGATGTTATCTAGTCCAATACCCTCATTTCACAGTTGAAGAAACTGAGGCTCGGAGGAGTTTGCCTTAAGTAACTTTCCTTAATCATAATGTCATTTTTCGAAAAGTACAAGAACCAATAAGGATGAATTCTATTCTGGAATTGATATTCACCAATGGGGAGGAACTAATTGCTGGAGTGGAAGTGATAAAGACCTGGGTG